>NC_139040.1:131447291-132024791 GCF_964662115.1 Mustela nivalis
CCCGGGATTGCGCGCTTGAAGCGGACTCGCCCTATAAATCTTGCGCCGTGTGCCTTTAACGCCAATAAACACAGAACACAGAAACGGGGCGTCTCAGACACGGGACACCCCTCCTCGGGGGATGACTCCATCCTGTGCCAGGAGTCTGGGGGAGGGCATGTGAGCTGGGGAGAACCTCCCACGTACCCAGGGATTGAAGGGCGCCTTCCTCTTCCGTCCCTGGCTCTAGCATCCAGTTTGGGGAGCGCCGCCCCGCGCCTAAGAGGCAGGGGGCCAAAAGGACCCCGTGCGTTAAGTTTTTCCCAGCGCCCAGCAGCAGGTGCCTGTGGTCTACCCTCTGAGCTCCTCTGAGCTCCAGACCCCACTCTCGCGGCAGCCACGCACCTGTCCCCACAGTACGCCAGGGGCGCGCCCCTCCTGGGCGCATACCTGTCCAGCCTTCCTATTCCCTCAGGCAACCAGGACGCAGGCGGAGGGACACAGCCCCTGGAGATGCTCCTTCTGGGTCCCCATGGCTGAAAACCCCAAACTTGTCCGGAAGACCCACCCGCTTATATGGCACCGAGCGCAAACTGTCTCCGTGCTCACTCCCCAGTCGGTGCCCCTGGAAAGAAGTCTTTGCAGCCACAGATCGGTTACATGTGTCTGGGGGGGGGGTGAGGGGGAAGGGGGGGCCCAGCCACCCTTATCCCCTGCAGGATCTCACTGTTTCCTTCAAAGCCCCGGGGTTGCTGGAGGAGGGGGGTAGAATCCAGCTGTCTGCGGCACACAGCAGGCCCTCTGTGTGGGGCGAGGCTTCTGCAGACGGATTCCTAAGCCCCAGGTCTTCAAAAGGGAGGCTTGAATGGGGGAGGCACAGGGTCTGCCCTTTCTCAAAGCCCCCTGCGCCTCCGGGACCCCCATGGGAAGGGCCAGGGAGATTGGATTCCCTCCTCGGGGCTCCTGCTTTGTGGGAATAACCCCCTGGGGGAGCTCGGAGGAGCCAGGTCCTTCCTCTTTCTGCTTTCTCACCTTTCACCACTTGAGGCCACGGTGACCTCAATTCAGGCTCAGGAAGAAAAGCTCCTGAAAAACCTGTGCACCCAGGCGTCCACAAAGCAGGTGCACCCCTACCTGAGTACAACTCTGGCGGGTGGTGAGGTGCCCTGTGTCCCCATGCAGCAGGACAATGTTTCCGGGACATCAGCCACCCAGACCCCAGACCCGCTTTCCTGCACATCTCCACGGGCTGAATCACAGACATCTCCGCTCTCCACCACGTTCCCACAGCTGTTGATGTCCTGCAATGGGAAAGCACCCACTTCGTGGAGACAATTCCTCTGTTGAAACGCCTGGCTCACAGAGCAGACAACTCCGGGGGCCCCAAATTTGGTTGAAAAGTCCTTGGCAAATGAAGCAAAAGTTTAAGGGCACAGAGAGAGACCGCCAACTGGCAGGAGGCAGTCGGGTCCCTCATCGGCCACCTGTGTTCTCTCCTGTCATTTCAAACCCGAGCTTATCACCCATGGCGGCAACAAGACTGTGCATCTCAGCCAGTCTGAAAACGCCTTCCAACCGGCTCTCGTCTTTAAAAATTGCTTCGTTGCGTGGGTGTGACATGACACAAAGGGATCATTGGCCACTGCGTCGGGAAGTAATGATGTACTCTAGGTCGAACATAATAAAGATAGATAATTAATTAAAAAAAATTAAATTGCTTCATCGTGAAATGCCAATCCTGGTTAAAATTTGCTTTGAGGCTAGGCACTGAACGGGATACTTTGTTTCTTTCTTCTCATCAGAGAAGATACTTTGTTTCTTTCTTCTCATCGGAGAAGGAACTTTGTTTCTTTCTTCTCATCATACGGATTCTTTGCTTATTATACGTTTACACTATGACAATATGCAAAAGCTTGCTTTTTTATTGCATTGAGATAGAATGAATAAATAAATCTCTAAGATCACAGTGTCATGTCACGTACTTATCCTTTTCTGTTTTGTTTCAGTTTGCTTTTTGTTTCATTTTTTTAAATATTTTTTCCTTTTTTTTATTTTTCTAAGATTTTATTTTTTAAGAATTGTTTAATATTTTTTGTAAGATTTTGTTTATTTATTTGAGAGAGAGAGCACAAGTGAGCTGGAGGAGGAGGAAGAGAGAATTACAAGCAGACGATGCGTTGAGCCCGGAGCCCAACACGGAGTTCAGTCCCGTGCCCCTGAGATCACGATCTGAGCTGAAACCAAGAGTCAGCCACTTAACCAGCTGAGTCACCCAAGGGGCCCCATATCTTCCCCTTTTTAGAAAAATTGTGGTCTTCCACGCCCTAACATACAATGGGATAAGTTATCTTTGTGGGTCCCTCTCACCCGTGTGCAAAGAGAGACCCAGAAAGGACCATCCTCTATGAACATGCCAGCTTTGGTTGCTTTGGGCTTCCTGCCCCCACTCTTTTGGGGACCCATCAGACAGGAGTCATGTGTGGTTGACAAAGCACAATAGTCGGCATTGTCACAAGCCTCCAGACGCCCTTGCTTTCCAAGGAGCACGTCGCCACAAAGGAACACGGCACAAAGTGTGTTCACAATGCTACAGGTGCCCACGGGGCCCCAACAGTAATCAGGGGTGATACTGGGTGAGAGGGATGCAGACATGTCAGAACACGGTCTGGATTTCTGCAGAACCTGCATTGCTGCATCCCAAAGACCGTGACAACATGGAAGGAGGTTCTCCAGGGAAGCTCTGAGTGGCTTTTCTCTCATTCCCGCTGGTGAAGGGAAGAAATCCAGGAGCAAAAGTCTAGACCCACGTGTGAGCCCCCTTGGTGGAGCCTCTGGTTTCAAGTCCTACCAGCTTCCTGGGGTTCCAGGTCATTGCTTATTTCTGCATAACATGCTGTATAGTACATTAACAAGAGAAAAATACATTTTTAGAAGATTTGATTTATTTATCTGAGAGAGAGAGCGAGCACACATGGAGTTGAGGGCAGGAGCCCAGGGAGAAGCAGACTCCCTGTTGAGCAAGAAACCCAATGCAGGACTCGATCCCAAGATGCTGGATCATGACCTGAGCTGAAGGCAGATGCCTAACTGACTGAGGCCTCCAGGCGCATCCAGAAAAAGAGATTTAAAAGATGGTTTGCTGCCCCATGGAAGATACTCAAAACTGGAAGTGGAGAAGTGAAACAAGTCCATATACACCTTATTCAATGTTTTCCATGTGATTTGCAACAGACAAAAGCTGGAAACAACCCAGATGTACCTCAGCACATGGCTAGATAGACTAAATGTGGTCTGTCCCTAAAGTACACTATCGCTGAGCCAGGAAAAGGAATGAACTACCAATGGATGCTAACACACCGTGAGCCTTTCCCCCAAAAACCTATGTAGCATCTGATTCCTTCTCGTGAGACGTCCAGAAAAAGCAAATCCATCAAGACACACAGTAGCTTAGAATGACCAAGGATTGCACTGACTCAAGAATGGGGTTGGGGATATTGTTTAACAAGTGCAGAGTTTCCGGGGAAGTGAAAAATGTTTGCAATGAATGGAACCAATTGCACCAATATCCTTAACTCTACTGAGTTCTGCTCTTCGAGATGGTTCAAATGGCCACATTTATGTTATTTGTGGTCCCACGATGAAAAAAAAAAAACTATAGAAGAAATTTCTTTAAAAAAAATTAAATAAGGGTGCCTGGGTGGCTTAGTCAGTTGGGTGTCTGCCTTTGCCTCAGGTCATGGTCTTAGGGTCCTGGATGGAGCCCTGCATAAGGCTCCC
This sequence comes from Mustela nivalis, assembly GCF_964662115.1. Taxonomy (NCBI): domain Eukaryota; kingdom Metazoa; phylum Chordata; class Mammalia; order Carnivora; family Mustelidae; genus Mustela; species Mustela nivalis. The sequence continues at coordinate 131,451,048 of NC_139040.1, forward strand.
TGCTCAGCAGGAAGTCTGCTTCTTCCTCGCCCTCTGACCATGCCTTCTCCTCATCTGTGCTCTCTCTGTCAAGTAAATATATAAAATATTAAACACAATAAATAATTGGAAAGGAAAGAAGGATTGCTCTGTGAAAAGGAATAATTTATTAATTCATGTTATAATCTGCTCAGAATGCACAGACCTCACAAGGCATCACATTGAGTCTCAAAAAAATATAGTCTCAAGAATCCTGTCTCTTAAAAAGGTGTTCCATCTCTTGAGACACTTGAAATGGCATGATTATAATAATGGGGAGCAGACCAGTGGTTCTCAGGAACTCAGGAAAGGGGAGGGTTTGATTATAAAAGGTATGGGTGAAGGAGTGTCTTTAGGCAAATTCTGATTGTGGTGGTGGTAGAAAAAATTCACACATATGATCAAATTTCTGTGTAGGACACACACACACACACCACACACACACACACACCACTCACATAAGTTCATGTAAAAATGAGTGAAAACAATATAATGTAATTTAGCTAATATTATTTTTTTAACATTTTATTTTTAGGCAATCTCTTCACTCAATGTTGTGCTTGAACTCATAATCTTGAGATCGAGAGTCGTGTGCTCTACTGAGAGCCAGCGAAGTACCCCTGATTTAGCTAATATTCTTGGACCAACCTCAGTTTACTGGTTTTTTTTTTTTATTAAATTAAATTTAATCTTTTTTCAGTGTTCCAAAATTCATTATTTATGCATCACACCCAGTGCTCCATGCAATACGTGCCCTCCTTAGTAACCAGCACCAGGCTCACCTGATTCCCCATCCTACCCTCAGTTTACTGGTTTTGACCATCTGCTGTGGCTCAGGAGCTACAACCAGAGAGAAGCTGAGGGACAGGTACGTGGGGTTCCCTGCATTATTTTTGCAATACCTTGTGAGTCCCCAGTTATGTCAAAACCCAAAGCTAAAAGCATTCAACAAACCAGATTGGTAGTTGGTCCCCACGGTGTAGAATCAGATCAAGCAGAAGACACCAATTCACTAAGTCTTTACAACTAAAGGCCAGTGAAGGGACCAGCCTTGCTAGTCTAGTCCAAGGAAGGGACAACCACAACGGACCCTAATGACACATTCTCAGGATGCACTGTGTCCCCCGACCACTCACTCAGGTCTGGGTTCAAAACCAAAGCAGAGTGAGTGTTTGTGAGGAACTGTTATGGCTGGTTCTTCTTATGCATGGTAGTTACATTTTATAAAATTGCCTTAATTAAACACTGGATTCATGGAAATGGAGTGATCACCCCTGGGGGACACACCGGGTTCATTTCCTATAGCCTCTGGTCACATTTTCACTGGCTAATCGATATTTAACTTGGTTCTGTGTCATTCTATTTAATGACTCCTTATTTGGTAGATAATTTTTTATCCATTGATATTGAACTCATAGGCAATGGAGCCATAACTTCCATGGACGTTGCCTTATCCCCATCCCAAAAGGGAACGTTTCTCCCACACACATATGTTCTCTGCACCATGTGGCATGGCCCCCTTCCACTTTGGAGCACAGGGCAGCATTTCCACACTGATGGAGGGCCACGTCATACAGAAAAATCACCCATGGAAAGCACACAAATGCAAAAGAAAGATGGCGGCAAGTAGAGACGCCAAAAGGGCATTGTATAGGATAAGACCTGAAATGAGGAAGCAGAGCATCCTATTGTCCACCCTCAGCTGGGAACTTGCACCGAGAGAAGCTCAAGTTTTCTGCCACCAGTGCCACATGCATTGGCTGGACTCATAAAGATATTGTAGCAGAACCTCAGACTGACAAATACAGGATTCATGCATAATGAAGACATCTTGCACTTTGTTGACCACCCCCGGGTGAAGCTTGACCTCTAGCATTCCTATCCTTGTGTGTCCCCATCTCCAGGAACTACAGTGGTCACATGTTGCAATGTATCCTACACAACATGGCAGAGGGTGGCTGCACCCCTCCACAGTCTACACTGGGCTGGGAGCTTCTGTTTTGTGGTTGTGGAATAATTCAGCCTCCAGGTCACAAAAACAACACTCCTTGAGATCCCCCCACCATGGGAAGCCTGAATTAGCAGGAGAACCACAGCCTGTCGACACTGCCGGCTGAGCTACCAAACTCCAGGCAGCACCCACTCTCCTGGCCAGTGCCTGGGGCCATCTTGGGAGTCAATGTTCTTGCAATCCTGTTGCATACCCCATGGCGTGGACCATGCTGGCCACATCAAGCCTACAAAATCTCTCACAGATGACCTCGATGCCCTTAGGCAGAGGTCTTCTGCATGCATTGTCTCCCTCCCTGAGACACATCTTTCTCCTTGGAGACGGTTGCCTTGACTTCCAACACTGTTTACCTAATTCCCCGTGGCTCTGTGAGCCTTCTCAAACACGGCATCTCTTTCAAAAAATCAGAGACAAAACAGAATGCCTGAAATTCTCATGGATAAGCTTTGTCCACCAGGTGAAAATAGCCACCAAAGAAGGCCTGCATTTTTCCAAAACTCATTGCTGTCATTTCTTGCTTGGGTTTGGAAGCATCTACATTTTCCCGTCCAGGTGGGACCAATGTGGATTGGGGCCATTTCTTATATTTATATCTTGTCATTGCTACCCAAATTCTTTCTTACACTATTATCTCTGGGTGGGGAGGAGGCAAATATTGACCAGCATGCATGGCCAAACTTGTTCTGTGCCCTAAAGGTCAATCCACTCAACGTAGATCAGTAGCAGTAACTATTAAACAGAGCCCCTTCTTCATCACCCTGAAATGGATTAGAAGACCCAGAATTAGTTAAAATGATGCAGGCATTTATAAGCAGATTTTCCCCGTGGACACCTAGTGAGAGGAGGTCACCATACAGGGATGCCTTGTACATCTCAAGGCATGAAATCACACATAAACAATGGCCCTACAATGGATGGACCCAGACAGAGCAACCTGTTAGTCAGAAATAAAGTGTGGTATGGGCACATGGGCACCACATCAATGGCAAACCACATCTACCCACTTCTCTAGGCTCCACCATCAGAAGCATATCCTGGGAAACAAACTACACATTGGCCAGGACGGAGTCTCGGGCTCATTATTTACGTGGCATGTTCCAGAAAGTCATGGTGCACATCCTGGCAGTGTCTAGGGTCCTCCGGGACAGCTCAGGTTCCCAAAGAAGACCAGCAGTGACGTAGGGAGCTGCGTTGCCAAGGGAAGCCTGTGGAGCTAGGGAAGGGATGTCATCTGAACTAAGGCACCAGAACCACACCAGCCTTGCTGAGTAAGTACATCAAGGAGGCCTGTGGCACATTATTATGGACAACAAGCATTAGGAATAACAGTTGGGTCGCTGAGAATAATAAGCTGTCAAATGCCCCAGGTCCTACATATGCTGCAGAGAGAATAGCAACAGGAAAGCTCATTATGGGTAGAAGTCTTCATGAAAATAACAAACCAGGATTCCTTTTATCCCCTTGCTGCTGATCTCAGGTTTCTTTAAAACATTGCTGGGGTGTCAGGAGGAGAATACGATTATCAGGGACATGTGTCTGAACACAACACAAAAGGAGGATTGCATATCGTTCCTTGGAAATTAATAATGGAGCCATATTGACTGTGAGATTAGTTTAAGTCTGGGCCTCCTGGTGTGAATAAAAAGTGACCGGGATTGGGAGAAACCACCTTCCGGCATGGCTGTTGCCAGACAGATGGGGTGACTTATTTCAGGGAAGCAGAGAGGGCTGCCCAGGCTTTCTCCAGCCACGCACAGTGTTCCAGGAAAGGACTGTCGATGCATTTCTACCAGAAAGGAGCAGTGTATCAGCCAGCTACTGCTGTGTAACGAATTCTCACACTCATTTAATATCCCACAGGTTCTAGGCACAGTGTGACGAGGTGCTCTCCCACACAGATGAAATCAAGGTGTGGCCAAATCTTCAACCTCCTCTATGAATTAGAATGTTCTCCTAAACCCACAGATTGTTGGCATGACTCTGTTCTCTGTGGTTGCAAGGATGACATCCTCAGCCCCCCGTGGCCACCTACCATTCCCTTCCACGTGACCCTCTCCACCACAGGAGACTTTGCTCTTTCAAAGATGAAAAAAAAGGAGACTGTTTCTGCTCCCTCAAATTTCTCTGACTTCTCCCATTGTCAACCTGTAGACCCTCGTTCAAAGTATTTGCCTGATTTGGTCAGGCCCACCAAGAATAATCATCCCTGTTCATGGATAGAAAGTCGGCTGCTTTGAAACCTTTAGTTTAGCCATCGCTAGTCCCTCCCACAATTCAAAAGAAGTGGATTATGTGCACCAGGGAGTGAAAATCTTGGGATCATCTTAGAATATGGCTACCACGACCATAATTAGTCCCTAGCTTTTACTTTCTATTAACAAATGCATGTAGAACATGCAACATTTTTAAGTATCCCAAAACAAAAATTTAAAAAGGGGAAAATGGCTTAAGACACCCTTTGAACTATATCCACAGTCCATACAATCAGATTCCCCTAAAAGTCTTACAACTCAGGAAAGTCATCAACAGGTTTGACCAAGGGCTGGATCTGCCTCTGAGGGTGACACAGATCTGGAAACATGAGCCATGGCTTCCTAACACCATAGATTAATCAGAGTCCAACAACAATCCCTAATTCTATGCTCATTTCTGCACATCTGCATACACAAAGTTCACCCAGATCAGCAACATCATCTCTGAGCATTAAAAATAAGAATAAGTAAGTCTTCTGGTCCTCGTCATCTTAGCTAAGAGAAGGACAGAATTAAAATAAAACATAGCCCAGAACCTGGAATTACTTTAGGCAGGAGGAGGGATAAACGCGACAAAAATGCAAGAGCCATTTTCATGGGGAGGTGGTGTGTACACATGACATGTCTCAGATTCTGTAGGACAATGATTGTCCACTCACCTAACATGGAAATGTTTTCACGCAGATTACTTCAAATCCTTTAGCGGCTGATGTCTACCAGGGCCATCAATGACTGTGATGTCTCCCTTCCTAGAGTTACCTGGCCCTCCAGTGATGAACCCCCAGGTCACAAGACACCTTGTCACTCGCAGCTTAAATTGGTGCACCATCACACCCAGAAGACATCCAGGTAGAGATGAAGGAGCTCTAAGCTCCTTTGTCCCTTTTCTGTCCCTAAACTCACTGCAGGTCTGTAGACACATGCCTTCCTGTGTGTTGTTTGCCCTCAAGTTAAAAGCACGCCCTTGAAGTTCCAAGGTCCTTCTTCCTCCAAGATAAGCCCTGGTATCCCTTCCCCAAGTCTTTGTTGGAGAAGACGAAACCTCTGGCAACTGCCAAGAGCAGAGACCCCTGCCTTGCCAAAGCTTGTTGGATTCTCTGTGGTGTTCAGGGGAACCAACTCTTAACTGACACACAGTCTTAGTGGAGACAATGGCAGTGCATCTCCCTGGATCCTTCTGCTGACCTCATAAGTGCAGAGAAAGAAGATATGGACTACAAGGGTAATTTATCTTGGTAAGGAATCCGCATGCAATGGATAAATACTATATTTTTAAAAGATTTTTTTGGCCACCTGCCTTTGGTTCAGGTCATGACTGGGGGGACCTGGGTGGCTCCATTGGTTGGGCATCTGCCTTTGGCTCAGGTCATGATCCCAGGGTTCTAGGATCGAGTCCTGTGTTGGGCTCCCTGCTCAGTCTGCCCCTGCTCATGTGTTCTTTCACTTTCACTCACTCTGTCTCTCAGGTAAATAAATAAAATCTTTAAAAAAATGAAAAATAAAAATAAAGGGGCATTTGGATGGCTCAACCAGTTACGTGTCTGCCTTCAGCTCAGGTTATGATCCCAGGGTCCTGCTTCTCCCTCTCCCTCTGCCTACCTCTCTACCTACTTGTGTTCTCTCTCTGTGTGTCAAATAAATAAATAAAATCTCTAAAACATAATTTAAAAAATAAAAACTTATTTATTTCAGTGAGAGAGAGAGACCTCAAGATGGGGAAGAAGCAGAGGAAGGGGGAGAAAGTCTCCAGACTCTGCAGTCGCACAGAACCTAACACGGGGCTCAATCCCATGACCCTGGGATCATGACATCAGCAGAAACCAAGAGTCAGATGTTCAACCAACGGAGCCACCCAGGCGCCCCAGTAGGTAGACATTTTAAAAGTTCATCTACAATCTGTATCTAAGATACCCTTTCAGGTTCCTACAAGTGCCACTCTATTTTTTCAGTGGGAGAACAAGGAAACCATAAACATCCTTACTTAGGATAACATAATTGTAGACAGCACTCTTAGCAATTACTCAGATGCACGGAGTTGAAGGCCGGTCTCATCTATCACTGCTTCATCCTGGGAGAAATTGAATTTCCTTACATCGAAAAGGAAAGCACATGTCAAGAGAAATGACTTCTCATCCATCTGGCTAAATCCAGGCACCCTCAACACCAGGGGAAGATAGATCATGAAGATAAGGAAGGTCTTCCAGAGGAAGCGGATAAGAGATAAGGTGTCCTTTTACAGGAGCACTTCATTGATTTTTACATGTATTCTGCTGTCGGTAAATATCCCCTGTGCATAATGGAGGAGGGGCATTGTACTTCCCCAATGCTCCCTGGATGACTCTGAAAGATCATCCACTTCCCTTGTGTCCTTTGCACCGAGCACCACAGTGCTGGAGAACTTTCCAAACAGGGTGCCTTGGGGAAACGTAATGCATCATGCCATCCTCCTGAGAACAAAACCATCTACCTTCACGCCATGGGCATGGCCCAATGAAGCCATACCCTACTGTCCAGCATGCCCTCCTCCTGAAACAAAACCATCTACCTTCACGCCATGGGCATGGCCCAATGAAGCCATACCCTACTGTCCAGCATGACTTTGCTTCTCCTCCACCCTCATTCATCTCATCAAAGCATGTCATTTGAGGGTCTAGGCAAATATTCAACTGCTTATCATAAGAAATTTCCCAAAGACCCATCGAGACCTTGATGCAAAGTATCAATGGACTGTTGGTACGTGACATTCTTGGGACCTTTCCCATCAGAAACCTCCCCTTGCTGTTCCCACCAATCCTGGACTTTCCGAGCCCCTTAAACCCCATCGTCATGATGCCGTGTCCCTACTAACATTTTATAGTGCATTCCATGGTTGGAGTCTTCGACATCCATCTAGCTTTAACTCATTTTATCTCTTTAAGCTTTACTTAAAATCAATTAACTTAGTGTAGTATCAGTTTCAGAGGTAGAGGTCAGGGCTTCATCAGTTGCATCTAACACCCATTTCACTAACTAACTAACACTCATTTCATCAAGTGCTTTCCTTCATGTCTGTCACCCAGTTTACACCATCCCCTCATCCACCTCTCCTCCAGCAACCGTCATCTGTTTCCTAGGGTTGGGTCTCCTATGGTGTGGCTCCCTCTCTGATTTCATCGTTTTAGTAGAAGGACTCTTATGTACAAGTGAGCATGTCCTACTTTTGTTGAGTACAGAGCAAGGTCTGTGTGCCTTTCATGGCACACATCACGATATTATCATTCATAGTACAGGCGTTCCCCCATCTGTGGGGAATACATTCCAAGACCCCACAGCCAATGCCTGGCACCATGGATAGTACCAAACCCTATATACCCTATATTTTGATGCACAAATACCTAGAATAAAGACTAACTTATGGGGATGCTTGGGTGGCTCAGTTGATTGGTCAGACTCTTGATTCTGGCTCAGGTCAGGATCTCAAGGTTGTGGGATCGAGCCCCACATCAGGCTCCATTCTGAGCATGGCATCTGCTGGAGATCCTCTCTCTCTCTCTCTCTCTCTCTCTCTCTCTCTTTCGGACTTTTTCCCTGCTTGCCCACACAAACGCTCTCTAAATAAATAAATAAATATTTTTTAAAAGACTACTTTATAAATCATACACAGTAAGATATAACCAATAATCACTAAAATACAACCGTTATTACAACATTTGTAATAAAAGTTATAGGAACGTGGTTTCTCTCCCTCCCTCTCTCTGTGTCTCTCAAAATGTCTTATTGTCCTGTACTCACCCTTCTACTTATGAGGGTGTGACAGGGTAAGATGCCCACATGATGAAGGAAGGTGAATGATGTAGGCATTGTGATGTAGGGTTAGATCACTAATGACCCTCAGGAAGTTCATCCAGTTCCAGACCACAGCTGACCAAGGGTAACCATATCCACAGAAACCAAAACCACAGATGAAGATGAGCCACTGTCCACCAAATACATTCAGGTCAAATTATTGGTATCCTGAGATCTCAACATAATTTCATCTAAAGAAATAGAAAGTCGTACCTGCTGTGGGCTGCATGTGGCTCCCCCAAAATATACATTCAAGGCTTAATCTCTGGTATTTGTAAATGTGGCCCCATTTAGAAATAGAGTCTTTGCAGGGGCACCTGGGTGGCTCAGTCAGTTGAGGGTCTGACTCTTGGTCTCAGCTCAAGTCTTGATCGCAGGGTTGTGACTTCAAGCCCTAGGGTGGAGACTACTTAAAACACTCAAAAAAAGAAGAAAGAAAGAAAGAAAGAAATAGGGTCTTTGCAGAAGTAATCAAATTACAGTAAGGTTATACAGGAGTAGATGGGCCTCGAGATCCCATGACTGACACCCTTATAGAAAGAGAAGATGCATCCATACAGACCAAAGGCCATGTGCCCATGGAGGAAGACATTGGAGTAATATTTCTACAAGTCAAAGAACACCATGAGTTGGCAGCCACACCAGAAGCGGGAAGACGCGGGAAGGACCCTCCCCTAGAGCCTTCTGAGGAAGCATGGCTCCGTGACAACTTCATCTCAGACTTCTGGTCTCCAGGACTCTGAGACAATATCTTTTGTTGTGGTTGTGTTAAGCCACCCAGATTTGGTTAATTCGCAATGGCAGTTCCTAAGAAACGAATGCCGTACCCAATAAACTTGAAAATTGTACGACTTGAAAAAGTAAAGTACTTTCCCATGAAGATTGAAAAAAGATGTTTCTCAAGTTCAGAGGAATGGTCACTTGAGACGCGCTCAACTTTTATAACATTTTCAATAATTCAGAAGCAATAGGCACGACCAATTACATAGACTTTTTTGAACTCGCAAATAAAGCATTAAATCAAATGATAGAACTAAATACGAAATAACACGAAGACAAAAAACCCTAATCTATAAATATACGCCCTTCGGGTGGGCCTGTATCTACAGCATGACAACATTGTATTAATAAATATTTAATAGGAACACATCTTTGGACTTTTAAGTGTTGTTCCTGGTAGTGAAATGATTTTTCTTCTATAAAACATTAATCCAACATTATTCCCAGTGGCTAGAAGGGAGTATGGGAAGCTGTTCTCGAGACAAAATAAAACGCCAACTAATAGCAGAAAAGAAAAGGAAGAAGCCAGGCAACGGGAGTTGAGATAAAGAGATGCATTTCAGGTCCCAGGGCCAGAAGGGTTTATTCCCCGAGGAACTCAGGGTCAGTCCCCTCCCCAGGTACAATCTGTCCTGATCCTGAGGTCTTCTCCTGGGCATCCATACTTCTGTCCGCTCTCTCCTTGCCCCGGATTTCACTAGCCAAGCCTCCCAACATGGCACATTGGATAGAGTGCATAGCTGAGTCGGCCATGGGGAGCCTCCCTTTATCTTTTCCCAGAAGGACATTCTCTTCCCCAGAACCCTATTCCTTAGCACCTCAGGCTCATATAATTTAATGTCAGGGTCCCAGATAGGAAGCCACACGTTCTCAACCAACCCCCTCTGGAGAATGTCATACCCATCACTTGAGCAGGAACCCAGTCCCAATATACACCCCCTATATAATTGTCAGCTCTTATAATTACTGAACTTACAACTCCAGAATATATATCTTCCCCAAAGCATGGAAAATGTCCTTATAAGGAATAGTGTCCCTTGCATACCTTTCTCTTAACCTCATTCCCTTGCACCTGAAGAAAACATCTCATTCCTTAGACCTCTGTACCATCCCTCCAGCCGTCCTTAGTGATCGCCCACTCTTCTTGCTTCATGATTCACTCTACCTGGATGGGGACCTCCCCCCAATCTGAGTTAATTCTATAGATTTGACCTGAGGGGGTTTGGGGACAGGTCTAATGGATGTTGACCTTCGTGGAAGAGCCAGTGGAAAGATTTTGGCATTTGTCACCAACACATGCCATGTTTTGTCACCCTCAAAGCCTACACACCAGCGTGAGTTGCAGAGAAGCCTTTTCATGCACCCAAATGTTCAAAGGGAAATATTGAATCACACACCCTTCTATAAAGAGCGAACTTTAATTCCCAAGTCAAAATACCCCTGTGTAAAGGAGAAAACTGTTTCCCTAATGTCACCATAGTTGACAAGGCCAAGTGAGCCCTTCTGGCTAAAGCCAACACTAGAATATTATTGGCAGATCAGGGCTACCTGTTTCCTCTCCCTGTCTGGGCCCCTCTCCATTGTTTCTCTTCTGACTTCCAGGGCCTGGCTCAGCCACATGTTCCAGACCAACTCCATTCTCTCAAACCTTTTTCCATTCCTTCAGAAAAACATGGCGGAAGCTTGGCAATTCATCCCTCCAAGGATGCAGTTACACTGCCAGTGGAAGACCACTGGGAGACCTTCCCAGAGACACTTGAGATTTATCATTCTCTTGCCTGGGAACAGAACTGAGTTCCTGCCTGTGGATCCAGCAACTCAGATTCTAAATCTTTGAGTAGGTTGTGCACAATGCCGTGTGGAACATCTAGAAAGTCAGTATAAGCAAAGACTGCTCAGTAGAATATGTTTTCATTTTTTTGCGAAAAAATAAACCCACTCATTAGGTCATTTTATAAAACTATCACAGTGGTTTAAAAAAGAAGCACAAGAACTTCTAAAGCAGTGCTTGTAAAGGGGGTTCTTGGGCCAACAGCATCACACCCCCCAGGAACTTGTTCCAGACACATACCCTCAGAACAATGTGAATCTCCAGACCCACAACATCAAAAACTCTATTATCCCAAGCCCTCTGTGGGTTCCTGACACACACTCAAGTCCGAGAACCACCGCTTTAGGGGCTCTTTTCTCATAAGTAGGTTAATATCCCATTTGGTGTCTGGTTTCTGGAATCACAGTCGTGTTCAAACAAACCACAATGGGCAGAAGCCATTCTCGAGATAATGACTCCGACGTCCGTGTGTCTGGTGAGATGAAGCAAAATAGACTGCTAGTAGGGAACAAATTCTCGGGGAAAAAGTTAAATGACCTCTTTTAGAATACTGTGGCAGATCAAACTGCCTGTCTCACATAAAATATCCTCTTGAAAATGATGAATTTAGCTTGCACTTGTCTGTGAGGAGGTTTGGGGTTGGAGACATATCAAAAAATGGTCACCAATTTGGCCTCCTGAGCACCTTTACTCCACAGATGAGCTGACAGTGCCTACAGGCTGGCTTTCTCTTCCCTGGCACGGGCATCCTAACCTTAAATTCATAGTTCATTTTAAATTAATAATGGTGGGCATATACCCAACAGAAATGAAATATGGATCTCAAAGACATAACCACACGCCCATGGTCTTTGCAACATGATTCCCAACAGCCACGTTACAGAAACCAAGTGTCTATCAACAGATGACTGGGTAAAGAAAATGCACGGTCTAATATAGGAGGGACTATTTTCAGCCTTACAAAAGAAGGAAGCCTTGCCAGTTCCAACACCATGGATGAACCCAAAGGATGATGTGCTAAGGGCAGTAAGCCAGGCATAAAAGGACAGATACAGCACAATGCCAGTCATATGTGGAATCTGAAAACATTGAACATGTAGAAGGAGAGGGCAGAATGGTGATTTTCCGGGGCTGAGGGGTGGTGGGAAATGGATGGTATTGGTCAAGGGTACAAAGGTTGAGTTCCATAGGACACATAAGTTCCAAAGATCTACCCCACAGCATGGTGTATATAATAAATAACACTGGAAGTTTGCTAAGAGAGTGGGTGTCAGGTACTCACATCACACACACAAATGATCACTCTGTGGGGAGATGGGTGCATTAATTAGTCATCATTTCCATGTGTATACATCTATCAAAACATGCAGGACAACTTAATTATGCACAATTTTTAGAAGACGGACAAAAAAAATGTAATACCTTAACAATGCAATGGGTAAAGAAATACTGTTTCACTTTGAATTGGAATTAAAGGGGTAACTCAGTTTAATATTTTGTTTTTACCCCAAGATGGTCATTCCATTGGAGAACATTGTCTCCCCAACATTGCAGGGAAGACCCATCACTTCACTCCTAGACCATTTTGTAGAAATGATCCCACTGTGACCTCTTCCAAACTTTCATCTTGGCTCCATTTCCAAGGTACATTGAAGAGTGCCGACCTTCCACCAAATGATGCTTTCAAAAAGCTAAATTATTCCTTCAATTTTGCTTAAACCCCCCCCCCCCAAGTAGAAACTGTTAAGAAATATGCATCTTCGGAGAGTTTAGCCCACAGAAACAAACGTTCTAATACACGTTGGGTGACACAGGCATATATCTTGTTTTATTACCTGGAAAACTTCTACCAAAATGTATGTCATGGGAAAGATACTTGAAATTTTAAAATTCTAAGAATATTTCCCCTGGAGTTAGAATCAAGTTTTACATGATTTAATGAGAAAAGGAAAGAAACAATTCTGTTTCTACAAAAATTAGCTGAAGAGGAGGAATGGCTGAACATTTGTGGACCTAGGGAAAGTCTACACTAAGCTCTATATTCACTAATTACCCAACGTGTACTAAAATCTCACACCGTCCTGGGCAATGGTTTTTGCCCCACCCCAACCCAAGTAATTGAAGAACTGAGATCCTTGCTTACAATCTTTCTGTTTCATTGAGTATAAAAGGAGTACTACAGGGGCGCCTGGGTGGCTCAGTGGTTAAGCCGCTGCCTTCGGCTCAGGTCATGATCTCAGGGTCCTGGGATCGAGTCCCACATCGGGCTCTCTGCTCAGCAGGGAGCCTGCTTCCTGCTCTCTCTCTGCCTGCCTCTCTGCCTACTTGTGATTTCTCTCTGTCAAATAAATAAAATAAAATAAAATAAAATAAAATAAAATAAAAGGAGTACTACAAAGGAACACTACATGTTTAGAGAAACTATGGGTATTTGCATGTTTAAATTCAACATAAATGTGTTTTTCTATTTTTTCCTACTCCTAAAATTAAAACACAGAGGACACCAGGTGAACACTCACAGCTTCACATAAGTTACCTCAATGAGAGTAGCCCTGAAACATCCATACTTATCCCCATGTTATGAATGAAAAAGGTAGCATTTCCTATGTAATGCCCACATGAAACACCCTTTATAATATCATTTTCTTCAAGTCTTGAGACAGCTAATGGTCAGCCAAGATGGCATCATAAAAACCACATGTACCCTCCCATCTTAAAATAATTTGATAAAAACCAGAGACAATATATGAAACAAAGGTTTCAGATATATGACAGTCATCCCTGAGAGAGGGAAGGCCAACTAGGGGATCCCTCCAATTTCCCCAGCTTACTGCATGGACAGATTCCACAGGATGTAGCAAAAGAAGAAAACCAGAGGATACCTGGCCAGTACTCTGGTTTGAGCAAAGGTAATTGAGGGTTTGAGGACACCAACCAAGGTACAGTACTGGAAAAACAACAGCAACACAGAAAAAGAATGACGAAGACATGCAGAAGGTCCTCTTCCAAGTCTAACTACTCAGCACATTGGGGAGAAGAAAATGCAGTTGTCTCAGGAGAGAATCCTTGAAAGGAGTAGAGTGAACAATCTTTGGTATTCATGAAGGACCAGGAATAGTTGGTGTTCTCATAAGTAAGAGGAGATGAAACCTTGTAGTACTGGGGCATTAATCAGAGTACTCCAAATAGTATTGTCTCAGGATTCCTTGGAGAGAAAAAGTCAACCAAAGGCTGCTTTGATTCTGCCTAACTACACTTAAAAGCAAGGCTCCAGGAGCACCTCATTGACTCCTACAATGGAGCATATGACTCTTGACTCTTGATCTTGGGGTTGTAGATTTGAACTCCATGTTGGGTGTAGAAATTATGTAAAGAAATAAAAACCTTAAAAAAAAGAAAGCAAGACTCCAAAAAACATTTTTTGGGGCAGCATCTCAGAACATTAACAATGTCTGGCATGAACCAAAAATGACCAGGCATGCAAAGTGGTAGAAACACATGGTCCATTGTTTAAGAGAAAATGGATACATTGAAACTAACCTGGAAATAACACAGGTGATAGGATAAGTACACAGGGACATCCTATCTGATTTATAACAACATTCCAGATGTTCAAGAAGGTAGAAGAAATAACACGAGTATGTTAAGGACAGACAAGCAAAATACAAAAATAAGACTCAAGTCTTAACTTTTTTAAACTTTTTTTTTAAGTATAGTCATTTTTAAAAGATTGTATTTATTTTTTGACAGAGAGAGAGAGAGAGAGAGAGAGAGAGATAGCAAGTAAGGGAACACAAGCAGGGGGAGTGGGGGGAGGAAAAGCAGGAGTCCCGCCATGCAGGGAGCTTGATTTGGGACTCAATCCCAGGACCCTGGGATCATGACCTGAGCCTAAGGCAGATGCTCAACCAACTCAGTTACCCAGGTGCCCCTCAAGTCAAACTTCTTGAGAAGAACAATGTGCTTTATGGGAATACCAGGACATGAGATATTACAGAGGAAAAGATTAGTAATATATACAGTTAATACATAAAATTATATATATATATATATATATACATATAATTTAAATATATATAAAATTAAACACACAGAGAGAAAATGCCTGAAAATAAATATATACAATAAGAATAAGTTCTATTTTACAGAACAATTAAAAGACCCAAAGACTTAAACAGTGTTATATGTTAGAAACAAAATCTTAGTGAATCCAAAGTATGTTCTCTCCTTTGCGTACCTCAGGATGCTGGGACTCTCCAAGAGGAAAGTGTAACAGACTCACTTCCCAAACCACTACAGCATAGATCCCTTTGTTGAGAGATGGGGGAACATTTTCACAAAGGATGCACTCTCCAAGTCTGGATGTCATAATATTGAAAGATGTCTCAATCTCTACAATGTTGTCTCATTGAACTCAGCTCCTCCAACGTATTCTTCAAGGTTTTAAAATTATTTGAGATCATTCTTCATTGTTCTCACTATTGAGATAGGAAATCTCGATGTGAAACTACGTCATTAAGCGATCTAATTGTTACTGAAAAAATTGGTTGTCTTGCATTGATCTGTGATTTACCTCAGATAATAGCATCATAAAAGTTCATTTTCAAAGGGTAGCATATATTATTCTTTCAAAGAAGAAGGAAATTGACTTGAGGAAAGACATTGGTATTTCCTCAAATTAGTAACAAAATGAGCTGAATTCGAATAGCCTCTCATTGGATACGTTTGCATGAGAAGATGTCCTCAAAATGAAAAAGCTGTCTATATCAAGCAAAGGGTGAATTGAAAGATATTTTTAAAAAGCATTCCATACAGAGTGATTGTTAAAACATGCAATGTGACATTTGTTAAGTCTCAGCAGATTTAAGAATAGTAAAATCACTTGATATCGTAGTTAACTGAATTCATCCGACTAACTGCAGTTGCTGAAACCATTGCTGCTAAAATTAGCCCTTTCTACAATAGTACCTAAAACTTTGACTTCTGAGGGGCACCTGGATGGCTCAGTTGGTAGAGCATGTGGCTTTTCGGTTGGGGGTTGTGAGTCTGAGCCCATGCTGAGTGTAGAGGTTACTTTAAAAAATAATAATAATAATAAAATTGGGGCATCTGGGTGGCTCAGTTGGTTAAGCATCTGACTCTTGATTTCAGCTCAGGTCATGATCTCAGAGTCATGAGATTGAGCCCCAGCATCAGACTGTGCTTAGTGTGGACCCTGCTTAAGATTGTCTCTGTGCCTCTCCCCAACTCACACTCTCTCTTAAGAGAGTGAATAAATAGGCTGTTTAGCTTATTGGCATATAACTGTTGATAATAACTTCTGAAGATTGTTTCTACTTCCTTGGGAAATTGGAAGGGGAGGTCCACCATGAGAGACTATGAACTCTGAAAAACAATCTGAGGGTTCTGAAGGGGTGGGGAGTGGGAGGTTGGGGTACAAGGTGGTGGGTATTATAGAGGGCATGGATTGCATGGAGCACTGGGTGTGGTGCAAAAATAATGAATACTGTTATGCTGAAAATAAATAAAAAAATAAATTAAAAAAATAAATTAAAAAAATAAAAAAAGAATAAATAAATATTTTTTTAAATTGAACATAATAAATAAATTTTTGACTTCTGAGCACTAGCTCCACAAGATTCCTCCAACACACACACAAGCAAAAATGAGTCAACAAACAAACCGACAAAAATCAAACATCCACGGGAAAAGAAGGCGAATCATCTTTGAGGTGTATATCTCCTGCTTGTGTTTTTATCCATGATGCCTCTGTTCACCTTTCTGTGAGCTCCGGGAGAGTTTCTTGGAAAATATTCCCTTAGTTCTGGTTTCTAGTTTGTCAGAAGGCTTGGATACACCAGCAAAAGACAGGAGTGAGAGACAAGAGGGAAATTGGCTGCATCCCTCCCTGCAAGGAGCCCCTTCCCATGCATCCCATCCAAGCCTCAAGTCTGTGGTAGCTCTATTTCTTCTTGCTGTTTTATGACTCATATCCCTGCACTCTTGCCATGGGCTTCCCCCAGTCCTTCCCACACCTTTGAAACTTTTTCCTTTTAAAACCCATTCTAGGGAGTGCCTGGATGGTCTAGTTGGCTGAGTGTCTGACTCTTGGTTTTGGCTCTTGGGATCGTGGTTAACTGAATTCATCCTACTCACTGCAGTTGCTGAAACCATTGCTGCTAACATTAGCCCTTTCTACAATAGTACCTAAAACTTTAATTTCTGAGGGGCACCTGGGGATCTCAGCTCTTGGGATCCAGAGCCCAGTTGGACTCGGTGCTCAGCCCTCAACGTGGAATTAGCTTAGGAGTCTCTCTCCCTTGCTCTCTGCCACTGCCCCCCCCAAATAAATAAATAAAATCTTCTTTAAAAAGAAGATAAATGAAGCCCATCCTCAAATCACAAAACTTGAACATGGCATATGTTCCCAACCAGGACCCAGTCTTACTCTAGGCCTCTTTTGGAAGAAACCTGCAGGCTGATTCAGGTTTGCAGACCCGGGCAAAGCTGCGTGATTATTACTCTGTAATATGAGACAGATCTGCTGCTAACACATTCATTTTCCGCTGTATTAGTGAGTAAGTCTGTTGACAGAGCTTTCTTTTTGATTATCTGAACAGCAACTGAAATGTTGGGTGATTTGAGACGATGTCTGAAGAATGTTTTGATTTATAATGACTTGGAAGAAACTCTTCACTAAAAGTACTTATTGTCTGATTAGGTTAGACAGCCTGTGCATTATTTACATGCTGAACGAAACTTATCATTATAAGTATAATTGATCGTGGGCTGCTGACTGCAGGAAATAAAGAACAACGTTATGTTCTTCCTGTTACTTTGGTTTTTAAGACCAATGGATGAGAGGCAGGGACATGAACCTTTTGAACGGATTCAAAAACACTTAGGAAGGCCATTACTGGGAGTCGTAGCAGGCATATGGAACTGGACAAAATACTTTCATTCGCCATTGTCCTCAAAGAAGGAAGATTCCTACTTAACGCATTTGAGAAATAAGCCAAAGAATTTAATAGATTCTCATTCCCTCATGCAATGGCCAATAACATGACAAAGACTTTAACTGATGTTATAGTTGCCAATGTGTGCTTGTGTGGGACTCCAGGACCACTGGATCATAGCATTAGGAAAGCATCTATTTGCAGACATAAAAATGTATGTGGAAGGTATTGAGAAAAAAAAAAAAAGGAGCATTTGAGGACAAAATTCCTTCTATGGTACAACTGTAGCACAAGCAAAGTGTCCCATGTTGGTGTGATATGACCAATTTCATGCTACATGAAAAATATACATATTTAAGGCACACCTGGGTGGCTTAGTTGGTTAAGTGTCTTCCTTAAGTTCTGGTTGAGATCCCAGGGTCCTGGGATCAAGCCCTTCGTAGGACTCTCTGCTTAGTGGGGAGTCTGCTTCCCCATCTCCTTACCCCATCTTGTGCTCCTTCATTCCTCAGTCACTCAAATAAATAAATAAAATATTTAAATATATGTATATATGTGTGTATATACATACATATATATAATTGACTACTGTCAACATGGCTTCAGAATTTTTCCAAATGGCTGGAATTTAAACTTAACCTAAAATTCAGACCAAACAATTCTCCTTTAGGTCCAGAATTACAGTCTGAACCTAGTCAGGAAAAAAAAGAAATAAAAAACCTGTTCTATGACATGCTTCTGAAATGCAACCTTACACTTTTCCTGGTATTCAGTCCGACTGTCTTATCTAAGGTTCTCAGTTGGCTCTAAGATGTGTCCATTGTCTTCTAACATCCCAACAACAGCTGACTCTGGGCTGCTCCTAAAATAACAGGAAAGAGAAAACTAGAACGGTTCAGAGACAACATTCGACTCATTCTAGATGCAGTTGAAAATCAAGGAAACCATCATGTGATTGCTGATTTTCAAACTCAGATTCTTTGGCTAACTAGGTTGCTCAATCACTTTGTAAACCATCAACATGTCATAAATCCCCATAGGAGTTAGTGACGGTCTTTAATAAAGTGCATGGATAGGAAGAACCCACTCAACCCAGGTTCTCATCTCCTAGCTTTGATATTACTCTTCCACCCATTGGCAACTAAACCAAAGGGAAGACCGATTGGTCCATGTGTGCTTGTGTGGGAGTCCAGGAGTTTTGGGGTATCTCCACACCCCATTGAGCTATGGGAAACCAAGAGTCAGGCAGAGGTAACTAGAAATAAGACAGGTACAGAGACTCCAGGCAGAGGGCAAGAAATGCCATGGGATGTACCTTAAGAGTGAATTTCGTGTGGTAGGAATCCAATGTCAAAATGCAAACAGGAGAAGGAGAAAAGCGAAGATGATAGATTAAAAAAGGAAGGCAGACTCAGCACGGGAAGTGAGACACCACTGGGCAGGAGGTGAAGAGGGACAAAATGCAGGACAGGTAAGCCATGTCCTGGGACCTTTTCTTGACATCTTTGTCCTTCGATGACTATGGAATCTATTGGCTAACCAAAAATCAATTCTCCATTTTACAATATTTGAAGATTACACATAGAATTCTAGGTGAAATTTTCAGCCAGCCTTTCTTAGAAAAGCAGCAATTTAGGTGCAGTAACCTAAAACCAGCCAGAGAATACAAAAAATGTGGCTCGCCAACATTCAAATGATCTCATTGTGGTTTTGTTTTTCTTTATCATTTTAAAAACAGTGACTATATAGTCGAAGGAAATATGAAAAATAGAAAGAAAACACGCATTTAAACTTACATATTAGAAACAAAGTTTTCCCACGCGATGATTTTAAATCCCTAAAGCCAAGGGCAAATGAGGATTTTGTCTAAAAGCAGCCAAGTTTACCAATAGAGAAAGGATTGTCAAACGTTTTCTGAAAAGTCCAAAGAGGGAAATATGTTGGGATTTGCAAGCCACCGAATCTCTTTGAAAACACTGAAATCTGTCATTGTTACAGGAAATGGCTATAGACCATACTAATATGCAAATGGATGCCTATAGCTCTGTACCGATAAAACTTTATTTATAAAATCAGGCCGTGGGCCAGACGGGGACCTCACTGCATGGATGGCTGACACCTGATATATAGCAATGCAGTCATTTCCAAGAGCCTACCAGGAGCTCGGAGCAGACCCAAGCGGCCATGAAATCTCATTTGAATCATCCTTCCCCCAAAGAGTTTCATTCTCAGAGCAGGCATCTCGGCCTCTAAGCCACACCTTTACTATGAAGACTTTAAATTCTTAATGAGGAAGGTTCTGGAGACTCTCCCAAATGAGCTTTGCTGCTCCCTTCTGCTTCTACATTAGTGACCACAATTTTCCAGGAGTCAGCCAGGACCACGCCCTATTCATTACCAGCGATCTAAAATTCCAGCTCTAAGTGTTTTTATTGAGCAATTAACGTCAATCCCATCAAAGAGAATGCACGCTCCTGCTTGCGCTTTGTGGTTTAGAATACAAATGCAACCTAAACCGAAAAGGGGAGAGACAGCCAGCACCATGGATGTTCCCAGACACCAAAAATGCTCCAGTTCTTTCAGTCTGACTTGGCATTTTTTTTTCATAAGAAGAATATTGAAGAGTTTCTATATATATAAAAGTTTTGGATTCCAGACCAGGCTTCCGTTTATGGTAAGATGAGGAAATGGACATCACAAATGGACACCCCTTTGTCCCCGTGAAAGGGACCATCTGTGACAGACGTCTCCCTGGCTTGTGCTGAAAACAAGTCCATCAGCCCAGCCCAGGCTCCCAGCCTGCCCAGTGGGTCCCCACCCTTAGGACAGGATGATGTCACCGACACATGTGTGCCTCTCTCTGTGAACTTCATCCGACAGCAAACGTGTCGATCCCTGCCACGAGTCTCGGGCTTCTCTTCCGTTCCTTCCTTTCTAAAACCTTGGATGTTAGGCATCAAGGTCGTTGGTGTCACAAACGCCATTTGACTGGTCCCCTTTCTATGATGATCACCCCAAACACATGAGAGTCCCTGACAGACCTGTTGCATCCCCAAACTACCCCACATTCACAGCTAAGGAACTGCAGACCAGAGTCCACAAAAAAACCACCAATAACAGGATCCAGGGGATAGGAGTCTAAACGACCCTGATGGCCCAATACCTTTTAAAGAAATAGACACCCTCTAGTTATTAATTTCCTCAGTCAAGCAATAATTATTTGAGTCAGTACTGAGTGTCCAGGCGTGCACTAGACAGGAAGAAATAGAACAGAAACCACCCAGTACACCAGGAACAAAGCTCAGATGAGAAACTGACTTTTGTACACTGTTTTGTCTTAGTCGGTGTATGCTTATCGTCTTGTTCATAAATGAGAAACTGGAGACTGTTTTTGTATGGATTCGAAGGAGTGACTGTGCACACACATAGACACTCCCACTGAGATACATGTGGGATGTGCATGTCTGTCATATAATCCTCTGCACACATCCTTCTACCTGCATGTGCGTGTGATACATGTGTGTGCCTTACATATATGTAAAATGCATATATACAGACACAAAGAGGAGTGTGCAGGGGTGCCCGGCTGCCTCGTCAGTAGAGCACAACCCACATGATCTCAGGTCGCTCAATCTTCATATTGGGTAGAGAGCTTCCTAAAAATAAGCAAACAGAAGAATGAGGGTCCATATGTATATGTAGACATACATATACACACATTATGTTATCATTGACTCAGATATGTATAAACATTTATAATATATTGATACATAGTACATACAATCTTTTATAAAAGAATAGGTGTGGGGACCCTGGGTGGCTCATTTGGTTAAAGTGTCTGCCTTCAGCTCAGGTCATGATCCCAGGGTCCTGCAATGGAGCCCCACATCGGGGTCCCTGCTCAGCAGGGAACTGCTTCTCCCTCTCTGTCCTCCTTCTGCTCCCCTGCGTAAGCTCTCTCTTTGTATCAAATAAATAAAATCTTTTTTAAAAAGAATATGTGCATTTGCATACATCCTTTTATATGTTTATAAATTATATACACATTAAGAATGTTCATAAAAGAATATATTTAAATAATATATACCTAAAGAGAGAGAGGTGATAGATACATAGGTACATAAACTGATACAGAGGTAGAATAGATGGATGATAGGTAGATAGATAGATAGATAGATAGATAAATAGATATGATAGATGGAGGGATAGATGGATGGATGGATGGATGGATGGGTGGATGGGTGGATGGTAGATAGATGGGTGGTAGAGAGATGATGGATTGGATGGATGATGATTATAGATAATAGATATATGGGTGCGTGGATGGATGGTTGGATGGATAGATGATGATGATGATGATAGATAGATAGATAGATAGATATGATAGATATGATAGATGGATGGATGAGTGGATGGATGGTAGATAGATAGGAATGATAGATGGGTGGATGGTTGGATGATGGTTGGATGGATGATGGTTGGATGGATGGATACATGCATGGATGGATGGATACATGCATGGATGGATGGATGGATGGATGGTTGGATGGTTGGATGGATGGATGGATGGATGGTTGGATGGATGGATGGATGGATGATAGATGGTTGGATGGATGGTTAGATAGACGGATGGATGGATTGATAGATGATGGATGGATACATGGTTGATAGATGGCTGAATGGTTGGATGGTAGATAGATAGGAAGGATAGATGGGTAGGTGATGTTGGACAGATAGCACTGCAGAGGCAAGGAAACTGAGGCAGAGGGGGCTATGGTGCCATCCAAAGGACCCCGAACTAGTTAGGATTTTGATGCAAATTCCTTTGCTATCTCTGCTTTGCTATTTTTTTTCCTCCAGGTGTGTCCGTGAGCATATGTGCACACATGAACATGTGTGGAGACACACATACATACCACACTGCACAGACGCACGTGCATGCATACCACACCCTGTACATACACCACGCCACACATGTATGCACATGTGAACGCATGTGCAGGAACACACATGTATACCAGACACTGTGCGCTACATTCACACACATGCACACCACATACATGCATTCACACATGCACAAGTACAGGGTAACCCGTGCCACACATGTGCGCTCAAGCACAGCACATGTGTGTGCACATTGCACACTTGCAGAGGCCCACATATGTGCACATGCCACAGATGAGTACAGACAACACAGTCCACACACACACATCCATTCGCACATACATAATCACACGCACCACACCTGCACACACATGGCACACACACATGAGTACATGACAACATGCGTGCCATGCACCGGCACAGGTCAGCACACACACACACACACACCCAGACATGCATGTGGGCCTGAGCACGCACACACTGCCTCGCCACTGGCCACCCGGGAACATTAGATGCTTGCATTTTGTCTACACATCTGTACACATGTGAGCAAACACGGTGACGGGGGATGCCGTGCATAAAGGAACCAGACTCTTGCCCTTTTGTCCTCAGGGCACAGCATGACGCTCTTCCCAGATGACTTTTCTCTTTCTGAAAATCAATTCCACGTTGCTATTCCATTTCTAAAATAGCTACACAGCAACACGCTTGCCGTTGAGAAAACATGACGGTACTCATTCATGTTCAAGCCGTCCTCAGTCTTCTCGCTGGGTTTTCTTTCCTCTCGGGACTCAAATCCAATCGCATGGAGAGCCCCCAGTTACCATTCAAAAATCCACGTGTGCACTGTGTTCATAAAGCAGGTGCAGAGAGGCGTCAGGCCAGCATGCACGTCCGATGCTCACACCTCCAAAAATCCTCACTGAGATAAAGACATGGAAGTAGAAAAGCCCTTTGCAGTGAAATAAGCAGTGGGTGTGGGTGAGATGTTAACCAAAAATGAGAAATTTCAACTTGGCCTGACAGACACAAAGAGGACACGAGGAGTTCATGAGGTCTGAAATGTGGAGGCACGGCGGTCACGTTTTGGTGATGAGTCTCAGTCTTACAGCACTCAGAGGCCCATGTTCTGTAGGCTCACAAGGACTGTTATTAATTAATATGTTCGTCATCTGCGAGGCTGCCTTTCTCCTGTTTGGCAAATACAATCGATGGGAATGGAAGTTCTCATATTTTTCCATACCCAAGTAGCTCGTCTTGAAGTAAGTATGCTAAACGCCGCCTCAATTAAAACACACATACACGGCACTTTAGAGCCCTGTCTTGTCCACTTGACAAGCAGCAGTAAGAAACACAAGCCCCTCCACACTTGGCCTCGGCATATGGGTCCTGACGGCGCTGGTGAGTCATGTGTCATTTCAATATGCCGCGGGGACGTGACAGCCCCAACAACAGACCCCCGCCCAGCGGGGCTGGTGCAAAGGCCAGGATTTCCATCTGCCGCGTTGGCACTAATATCAACAGTGGGCAGAGAGCCCATAGTCTGCCTCAGCGAGCAGGCATTGTCCTGTCCAACACAGGCAGTGAGATGCATGTAAATTCTGTGCTCTCCCCACTGGGTGTAGGGACACCATCAATGACCATGATGGAACCAGACCACTCCCTTTGACAGTCTGGTAACATGTTTCAGCTTCATGGGCATTTTCGTATAGATGTCAGAAAATGCTTTTAAACCAAAGGCAGAACTGGAGAGTAGAAGATCTCTGGTTCCCATGGCTCCTGGAGACCAAATGATGGATTAAAAAAAAAAAAAATGGAGTGTAGGGGAGTTTTAGGACATCAAAACTATTCTGTAGGATACAACAATGGTGGATGGATGGTGGAAAGATTCCTTTTTTGGAATCCATGGGATACACAAGACAAAGAGGGAACCCTAAAGTAAGCAAGGGATTTTCATTCTTACTAGTGTGCCCTTCTGAGCTTGTCAATTGTAATGAATGGACCACACCAATGCGAGATTGTAGAAACAGAGAAAACTGGGCACGTGTAGGAAAAAACAGGTTAGATGTAAACTCTCCATGCTTTCTGCTCACTGTTTCTAGAAACCCCAACCACCGCCCCCAAAGTAATACCTATTACTTAAAAAGTCAGATAAAGTTTAAAAATAAGAATAAAATAATCCTCTTGTTCTGCAAATTTGTTAAGAAAGGTCCCTTTTTCTGCCCTCATGATCCTTTAATGATGACAGGAATGTATTGGATTATCACAAGAAAGATAAAATCATAACCATTGCATGTCCTCTAGGTTTGCTGTGGTGGTGATCATTTCTTAATATATACAAATATCAAATCATCAGGCTATAAACACAGAACTAACACAATGTTATGTGTCAATCATGCTTCAATAAGGACAAAAACATATGAAATGCTCTGAAGCTGGAGGCCAACATCCAAATGAACTGAAATCCTAAAAGAAGTCTCTCAGCAAATACATTAATTTTCTCCAAATGCTGATGTTGCTAAATACTATCCACTTAATATGTTTTTACAGTAAATTCTCAATGAACTTAAAAAAAGAAAGTGCTCAGTACACAACACCCTTAAATTTCCTAAATGGTGTTCCTATATAAGAAACACCATTTAGGAAATTTATATATATATATATATATTCATTCCTATATCTAAATATATATATTTATATATATACTTCTTATATTTACATATATATATACTATATAATTATATTTTCTTAGCAAGAATGACAAAATACTTAAACACGCACACACACACATGCAAAGGATATTTATTTAAAAAGACTAGATAACCCTTAACCAGTCTCTTTTATTTCCACACATAAGCAAAATGTGGGTTTCAGTGACACTGAAGGTCAGAAATTGAAAAAACAACAAATCACATCCAGGGTTGTGAAACCCATAGTAAATTTTGCTAATTCATGTTTGTTCAAAATTTCTTTTAAAACATTGAAAAAAAAAAAAACAAACAAACAGGAAGTTGCCAAGCAGCTCACTGTTGATATGAGTAACAGAACTTTGCAGGATCCCATTTGGTATGACCTGACATTCCCACTACTCATCATGGTCATCTGCAAATCGAGGAGGGATTTTTTTTTTCAATGTTTTTCCCACAACTGACCAGAAATGATGCCAAATTCTGCAACACCCAACAAAACAGGGTTGGTTTATATCAGATTACATACACAACTACAAAAAAAAAATATGAAATGTATTATAAACACACCTCATGGGTTTAGTGTTAACATTTATATACAAATTAAGTTGGTAGATTACTATTGATTATTTTCTATGTGCCAGACATAAAATGCATGATTATTACTATACAGTGGACCAGATATAGAGTTTGTTATCATTATTAGTATTATGCAATGTAGCACACAAAAATTTATTATTATTAAGCAGTGTACAAATAAAAAAATTTGTTATTATTTTTTTTCAGTGTACCAAACATAAGAAAATCTATTGGTAATTATTTTCATTTTTGATAGTTCTTATCATTGGTGGCCCAGTAAATGCCAAATGTTGTGATAAGCTTTTTATATAAAGGATCTCGTGCTGGTTTCACAATAATCAGAGTGTCTTACAAGGGCATGACCAGAGTCTAACCCCACATTAGTTGGATTCCAAGGCCAGTTTTCCTAACCTTGACAGTCTGAAGAAAACCTAAACATTCAATTAAAAAAGCAACATTGCTGTTTATAACCACGCCAGGCTTGAAGAAGAGAACATCTTAAATAGAAATCTTGGTGCTCTTTCCTGGGCATGAGAGGCTGGGTATGTTCCTTGAGGGACAGAAGGTAGGGAGAGCTAGGTGGATTTTTAGAATCAGTGGTGAAGGAGCACATGTCCAAGGAGCTGAGAGGTATTTAAAATGAGGTGCCTTACATGAGAGGAAAGGTGGTGGCTTTGATGCATTGTGAACCATGTCCACTGTCCCTGATAAGCAGAAGGAAAGGAATATTAAAGTCAATTTTGGCCTCAAAATGTAGAATCACACACATGGAGTAAAAGATGAATGGATGGATGGATGGATGGACACATGGGCAGGTTCATGGGTGGGTGGATGGATGGATGGATGGATGGATCAATGGATTTATAAATGGATAAAATGAGTGGATGGGTGGGTGGGTGGGTGGATGGATAAATGGATAGATGAGTGGGTAGGTTGGTGTATGGATGGATGGATGGGTGAATGGTTGGATGGATGGATGGCTAAATGGATAAATGGATAGGTGAGTGGGTGGATGGATGACTGTACAACTGGATGATGGATGGATGGGTGGATGTGTGGATGGATGGACACATTGGTAAGTGCGTGGGTGGATGGATGGATGGATGGATGGAAAAATGGATGGATGGATGGACACATGGGTAGGTGCATGGGTTGATGGTTGGATGGATGGATGGATGGATGGATGGATGGATACATGGGTAGGTGCAGGGGTTGATGGATAGACTGTATGACTGGATGATGGATGGATGGATGGATGGATGGATGGATGGATGGATAGATGGATAAGTGGAAAGTTATATTTGTGTGTGTATGTGTGTGTGCATAAAGCAATGACTATTGATAGAAACCAATTACGGGAAATCTGAGTCTCACTCCATTCCTGTATTTGTACTTCTATTCCTTAGCATTTGCCAGAACTATTACAAAACTGAACACATTTGGTTTAATCTCTTTTCATTGAGTCTCACTTCTAAGTAACAAAAAGCAGACAAAACTGCGGGAAATGAGCAAAGAAAGGCCTACAGAGTGAAGGAGATTCATCTGTACCATAAATGACGAGCCCTAGGGAATTTGGGGTGAATTGTTGCACAGGCTTCTTTCAGAGTTCCCATCACACCCTCTG
This sequence comes from Mustela nivalis, assembly GCF_964662115.1. Classification (NCBI taxonomy): domain Eukaryota; kingdom Metazoa; phylum Chordata; class Mammalia; order Carnivora; family Mustelidae; genus Mustela; species Mustela nivalis. Next base: position 131,478,495 of record NC_139040.1, read on the forward strand.
CCCCCTTGGCAGCATTTAACCAGCTAAGGTTCCATGCAGATTTGTCTCAGGGGCACATGCCCAGATAAGTTGCCTACAATCTAAAAAAGAAAGTGTTTGTCTCCCAGATGAGCACAGGTCATGTCTTTGGGGAAAAAGACCCAGAGATAATATTGAAGGAGGGTCTCCATAGGCTAAACTCATATGTTCCAAGTTGTTCTCCTCTGCTCAAAAACATGTGGCTGCCTCCTGCAGGTCTATGAGCTCAGAGGACTGGTGCCTGGGGTGTACTCAGGAAGCATTCCTTAAGCACCACCTACCATTATCATCATCATTATCATCTCCATCATCATCATTTATTACAACCGGTCTCCCAGGATGGACGGCACATGGGGACTGCACACTGGACCATGATTCTTCGAACAGGGAAACAGCTTTTACATTCATTCCACTGACATGGAAACCATAACCCATAACTCACCCCAAGGAAGGTAAGTTTCTTTCTTTTCTTTTTCTTTTTTTTTTTTTTTTAAGATCTTATTTATTTGGGTGGGGGAGACACACAATCAGGAGCAGAGAAAGAAGGAGAAGGGAGCCCAATACAGGCTTTGATCCCAGGACCCTGGGATCCTGACCCGCGCTGAAGGCAGATGCTTTACCAACTGAGCCACTCAGGCGGCCCAACAAAGGTAAATTTCTAAGCCTAGAGGACTCTAGGACTCTAGGGGACTCCATACATCTCGCCACACTCAGCATATCCAAGCAGAGACCCATGACTACCTTTCCAAGACTGTCCCATTTTTGTGCTTATTACCTTGAAGCATTTTATTCCTTCACACTCCCTGAGATGTAGTACACATGGACAGTATATGCATCTCATCATCTTTTCTTAGTGTCTCTATGAAACTCCCACCGCAAATGTCTCCAATGCATTTTAGCTCAAAGGTGGGGAATAAAATCGCATGGCTTCTCTTCACGACCTTAGCATATCTGTCTCTGAGACGAAGTGAAACACTTAAAATCAGGGAGCACCAAAAGCAGGCTAGGCATGAGTCCTCATGAAAACCATGTTCATCATGCAGGAGTGGGCCAAGAACAACTCATTGTGTTTGGCAACAAATGGGGGGAAAATAAGTGAGTTACTATTTATCTGTATAGAGTCATGATAATTTCCCTCCCCCATGGGATCCATTCTTGGTAAAATTGAGAGTACTGTACTATATATTTGAATTTTCTGTTGAAGGAAGGAAGGAAGGAAGGTAGGAAAGTTGGAAGGAGGAAGGAGAGGGAAAAAGTCACCACACACTGAGACGTCAATGTGAAGAACTAAGTACACTTTTCACAGTGCGTGACTCTGCTCTCTCCTCCTGGAACCTTTGTCAGACAGACATCAGCATTCCTGGATGTGTCCTTAGAATCTCCATTTTCATCAAGTTCTTGCCGTCTAAGGTCCCCTTGTGGAGCAATCAGAGGGAGCTGGGCACCTGACCTACAGACCCCTGTGTTCACACTCGCCTACGATGTCCACTCACACAGGCACTTGGAAAGCTTTCTTGTTCACCTACAATTTGCCCCCTTTTACTCTTAAACTTGAGTTTTATTCTTAGCAAAGGGACACATGTACCAAAAGTAAAGAAGACACCAACGGATGTCTTCTCTTCCACGGTGACGTTCTCCTTTAATTGTTTTCCTCATCTTTATCTTAGGTGCTGAAATAACATATTTACTCAGACATCTCTTGTTTTTGTGAAATATAGCTGGTGTAGATTCGCTTCCTGTTTGGTAGATGATGGCTTTTGATTTCTTACCCAAATGCTATTTTATCTAGCCTTTGCGTGCAGCACATACACGTACACACACACTTCGTAGCCACCTTCCTGATAGAACTGATTACAACCTTTACTAAACTAATACTCTATAGTTTTTTTTTCTTTTTGCTCTTAGTACTTTTGCTTTTATTTATTTAGTTTTTTAAAATTAATCTATTTATTTTCAGAAAAACAGTATTCATTATTTTTTCACCACACTCAGTGCTCCATGCAATCCATCCCCTCTATAATACCCACCACCTGGTACCCCAACCTCCCACCCCCACCACTTCAAATCCCTCAGATTGTTTTTCAGAGTCCATAGTCTCTCATGGTTCTTCTCCCCCTCTGATTTACCCCAACTCACTTTTCCTTTCCTTCTCCTAATGTCCTCCGTGTTATTCCTTAGGCTCCACAAATAAGTGAAACCATATGATAATTGACTCTCTCTGCTTGACTTATTTCACTCAACATAATCTCCTCCATTCCCGTCCATGTTGCTACAAAAGTTGGGTATTCATCCTTTCTGATGGAGGCATCATACTACATAGTGTCTATGGACCACATCTTCCTGATCCATTCGTCCTTTGAAGGGCATCTTGGTTCTTTCCATAGTTTGGCGACCGTGGCCATTGCTGCGATAAACATTGGGGTACAGATGGCCCTTCTTTTCACGACATCTGTATCTTTGGGGTAAATACCCAGGAGTGCAATTGCAGGGTCATAGGGAAGCTCTATTTTTAATTTCTTGAGGAATCTCCACACTGCTCTCCAAAGAGGCTGCACCAACTTACATTCCCACCAACAGTGGAAGAGGGTTCCCCTTTCTCCACATCCTCTCCAACACATGTTGTATTTATTTAGTTTTTTAAGTAGGCTCTGTGCCTTGCCTGGAGCTTAGACACACGACCCTGAGATCAAGAGTTGCAGGCTTCACCAATGGAACCAGCCAGGGTCAGTACTTTTGGTTTTAATTGCTACTCTTAGTAATTGCATCTTTTTTTGTTGTTGTCACTTGCCTCTCGCACCATCACCCCAGCTTACTATAACACTGAAAATCCCTTCTGAAGACACAAGCACATCAGGACCCCTGTGGGTCCCCACCGCTGGCCTTTTGGGAACTTCCATCCTCCAACTGCGTGGGTCTCGGTCTTGGTTGCCCATTGTGTGAGATCAGACATGTGACGGTCTCTCTGTTGCTCACTTCCCAGGCTGGAAAATGGGAAAATGTTACTATGTAATGTAATATATTGTTTTATATTATGTTATGTAATGTATTATATTACACAGCCATATGCATTATGAAATCCCCCATTCATTGGGTATCAGTATTAGCTTTGTCATCCTGAGAATTCCAAGAACCTACCGATCTCTCTCCCCCAGTGGCCACCCTGCTTCCTCACTCTTGTATTGTTATGCATGTTCTAGTACATTCTGCATCTGAGAGAATGCCAACCTCTGAATCATATTGAGCCCCTCATGTGCCATCATTGGTCTGATGGTGCAGCCCTGCACATTTCCCCCCAAAATGCTGACAACATGTAAGGTAGACTTGGGATTTCCTTGTCTCTATGACCAAGCACAATCCCCTTTTCAATTCTTGACCCTTTGCATGAGTCTTTGTCTATCTCTGTCTTTTATTGAAGTCTTCTTCTCTGCATTCTTTGTGCTCTGAGATGCCCTTCCCCTTCTCCCCGTGATGCAGACCCTTGGATGTTCTTTTTGGCAACAGTTCCAAGACGTTCCCCTGCAATGTCACTTATCCCCTCTTCTCTCACATGTGCAGACAACTTGGCTTTACTTTCTCTTATTTTCTCTGCACTGTGTCTGAGGCCAGGAGCAGTATTTGGGCTTCTGGATGCTAACAAATTCTGATACTGATGGATGAGGCCCACCCCCCTCAGAAGCATGTTCTGATTATCAATATTGTGATACACTGGCCTTGGTGATGCCAGGGTGTGTGGAACCTTGCTGGTGCCCTTGTCCACTTCAACTATGGGAAGTTATTGGAAATGCAGGTTTATAAACAGAAAAACGGGGAGTTGCTGTTGAATATGGATGGTTTAAGACAGTCATTTATTCTGTCTCTCTTCCTTCATCTGTCTGCCTCCATCTTCCAAGACCTACGTACGCTGGAATAAAGAGGAAACCAAGGATGGAAAGAATGTGTAAGGAAATAATGGATAATACATGACTTTTGGAAAGCCTATGGCTGATGAGCTGGAAGTAACAACGCTGGTGGCTGGAAGGAAATGAGAAGAAGGAACATCTAGTGACAGGCAGGGGAGCCAAGGAAAAACAAGATCTACAACTCTGGAAAATCACACAAATCGCAGACAGACCCTGGGCAGAAAGCAGGAGATTTGCCAAAAAATCCCACCATGTTCCTTGCAGCCAGGTGAACACATTCTTCCTAACTTTGGCAAACTCCGTAGAATGGGTTTCTTTAGAATCAAGGACAAACAGGTAGGACATGGATTCATGGATGCCAGGAAGAGTTGAGGACAAATGAAAGATATTCTGCTGGAGAAAATTATAAGTAATGAAAGCCCACCATTCCTGGGTTGATACCCTCGAAGGATTGGAAACAGGGACTCAATCAAATACATATATACCCATATTCAGAGCAACATTATACACAAGATGCTGAAGATGGAAGCAACCCAAGTGTCTGTCAATGGAAGAATGGGTAAATGCAATGTGGTCCATCCATGGATACCATAGGACTCAGCCACGGAAAGGAACAACACTCTGACACCTGCTACCCCATAGAGGGACCTTAAAAACGTCATCCTCAGTGTGAGAATCCAGACACACAGATGCAGAGTACATGATGCCATTTATGTGAAACACCAAGATGGACGTCTTGGTGGCTCATTTGGTTTACTGTCTGACTCTTGATTTTGGCTCAGGTCATGCTTTCCGGTTCTTGAAACTGAGCTCCAAGTCAACTTCACACTCAACGCGAAGTCTGTGCTTCTCCCTCTGCCCCTGCTCCCACTTGTGCTCTCTATCTCTCTGTAAACCAAATAAATAAATCTTAAAAAAAAAAATAAAAAGGAAGATCTAGAAAATTCATACAGCAAGAAAGTAATGAGTCAGTTGGCAGGATCTGGGGAACAGGGAACACTTAAATGAGCTTAAAACCCCAGATTTGTAGATGGAAAAACATTTCTGCGAGGAACAATTACTTAAATGAGCTTAAAAACCCGGATTTGTAGAGGAATAAAAATTTTCTGGAGCTACATAAAGGTGGTAGTTGCCCAATGCTGTGATTATACTAAATCCCCACTGAATTGTTCACTTTATAATAGTTTTCTATTATGAATTTCCCCTAATAAAAGAAAAAGAAAGAAAGGCTGCATACGAAATGTTGTAATGCCCCATCCCCTGCTCCTACTGGGCGTCCAGAAAGCATTTCTGTTATGACTTCCTCCACAAGGAAGTAACTGACCCAAGAGAAAAGTTCCAGAGAGAGGAAAATATGGAAGACACAGAGACACACGTCAGCAACAGAAAGAAGCTTCCAGTAAAACATGAAATTCTCAGAGAACTAAAAACACCCATTCACTACAAAATATACTATGAAGTATTTTTTTTTTAAAATGGAGTAAAGAAAGAACTCTTGGAATTTACAAGGCATGGTGAAAATCAGGATTGATACAATGTCTGGGATGATAAATCATGACAAATAAGCAACTCATCCAGAAAAGGAAAAAAAAAAAAGGAAAGTAATAACTCAGAGACAGAAAACAGAAAACAAGATAAATCCCGTCAGCCTGACATCTGAAAAATAAGTTTTAGAAAAGAAAAAAGAAAGATGAGTTGCTTTTTTGCCAGGGAATCTCCATCCTTCCAAAGGGTGACCAACGTAAAGCGTTCCATGTGGCGTTTGAAGAAGCTTCCTGAGAGGCATGCGTCCGTCTCTAGCTGCACGGAGGCAAGGAGGTGCCGTCTTTCTGGGAGAAAAGTCTCTGCCCACCATCGCGTTGGTGTCTTCAGCTCCTCCGTTCCGCTCTTTTGTGCATGTGCCTTTGTAGATTAAATCTGAGGACAGCCACTGTCTGTGGGCATTAATGCCAACACGGATGCCACCTTCCAAAGACAGCTCGTGGATACACAAGCGGGTCCTGGTCACAGGCTCTGTTCCAAGCTGGAGACACGTCTGTATCTTAATGTGATTTCTGAAGCCCATGCTGGAAAATGGAGACACACGCATTGTAGACTTGCCTCATTGGCTGCTTGGCTGGTTGGCACTCCTCCAAAGACTCAACACTGCCAGGTCATACTGGCTGGGGTTCTGCTGGCTCAGCCATGACTGGTTGGAACCCCATTGAGTGTTTGGGTCTAAAACCCATGTGGATCTTAAGATGTGGGCAGGAACTTGTCCTTTGGTCCTCAAAAGGGTTTTGCCTCATATATGGCCATAGAATAGAAACACAGTCACCATCCTTGATATCAGTAATACAAATCCATAAAAATAACGGGACCTCACCCCTCCAAGGACAGTAAGAGTAGTGGGGTTCACCTGCTGAGCTGATTTGTGGTAGTGACTTAAAGTACTGGACTCAGAGCCAAAACAAACAGGGTGAGCCCATTCGCAGAGGATTCCAGATGCACCCAGTGATGGACTGAGGCTGAGGTAGCATGGGCCACCTTATGGACACTTTCTTCTGGGTCTGTGGTCCTTTCTGCCATGTGTATGGTGCTCATTCTGATCTTTTATGAGGATACTCTTTAAGAATCATCATATCTCACAGAACCAGCACAGAATTCCAAGTAAGGCCGCTCTGGACTAAGCTGTGTCCCTCCAAAGACATATGGTGAAGCCTCAACCCCCTGTGTGTCTCTGTTTGGAGATGAAGCCTTTAGGGAGTATGGAAGGTTAAGTAGGGACGTAAGGAAGGCACCCTGATCCCATAGGACTGTAGCCTTATAACAAGAAGAAGGCACAACTTTCTCCCTGTCCCCTCTGGCCTGTGCAGAGAATTGGCCACACAAGAACACAGGGAGAAGACAGTACCTACACTCCAGGGAAAGAGTCCTCCCCAGGAACTAGGCCAGCCCACACCTAGATCTCGTACTCCCAGCCTCCAGAACTGTGAGAGAATCAAGGGGTTGTGTACGCTGCCCCATGTGCGGTACTGTTTGTGTCTTTTTGTTTAAAGATTTTTTTTTAAAGATTTTTATTTATTTATTTGACAGACAGAGATCACAAGTAGGTAGAGAGGCAGGCAGAGAGAGAGGAAGAAGAGGCTCCCCACTGAGCAGAGAGCCCGATGCAGGGCTCAATCCCAGGACCCTGAGACCATGACCTGAGTCAAAGGCAGAGGTTTTAACCCACTGAGCCACCCAGGCGCCCCTACCTGTTTTTGTCTTTAAGACCAACACCGACCCTTAAACACCATAAGCCCACTGGGCATGGGGGTCTATTTAAAAAAAAAAAAAAAGTGTTGTGACATGGTGGGAGAATATATTTGCAAATGACACTACAGACAAAGGACTGGTATCCAAGATCTAAAAAAAAGAACTTCTCAAACTCAGCATCCAAAAAACAAATAATCAAGTCAAAAAATGGGCAAAAAAAAAAACAAATAAAACAAACAAAAAAAAAAGCCATGAGCAGACACTTCTCCAAAGAAGACATACAAATGGCTAACAGACACAAGAAAAGGTGTTCATCATCACTAGCCATCAGGGAGATTCAAATCAAAACCACACTGAGATACCACCTGACACAAGTTAGAATGGCCAAAATTAATAAGACAGTGAACAACGTGTGTTGGAGAGGATGTGGAGAAAGGGGAACCCTCTTACACTGTTGGTGGGAATGCAAGTTGGTGCAGCCACTTTGGAGAACAGTGTGGAGATTCCTCAAGAAATTAAAAATAGAGCTTCCCTATGACCCTGCAATTGCACTACTGGGTGTTTACCCCAAAGATACAGATGTAGTGAAAAGAAGGGCCATCTGTACCCCAATGTTTATAGCAGCAATGGCCACAGTTAGCAAATTGTGGAAAGAACCAAGATGTCCTTCAATGGACAAATGGATAAGGAAGATGGGGTCCATATACACTATGTAGTATGATGCCTCCATCAGAAAGGATGAATATCCAACTTTTGTAGCAACATGGACGGGACTGGAAGAGATGATGCTGAGTGAAATAAGTCAAGCAGAGAGAGTCCATTATCATATGGTTTCACTTATTTGCGGAGCATAAGGAAGAGCATGGAGGACATTAGGAGAAGGGAAGGAAAAGTGAATTGGGGGAAATTGGAAGGGGAGATGAACCATGAGAGACTGTGGACTCTGACAAACAAACTGAGGGTTTTGGAGGGGAGAGGGGCGGGGGGGATGGGTTGGCCCAGTGCTGGGTATTAAGGAAGGCATGGATTTCATGGAACACTGGGTGTTATACGTAAACAGTGTATCATGGAACGTTGCATCAAATACTAATGATGTACTGTATGGTGACCAACATCACATAATAAAAAAAAATTGGTGGGTATGTGTGTTTAACCTCCTCTCTGAAGTGCCCACAAACCATTTGGGGAGAAAAAAAGTGATAGATACAGAAAGAGAAAACAAAACAAAACAAAACCAGAACAGGTGTATTGCAAGGGAAGTGAATGATAACCTTCTTTGTTAGAGCTCCTGGTAGTGTCTGAAATGGCCACCGTGATCATGCCTCCTGGGGACACAGACAGGGCAGGTGTTGGCTGGAAACAGGTACAATCCATCACATTCTGCATCTGATGAAGCCCTCACTGTACTCTCTGAGGGGAGTACTGTTACTCTGTTCTGTCCTGGCCGTAGTACTCACTACAGAGGGATAGAATGGTATTACTCCCCCCTTCCCCACCCTCAGTGCAGGTGGTGAACCCGATGAGCACAAGAGCCAGGTGTGTCTACATCACAGGTCAACACTTTCGTTGTCAAGGGCAGATTGTGAATACAGGGGAGCATAGGCGTCCAGAACAGGATCAGAACAGGATGCCCTGTAGGCATGTTTTCACTGATGGAAACAGACGCTTTTGTCACATGAACATATTCCCAATATCTAAGAAAAAAGATTGTGCGTGCTATGGTCAGGGCATGTTAAGGTCCAAGGAGAAACCCAGGGGACCGTCACGGTGATGAGTGAGCACAGGGGTGGGAACCCGATGCTGTCCCGCCTGGAAGATTGAAGGCAGAGATTCAAATTCAAAATTCAAAAATCAGAAAGATCTTATAAAGGCAAAGTCAACAGGATGTGGTAGTAACTGTCTTCCAAAAAAACGGAAGTAAGGTAGTGATCACTTCTGAGTTAGGACTCAAGAGGGTTGAACAGAAATGTGCTTTTTTTTTTTTTTTTTTTTTGATACTGAGAGTGGGAACTAGATTGGGGAGGAGAAGTGAAGTAGAAATGAAATCTCTTTATATTATTTTTACTGAATAAAAATCAAGTTTAGGTGCTAAACATGTATAAAGAAATAAGAATTAGTGCAATCTTCCAATGACCTTTTTAAAATCATATGCTCTTGGAAGCACATCTACTTGCTTTAATGTCCAAGACTTGTGCTCCACCAAGACCACCCAATATGCCCTGTTTGGGGAATTAGTTGAATTTTTTTTTTAATTTTTTATTTTTTTATAAACATATATTTTTATCCCCAGGGGTACAGGTCTGTGAATCACCAGGTTTACACACTTCACAGCACTCACCAAAGCACATACCCTCCCCAATGTCCATAACCCCACCCCCTTCTCCCAACCCCCTCCCCCCAGCAACCCTCAGTTTGTTTTGTGAGATTAAGAGTCACTTATGGTTTGTCTCCCTCCCAATCCCATCTTGTTTCATTGATTCTTCTCCTACCCACTTAACCCCCATGTTGCATCACCACTTCCTCATATCAGGGAGATCATATGATAGTTGTCTTTCTCTGCTTGACTTCTTTCGCTAAGCATGATACGCTCTAGTTCCATCCATGTTGTCGCAAATGGCAAGATTTCATTTCTTTAGATGGCTGCATAGTATTCCATTGTGTATATGAACCACATCTTCTTGATCCATTCATCTGTGGATGGACATCTAGGTTCTTTCCATAGTTTGGCTATTGTGGACATTGCTGCTATAAACATTCGGGTGCATGTGCCCCTTTGGATCACTACATTTGTATCTTTAGGGTAAATACCCAGTAGTGCAATTGCTGGGTCATAGGGCAGTTCTATTTTCAACATTCTGAGGAACCTCCATGCTGTTTTCCAGAGTGGCTGCACCAGCTTGCATTTCCATTAGTTTCATGTGTTAATAAGGTAAACTAAAATTCAACTAATTCCAGAAGATCAACAAGGAATTAGTTGAATTTTAGTTTACCTTATTAACACATGAAACTAATGGAAATGCACACTTATCAAACGAACCATGAATTGTTTTTTACAGTCACAGAGTTGAGATATTTTTAGAAGAGCTTTGCATGACATGAAGTCGAGTTGACATCTTGCCTAGAGAAAGACCAAACTCAACACACTTGTCCAGTCCCATGTGGGATATGTTCCTTTGACAATGACAGAAAGAGAAAAAAAAGCTGCCTCTCAACCTCTTCTGTCATGAAGAGTCTTTCTCCATGCATTTTTCTCCACACCTGGGGTCCTCTCTAGTTCTGGAGTTCTGGTTGACCTCGTGCTGCATGGCCATGATGTCATAATCTCTGCCAAATGCTTGGCCACGTGATAGAAATGAATCAGTTGATTGAATTATTTTCTTTTCATGCACCACAGAGTAGACAGTATTTCAGAGAGTCCAAGATTTGTAAAAGGAATGCACACATCCAACACCACAGAAAGAAAACACACATCCTACATACATTGTAAGCTTCTTGTGTCCCTCCGATCCCTCAAGGATGATAGACCTAAAATTCACATTAATCATTAATTTGTCTTATGTACAGTTTTGTCACTGGGCCGTCATCTTGGATCTGCAAATTATATTATGCACATGCTTTTTATCTTCAAATATACATCATTATGTTGCATTTTCTCTTGCAACATGATTATCTCTATAAAATTGTCTGTGAGCATTATATTGTTGAAGGACTTGGCCATATTCCTTTAATTTCATTTTTTGTCTTAAATTGTTCTTAACTTCATGACTTGTCTTTACAGTCTATGACTCCAAAGTCTGGATATCCTGTGATTTACTTATGCATTCTTTTTCCTCTCCATGACCCTTTGGATGGTTTTCCATTTTTTGCTATTACAGACATCAACGCCATAAGCATTTTTGCATAGGGTTCCTTTGTAAGACTTTTTTATGGGAAGTCTTCAGCAGAATGGCTCCTGTTTCCTAAGTAATGCCACATGGTTTCCCCCAAGTAGTTGTACCAATTCCCACATCTACAGACAGAGTATGAGAACCCCCCTGCCTCCACATGTGTGCCCTGCTTTCACTCTTTGATGGCAAACGTGCTTTTAATTTTGTATCCCTTGACTAGGGCTTAGCAAGCCACTTCCCTCTGTTTAATTCTGATTCAGATCTCCTCTTCTTTGAAATGCCACTGGAGACTCTTACCCATTTTTCTACAACCACGTGGTCTTTCCAAGTTGACCTGGAGGAGGTGTTTACGTACAATGAACACTAAGCTTCTGTTTTTTTTATAGGAAATGCGTTCTGCCAGTCTTTGCAATGTGTTCTCACTCTTTCATTGGCGTCTTGACACAAAGAACTTCTCGGTTCTCATGGAGTCGACCACATTGGTCTTTGCTCAATGGTTTCTGCTTGGGTTGTGTCTTGGGTGAAGAAATCCTGCCTTCACACGAGGTCATAAATGCATGCACTAATTTTTTTTTTTTTTTTCTAAAAGGGGTTAAGTTGGGACGCCTGGGAGGCTCAGTTGGTTAAGCGGCTGCCTTCGGCTCAGATCATGATCCCAGGGTCCTGGGATCGAGTCCTATTTGGAGCTCCTTGCTCAGCGGGAAGCCTGCTTCTCCCTCTGCCTCTCTGCCTGCTGCTCCCCCTGCTTGTGCTCTCTCTGACAAATAAATAGCATCTTTAAAAGGGTTCAAGTTTACCCTTTCATACCTAACTGCTTAACTTGGATCGTGTCGAGTATTAAAGCTGGGGTTTACTCCCTCTGGACAACCCATTTTCTGACCACCATATTAAACATTACTTTCCGACGGACGGTCACAGACGAAATGCCTCCCCTCGACGGTCTTCAATCCCAGTGTCCATGCTACCAGACTAGGGTTTCTTGGAAGGAAACTTGATATTGGCAGAGATAGTCTCCACCTGATTTTTCTTCCTCAAACTTATTTCATAACTATTCCCCTATTTTCATACAAATTTATTTTATTTTTATTTATTTTTTTTATTTTTTAAGTAATGTCTGTACCCAATGTGGAGCTCGAACTCACGGCCCTGAATTGGGACAGTTATCCATAGTATACCCGCATTTTCCTTGTAAACAAGCCTATACCTGAAGCTATGTGTCCTATTCTTGGTATGATCCATGGACACATTCTATATTCTTTTTTTGTGTGTGTTTTTTTGGTAAGATTTTATTTATTCATTCGAGAGTGAGGAAGAAAGAGAGAGAATGAGAGCATAAGCACGGGGAGAGGCAGAGGCAGAGGGACAAGTAGACTCCCCTTAGAAAAGGGGACCAAAGTAGGGCTCCATCCCAGGACCCTGGGATCATGACCCACGCTGAAGACGACACTTAACCAACAAAGCCTCCAAGGCGGCCCTTCCCCTTTTTTTTTTCCCAATATCACCAAAATTTTGTTGATTCCACTCTTTCTATGTTATTCAATATATTTTAAGTTTTACTACAAATTAAATTTTTCTGTAAAAAAAGAAAAAAAAAACCCTGATTGGTTAAAAGTAGAATGTAAAAGAAAGCCAATTTTCTAAAACTAAATCTTAATTGAAAATAAAATTAACGTCACTAAAATTTTTTTAAGTGATGTTAATTTGGGCCACATTGACTCTTTGTGTTTCATTTTGCTTCTTAATGTAATAACTCACATAGGAAAGCCGAGGGCCAAGAAAGAATTCTTGAGACGTCTTTGGTGCAAAAAGGTGGTTTTATTAAAGCACGGGGACAGGACCCGTGGTTGGGAAGAGCCACGACCGGGTCATGAGGAGGGGCCCATTACAGACTTCCAAGTTGGGAGTGTCTTAGGAATTTTGGAGGCAACTTTTCCAGGACCTTGAGGAGCTGGCCGTTGTTGGGAAAAGGTCATTTATTACCGTCTAATAAAACCCTAATCATGAGACCCTTCAATGTCTATCGGTGGGCCCTATGCTTGGGATGACTGTCCATATCTATCTTGGAGGGTTTAGAGATAAAGGGAGTTTCCAAAGGAATTTTTTGTATCCTAAAGTAGACTTACAAGGTCCTGGGGGTTGGGCTAAGATTGCCTTTTGCCCTTAGGAAACCATTAACATCAAGGCAGCTGAGTCCCTAGAGGGAGGTCACTCGGCGTTTCAAGGACTTGTCAGTGGGCGGTAGGAAATGTAGTAATGTTTCTTCTGCCTTCGTGTCCCACATCAATAATCTCTGCGGCTTCCCATTGCTGTGTGTGTGTTCTGCTGGTCTTCTTTTGACTTCTTAAGTCAGGGGCTGAGCTCATTTCTCTGTGCCGTTTTTCCTTCTCTGCCATAAACATTGGGCGGCTTTGCAGAGGAATCTGTCATGGGACCCCAGGTGCACACACACAGGTCCCGGGCCTCTGATGTGCGTACCGAGTAGCCAAAAGTGGAACTTGAAAATGTTTTCTTGAGGGACTGTGATGATCTCTGCCAACACAAGGGCACGTGGGGCATAAAAGGTAAAACATTTGCCCCATGTGAAGGCCACTATGTTCTACCTTCTCCGCGGTGCATTTGGGTAGAAAGGGCACTTTGTTATGCTTCCAGGAAACGATCCAGGCGTGGACTCCGGAAGCAGGAACAAGATGTCCCATGTCCCTTCATGCGGAGTGTCTGTCGTTCCGGGACAGAGAAGCAAGCAGATGGAAATCAGCGCTCCAAAGATCTGTCATCCCAGGGCTAAGTGACCCAAAATAACACCGGCAGGACCCAAGTGGGAAAACACCACAGAAGGGAATTAGCCCTTTTCTGTCCTTTGGAACGGGGCTTACTGGGCTCCTGGGAGAGGCTTCATGACTATCTGCTTCCACTGGGTGGAGGACAGGATGCGGGCTCTGTCCTGGCTTCAAAGGGAGACCCCGGGGGCAGAGGGCAGGGGGCAGTGGGAAGGGAACTCAGCAGAGATTTTGGAAGGAAAGCGGGACTCAGTGTCCCTGGGACGTTCCTGGGCTGACGCAGCAGGAGGAAGGGAGAGCTTCTCTGACCCTGTGTCTCTCTCTCGGAAGCGTGGACTTTTTCTTATCATGCATCTGCTTCTCCCTCTGCCGCACCCCCTCAGAGAAATAAATAAAGACCAAACAGGAGTCCCGTTGGATCCCATACAGCCCCAAGCCAGCGGTCAGGTTTATTTTAGCTGAGAAGTAGCACCGCACCTGCTACGTTCCTGCCCCTCGAGCCCAGCTTCCCGTCCACCGTTGGCCCTCCGTGAACACAGCATAATAAAGGACACCCAAGCCAAAACACAAAACCCAAACCACACAAAAGCCTCTCCTCACCCCCCCCAACACACAAACCATCCTAACAACACTGTAATTCCTTTGTTAGTGCAGAGAAACACCACCCATTCCTTTCCTTGCAAAGAATGTGCTCCCTTTATCTGGAAAAAAAAAAATTCTGATTATATACTCATCAGACGAGTAATGGCACTTTTATTATGCGCTGGATTACACAGTTAGCATAATTATAGCAACCGCGGAAATCTGTATTAAAACCGTGTAATTGCTTGGCAGGGTGACACAGAACACAGCCCATTCTCTGGAAGAACGTAGAGACTAAATAAACCCACCCCCCTGATCTGTATTCGCTCACCCCAAACACGGTCCTTTCAAAATAAAGGAAGTTCCCCAGCAGTGACATGCTACTCCGAAAAGCGTATCCCAATAAAAATGTGGAGCAGGAAAAAAAAAAAAAAAATCGGCAGAGGGGAGACTTTTGTATGAGCATCTGGGATGTTTGGTTGGTTGCAAATAGACAAATTGTCAAGAAGGACAATTTGATTTCGGTCTGTCTGAAGAAAGTATTCTTGGAGTTTCCTCTTTAATAGAAATGCACGTTGTCAGAAAACGTCTGTGCGTCCTTGTCAGCAGAAACATCGGGGAGAGTCCGTGTGCTCTGCAGAGTTCTGGGATGGTGCCATGGGGCAGGTTGAATGGGTGGCCCCCAAAATGTGTGTCCACCTGGAACTCAGGAGTAGAACCTTATTTGGAAGGAGGATCGTTGGTAGATGGGACTAGAGAAGGTGCTGAGATGAGACCATCCTAAATCAAGGTGGTCCTAAATCCACCTTATTTGGAAAACAGCGTCGTTGCAGATGTGAATAACGGAAGGATCTGGGATGAGCCCATCCTGGGTCAGGATGTCCCTAAATTCAATGACACGGGTCCTTGTAAGAGATAGGAGAGAGGACACAGATGCAGAGGAGAAGCCATCAGAAGACAGAGATGGGAGGGATGTGGTCACAAGCCCAAGGAAGCCTGGAGCCCCATAAACTAGAAGAACCAGGAAGGAGCCCCCATCCCCAGAGCCTCAGGAGAGACCATGGACCTCCCTGCCTGGATCTCAGGGAACTTGCCCCACCTGGATCTCAGACTTCTGGTCTCCACACCTGACACAGGGTCTATGTCCAACTGACCATCTTCCTTCTAGTCATCTTCACGTGGAGAAGCCCCTACCCTCCATTCTCAAAACCAATCAAAGCACCTGCTTCTGCACAAATAAGCCGTATTCATCTGTTGGGCTGCCATGACACAATCCCACACACTGGGTGGGTTAAACCCAGAAATTCCCTGCTTCCTGGTACAAGTCCAAAGTCAAGATGTGAGTAGGGTTGGTTCTTTGTGGAGGCTTTAGGACAGACCCTGTTCCAAGGCTTTCCCCAGCTTCTTTGGGTTCACCGACAATCTTTTGCAGGTGCATTCCCCCCACCAATGTCCTCCATCTCCACACGGGCTTCTTCCTGTGTCTGTCCCTTTATGCAATGCCCCCCTTTTGTTAAGGACACCAGTCCCATGGCATCAGAGGGTGCCCCCAATGACTTCATATTAATTTACTCCATCTGTCACCACCCTCTTTCCAAATAAGGTCATCCTCTGAGTTACTGCAGGCTGGGACTTCAACATACAGAATTTGGGGGCAGGAGGGACGCAATTCAGCCTATAACATACCCTTGATAATGAAACCCTCAACATTCAAGTAAACAGGATGTCAGGGACCCATGGACAAACCCTATTCTAAGAGCTCTTTCCATGGTGAAGGATCCCAAAACGGAAACCCAAAGCAGCACAGCAGATGGCCTCATTTGGCGGGTTTCTAATCCTTCTGTGTGTGTGTGTGTGTGTGTGTGTGTGTGTGTGTGTGTGTGTGTAAGAGTCGTCCAGGGAGCTTGTTAAACACAGCAGCCTGGAGCTCACCCCAATTCTTTGGAATTTGACTCGCCTGGGGTGTGGTTATCTTTAAGAGTCTGCCAGGTGTTTGCCTGCAGCAGGAACACTGGCAAGTCCCAAGATACTCACGGCCCTGTGTGCCCCACCCAGGTGGCCCCGACTTCAAGCAGGAGCCCCATTAATTGGGTGCATGACCCAGAACTGGAGACACCCGGGGTCATTGGGTGGAGGTGTGGTCACAAATGTGCCTTGCTTCCGCCGATGGGTTTAATTAGTGACTCCTTTGTAGACAAGACAAGAAACAAAAATTGTTTCCAGATAAATCCAATAAAACCTCATGGATTAAAGACTGCACGGGCTTAGGAATTCCTCCTAGGTGGGATGTGACGTTATAACCTGTTTCAGTTCACTGAATGCTGTTTTGAAGTTGGAAAGACAGGACCGGGAGCTTTCACGGGCTCTGCTGTTGACTGTGCATGTAAGCACCCACTCCCCGCTCATCGACAGGAACGTGAGAATGAATCACAGTCTCCTCCAGGCCTGTGGACCCCACAAAGCCCAGAATTCCTTCAAAGCACTCAGGGCCTGATCAACAAGGGTTTGTTCCTCAATTGTGAGCTTTACCACAATAGACCCTGCATCCCTTCTCTTGTCTATGAGAATCCCTGAGGCCATGCATTCCGAGAGTGGGACTCTTTTTGAATTTGATGGAAAGCGGGAGGAGAAGGATGAAGCCTATGTCAGCTCCTGTCCGTCCTGAAGAGCAGCCGTTTTTATTCAGACACATCTGTTCTGGGCCATAATCATGAAGAAAGGCAGAATTGCTATGATGTATATACAGAGGCAGAAATGGAAACGCAGGCATATTGAAAATTTGCCCAAATGGACAGCTTCTTGATTTCTGAGTTGCCTTTTGGTGAACTGTTGGCAAATCCCTTTGCGTAATGGCACGGCACCTACACCTGGAACCATGCCTACAACCCACACCTGGAACCCACACCTGGAACTCACACCTGGAACCCACACCTGGAATCACACATTTAACTCACACCTGTGACCCACACCTGCAACCTACAACTATTACTGACACCTGGAACCAAACCTGCAACCCACAGCTGGAACCACACATTTAACTCACACCTGTGACCCACACCTGCAACCTACAACTATTACTGGCACCTGGAACCACACCTAGAATCCCCCCACCTGGAATTACATCTAGAACCCACACCTGGAACCACATCTAGAACCTGCACCTGGAACCAGAATTTGTCTTCATGTCTTCTCCTTAAAAGGGTCATGCCAACAGCCACCAGACAGCAGGTAAAAACACACTCCTACCTGACTTACAGCCAAGCTCTCTTCTGGATGCTAGTACCCTGACCTTTTTCACTTCACTTGGATTTTTCTACTTCTTCCTCATGACTGGTGCAGGCTGGCCCCTGGCACTGGGTGGGCTCTGTGTGCCTTTTCTTCCATACCCCCTACTTCCCTTCCTGGACGGCCTGCCCCATGCCTCCCTGACTTTCCCCTTCTCAGTCTCCACAAACTTGACACCTGCTTTTTTCTTCTTCCTCCCTTGACACACTGCCTGGCACAAAATGAAAGGAACCAGACATTTCATTAAATGCTCCTCCAAGACCACCATCTTTTCCAGACAAGAGGAATGAGTCCTTTGCAGACGACAACCTGGGCTGGAACCCGGCAACCCCCAGTTGCCACCGAGATATATTTTATCCACATCCTTTCTTGACATCTTCCTCTTCCAGTTCTGCAAGGGACAAAAGGTCATAGAAACCCTCCCAGAACGTCATGGAAAAGATTCCTAATCTATCAGTCCTTCCAATCTACCCACGTGTCCCAACAATTCTACTCCCAGGTAGAAAGAAACCCAACAGAAATGGAAATGCAGGTTCATGCAGAAACTCGTCCACACATGTTCACAGCAGCGTGATTCACAAGAGCCAAAGGGAGGGAACCACCCAAGCGTTCGTCAACAGATGGATAGATAAGCAACCTGTGGTCCATGCATACAGGGGAATGTGACTCAGCCGTAAGAAGGAATAAAGTTCTGACACCTGCTACAAATGTGGATGAACCCTGAACCCACGATGCCCGGCGAAAAACAGCAAATCACAAGATACCACACCTGATAGGTGTGTATTCGTAAGAAAGCTTGGGATAGGAAAATCTATTCAAGTAGAATGCAGACTAACAGTTTCATAGGGTTTGTGGGACTTGGAGTTCTAGGGCGTAGGGCTTCTTTTTGAGGCATTCTGGATCAGGCTGTGGTCATGGCTGCTCACCTCTGTGCAAGGACTAAAAAACCGTACCCTGGTTCCCTTGGAACAGGTGCATCGAATGCTATGCCATCTCTATCTTGATAAAGCTGGGTTTTTTTAAAGAAAGCTTTAAGAGGGCTAAAAGATAACACAGGACCAACCAGCATGGGGCAGAAAGGTGCCTTTTGTGATAGAACATAACTGTTTCCCCCAGAGTTCATACCTCCTCCACTCACTCCTGAATTTTGGTCTTCATCGATTTTTATTTGTGTCCGATCACTTGCTACTGGGTGCTACCAGGTGACAAGCTGAGGCTTGATTATGGCTCCCAATTCTTGGCTCCTTTCATTTTATAGAATCACAGGAGTGTAACAGCCACCATGGTGGGATCTTGCTGGAGCTCCCGTAAAAGCAGGTGTGCTATTGTGATTTGTGAGGAATATATATATATATATTTGGGACTTCCTTCCCCACTTCTGCTCCTTTCTGGCAAAGAGTTGCTAAAGTCCTTGGAATCACTAAGCGATAAGATAGGAATGTGTCTTTTGTTACGTGAATAATGTGACTTTTGGAATGCCCAGAAGGGTGGGGGCTGGTTGCCACCATAACCAATGGTAGGATTAAAGGGACAGAAATTTATGTCCCGCGGAGAGCAAAGGGGCAGGAGGGTGAATCAACTACCAGTGGCCAACGATTTAATCAATTCTAACTACAAAATGAAACCTCCATAAAATCCCAAAAGGATGGGGTTTGGAGAGCTTCCAGGCTGGTGAAACGGGACACTTCCACCTTCCTCTGTGCCCGACCCCAAGCTCCCAGAGGACACACACTCCTTTGTGCCAGATCTCACTCGATATGAGTCCCTTCCCCCAATTGATTCTTTATCCTAATAATGTTTGTTCCTTTGTAATAAAGCGACGGGTAATCTCCTGAGTCAACGAGGTTTCCTGTGTCACTCTGAAAATTAATGGAACCCAAGGAAGGGGTCAGGGAAACCTCTAGTCTAGAGCTGGTTCAGGGGCCGACACAGACTGGAGCTTGGCCTCGGAGGTGGAGGAGCGGCCTTGCAGGACTGAGCCCTAACCGTGCGGGACCTGATTCCATCTCCAGGCAGACACTGCTGGAAACAAGGTGCCTTGTAGACAGCCAGCTGCTGTCTTAGAACTGGTTATCTGCGGAAACCCCCACCCCACACACTTGGGAAATGGCACCAGAATTATTTGAGCAGGTGCAGACCATACTCCTGCGCTATGATACGGGGTTCAAACACGTCCCTGGTCACGGCCAAAGAAACACAAACGGGTGACACAGCGCAGGTTATCCGTGTGGCTGTCGGGTTGGCTTGTTTCCTTTGCCTCCACTCATGGCCCCAAGCGAGGTGTTGCAGAACACAAATTCAATGAAGCAAACATTGGCATCAGGAAGCTATTCACCGACGGTGTAGCGTCCCATCCAGCAGGTATAGCGAGGCCCAAGATAGAAGGTTTTTGTAGGGAGGAGGTGAAATATGAACAGTATTACGAAAGTAAAGGAAAGGTATTGTCCTGGCAAGGTCACCTTCCCTTGTGCGGGGAAGGGCAGGAGGCATTAGCAGGTGCATAAAGTCATCTTGCTTTGGTGAGGGAATGTAGACCATCTCCAGGACAGATACCCGTATTGCTGTGTATCACAAAATTCATACCTGACTGACCAGTTAAGATTTAATTTATCTCTTTTCCTTCCTTCCTTCCTTTTTTTTTAAGGCTTTTTATTTATTTGAGAAAGAACACAAGTGGAGGAGAAGCAGAAGGAGAAGGAGAAGCAAACTCCTCACTGAGCAGGGAGCCCATTGTGAGGCACGATCCCACCACTGTGGGATCAGGACCTGAGCCAAAGGCACAATCGCTGACTGAGCCACCACGGCGTCCCCCACCCTGAATCTCTGGGACAAGTTGAAACTGCATTTGACTTAGGTATTAAGCTCCATTTGCTTTGGTGACTTGACCTAAGCATCGCCATTTGGAGCCTGTGGTTTTCTTTGCATGACCCCAATATCCACTACCCCTTTCCCCCACTTGGGAGACACATGCAGGAGACATAAGCCCACCTAGAAACTTAGAACCCCACCACCTGTAACCCAGCAAACATCAGAGCGGTATTTCCAGACACTTGGTTTCCAGTGTTCGTGTCTCCAGAGGAACCCGGGGCCATATTGTGCCCAGGGACAGCGGCCAGTTCTGGAGATACTTGGGTGGTCAGAGTTATGGGGGAGGAAGTGTTTCTGGAACCCAGGCGGTGGAGACCCGAGATGCTTCTCAGCTCTGTACCGTACACAGGATGCTGCATAGCACAGTTCTAGCTTCCGCTGTTCCTAGAGCTGAGGCTAGCAGTCATTTTACATGCAGTAAAATTGGCGTCATTTCTGGGGAAATGAGCCATCTGCAATTTACTTGAGCTCACTTCTGGCTAAGTGCTGTGCCTTAGACCTTCTCATCCAGAGATAAAACGTTCGTGCAATTTTCTCTACCCCTTCCCGGAGAACAAAAGACCACACGGCACTCATAAGATGCCTTCCAAACGGAGCGTACAAAAACACTTAAAACGCTTAATGCTTAAGCATGCACGATTTAGACTTTTTTTCTTCCCCGTCACTTGATTTGTTGGAAACATTTGATTCCACTCAAACATCCAAACTGTATTTTAGGAAATGCATTTGGGTTTGCAAATATGTTTCTGTAATACGGGGTAAGTGCGTCTGGGCAGATCTCATAAATGCATTTCTCGGTGTAAAAATAGATAGTCATGCCGCTTGGCGAAATCACAGAATTTTTCCCTAAATAGTCTTCCGCCTATTAAATAATTTAAATGCGTTTTGAAAATTCCCAGAAATAAAATATTAGTTCCAGACAGTAGAGCAAATACACTTTCAAGAAAAAAAGATATCGTTTCAATATGTGGAGAATATTTTCATCAAAGTCAAAATTACTTTATGGATATCATTCTTAGCAAGCTCAGAATGGGAAGGGCACTCTTGGTCTGGTGATCCAGTTTTTTTAAATTATTTTTGTGGCTGGTAATCTAGTGTTTAAAGATGCAATCATTTTCCTTGATGGGAGAGTCATTAATGCTGATTCTGTTTAATGATACTGAACCGGAGGGCTGGGCTGAGACCCCATCTCTGTGTCACCTGCACACATTACCTAGAACACAGTCTCCTTGGGGCTACCAACGTTTCTTCAAGTTAACCAAAAAATAAATAAATAAACAAAAAGAGAGAGAGATAGAGAGACAATGTCTTAAGAATATTGAAGAAATGATAGAATGAATACCAAAGTTCCAATAATTTCATTAAAATGGAGAGGATAAAGCCTCCACTTGGGGTTAAAATCACAGCATGTCTCCATTTAATCTTGAATCAAGGAAGGAGTGTTAATTATTTAGAGGCCAATACCACAATGACCACACCATGCACCTCACTTACCCACATCTTAATAAAAGTCCACTTAAATAGCACCGACTTCAGGCACACACTGTTCCACAATCGAAAAGTGCTTTATTACAAGGGTCAACATAATAACCACTATTCAGTGCTGAACTTGGAAGCTTTGGACTTCTTCCTTTTAAAAAAATATGTCTAAGCAAAATATTAAATCAATGTAGGCAGCAATGTCGCTTTGGTCAGAGCATTTGGGGCTGCTTTTTCAATCTGTTTCATGTCCATGTGTTGGAAGGACCTCCACGGTCAATAAAAGGCAGACCAATGAGAATGAGTAAATATTTCCACCTGTGTCATGTTGAGATAAGTAATCCTGTGAGTAGTGGTCAAGGCTGCAGACACAAACTATATGAACACCCAGGACATGGGCCCTGTATGTATGATCCAATTGGAGTCTGTGTCTACAGACAAGCCCAGAATTCCCTGGGATAAATTTGACTTTCTCTCTCAGTGAAGTCCCTCCACTCGTACCCATTCAGCCATCCATCCATCTATCCATCATATCTATCTCCTATCCATCCATCCATCCATCCATCCATCCATCCATCCATCATGTCCATCTATTCATCCATCATATCTATTATCTACCCACCTATCTATTGATCCATCCCTCCACAAACCTATCTATCCACTAACCCATCCATCCACTAAATTATCCATCCATCCATCCATCCATCCATCCATCCACTAACCTATCTATCCACTAACCCATCCATTCACTAAACTATCCATCCATCCATCCATCCATCCATCCATCCATCCATCCATCCACTAACCTATCTATCCACTAACCCATCCATTCACTAAACTATCCATCCATCCATCCATCCACTAACCTATCTATCCACTAACCCATCCATTCACTAAACTATCCATCCATCCATCCATCCATCCATCCATCCATCCATCCATCCATCCACTAACCTATCTATCCACTAACCCATCCATTCACTAAACTATCCATCCATCCATCCATCCATCCATCCATCCATCCATCCACTAACCTATCTATCCACTAACCCATCCATTCACTAAACTATCCATCCATCCATCCATCCATCCAACCATCCATCCATCCATCCATCCATCCATCCATCCATCCATCCACTAACCTATCTATCCACTAACCCATCCATTCACTAAACTATCCATCCATCCATCCATCCAGTAGCCTCTCCATCCATCCATCCATCCATCCATCCATCATGGCTATCTGTCCATCATATCTACCTATCATCTACATACCTATCTATTGATCCATCATCCATCCACCCCTACATCTATTTATCTACCTATCATCTATGCAAACATATATACACATACCCACACATGTAAATTGTACCTATGATGCGTTGAATATAAATAATACATTGTGCTAAGACAGTGGTCCTCAGTTTATAAACACACACACACACACACACACACACACACACACTGAAGAACATGGATGTGTCCATGGGTGCAACAGGTCACATGTTTCTAAATGCTAAGCACACAATCTCAGCCTCAACATCGAAACGGTCTAAAGCCTATTATTATCTTGCTTCCACTTAATGTTAAGGTGTTCATTTACACAAACTAGTTTCACCATGGAGGCAACATATATTTGCAGCAAATGCTTAGGTTGGAAAGAGGACGTTTGAGGTTTTCTACCTGCTTTTCCTGGAGAAAAGCCACATTTGGGGATTCCTTTTAAAGATGTGTTTTTAGTTTCTGCATGATTCTAGGGACATTTTAAGGACTTATTGATATGAGCTTGAGATCATAGAGGAATAGATCATACACAGATTATAGAAGAATCAGCCCCCAAAGTTTCTCCAACTTCTCTAAAAACATCACACAAATGCAAGAAATTCCCATAGATGCAATGTTGTAATCATGCTATGTGCATGGATAGGTAAACAAAAATACCTGAAAATTTCAAAAAAGAGCTCCTTATGTTTAAGAGCATGTCACAAATGTGACATGATTTTTTTTTTCTTCTCATCACTGTGATGTCTGCGTTGGACTTCTCGCTATCCTATTTTCTATGCAAATGTAATCTCACCTTCCCAGAATGGGGTTTTCTTCATGGAGCTGGTCTGAGTTACCAACTACACACTTGAACTGTAAATTGCTTGATTGGGAATTCTGCCATAGGACGGATAACTGGCTACTTGCTAACGTCCTAAGATTATTATTTCTTTTAAGATTAAATGGAGGGCAATCAACCCGAGGGGTGTTTTCTTTCAATGGAAATGGTGGCCAAATTAAAATAATAATAATAATAATAATAATAATAATAATAATAATAATAAATTTGAGACTATCTATGAGGGTATGCCTACTATGTAATTAGATCAGAATTTTTCATCGACCCATTATCTGTCTTATCTATTTATCTGTCTGTCATCTACCTATCAATTATGTATCATCTATCCATCCATTCATCCATCCATCCCTCCCTCCATACATTTATCTGTATCTCCCTGTCTAGGTATCTATTTCTATCATATCTGTCTACTATCTCTCTCTCTCTCTCTCTCTCATCTACCTATCATCTATCTATATCTATCTATCTATCACCTATCTATCTATCCAAACACATATATACTCACCCACCCATATAAATTACGAGTATGATCTGTGTTGAATTTACAAATGGTGCTAAGATGGGTCCTCAACCAGAAATAATATCCTTTCCATCCAGAGCCCATTGGGTAAGGTGGAGACATTTTTTGGTTGTTACAATGGGCTGGGTAGGGAGATGGTATTGGCATCTGCTGAGCGGACATGGAAGATGGTGCTCAAACCCTACAATGTGAAGGTCAGCCCCTACAGCAAATGTCACTAGTGTCAAGGATGAGGGACCCTGGGGCAAAGATTAGGGAGGAACTATTCAGCAAGATGCAGTAAACATGCATTGATCATAAGCTAATCTACTACCGACCCAACGTGAGAAACAACATGGGAAGTCCCTAGACAACTTTTAGTGACATTTTCAATAAGCAAATGCGTTTTCTTTAAAACTGTGTTTGTAAAGCTTACACACAATGAAGCCCCTCCCCAACCCCGAAATCTCAAACCACGCCTTGTTTACACATCAAGGTCGGGCCGAACATGCATCTGGCTTTGTCTGCAGTCCTAAGCAGGAAGTGTTAGGGGTGGGGTTGGCTACTGGTTGGCAGAAGTCCGGGCGTCGGTGGCTTTCAGAAGTCTGGGAGGTGACGTTCGGGAAAGTGGGTGAAGCGAAAGTTCTTCTTGCTTCCCTTGTGCAAACTTTACATGGATTCACTGACTGAACCCAGTTTGGGGCAGAGTCAGAGTACTGCAAAGGAACCCAGACCCGTCTCTCCACTGTCCCCTGGAAAAGGAAATGTGAAAGACAGAACAGCTGGCCCTATTTCTTAGAGAGGACCTGTCATGTCCCAGGACACACACTTATCCTGCTGCTCCTCATTAAGAAGGGGTCTACATGCCTTCCCCTGGAAGTTCAGATGGACGTACCCTGACCCCATGTCTTTGTTTGCTAGGGCTGCTGAAACAGAGCACCACGAGCCAGGGGCTTAAACTTAAACTCCTAGTTCTGGAGACCAGAAGTCCAAAGTCAAGGTGTGGACAGGTTCCTTCTGTCTTCTCCTCCGCAGTCTCTTCCTCTGTGTGCATCTCCCATTTTTTTCCCCTATAAGGACATGCATCACTGCCTTTAGGCCCCACCTGGTTAATCCACCATGATCTCATTCCAACATCTACAAAGACTCTCTTTTCCAAGTAAGGTCCTATGACCACTTCCCAGGTGGGCATATCTTTTGGGGCACTGGGAGTAGGCTAGGGGTGTGTCACCCTTCAACCAAGTACACGGTCCATGAGACACAAGACCCAGACCTTACTTATGTCCAATGGCCTTGCAGCAAAATATAGCGAAATCTCAACACTTTGGCCAAGGATTGGTGAATCCCTGTCCCGGGAATTCAGATTTGTCCAGATACCTTCAGATTCCCTCATGGTGACATCTTTGGAACTGTAGACCTTCCAGATGCATTTTCCAATCCTGCTTCTTAGAGCTACTCCTGCCCTGTTGAGATGGCTGCGTGCTCTGCATGAAAAAGGTCTCCTGACCCGCCATGGAAGGATGGATCCATTGACAGGTGAGTTTCCCCTAAACTCTGCAGCTCACTGCACCAAATATTCTTGTCCATCTTTGGGAAATCTGAGTGTCTTTTCACTTTTTCTGGACCAATCCACAGAGACCCGCGCTTTTAACAGCTAAAGCCCTACCACATGGTGTATACTGGATTTTGGTTCCACATATCTCTGCACAGCCCCCTAAATTCATTCCTAAAAGTGTTTTGAGGTCTGTATTCTTCAGGGATTTCACACCACAGCATGTCCCTAACCCATGAAGGTCTTTTATCTTTGTATTTACCCAAGCTTATCTGCAACGCTTACATCATCTTTCTTCCAACACACTCAGCAGAATGCCAAACAAATGATACCCGACACTCATCTTTTACCAAGAGCTGCTGTTTATTCTGTTCATGCAGCATCTTGTTGGGAGTGCTGGTGGCCCCGAGTAAACCCAGCCAACGGGTGCATGAAGCACCCTTTGGGTTACATATCTGAGTCTGATTCCAGGTTTGAGCTACAGATGGTCTTTTTCCTCAAGCTGTGTGGGCTCTCTCTGTTCTTTAGTCGTGTCTGCCTCTACCCAGGACTATGACCATATCACCTAAAGCTGTTCTGAACTGGACTTCTTGGGTGTCATACTGCTGGCCTCACTATGGGGCACAACTACACCTCAACAGAAAACAAAGCAAACCACTTCTGTATCTTCTTCCCAAGGACCTTCTCTCTGTAGCCTTCAGAGTAGAACAATATTTCAGACACAGGGGCATCTTCCAAGATGTGCTCAGGGTCTCAGCCTCCCATGGAGAGCTTAGTCTGGACCCTTGTAGGAATGGTGACATACACAAGTTACCTCATGCAACCACGTGCATGCTGTTGGAAGGGTGTCCTTGCTGGGCATGGAGATTGCCCTACTTTGGGGGTCATTGGGCTATTGGACCACCTCCTTCATCTGGGACAACTGATGGCTCTCAAAAAAAAAAAAAACATGCATGTTCCATTCTCTCTTCCCAGACCAATGTCTTGGGGGAATTCGGCCCCCAATGGGCATCTCAGGAGTTACATTTCTGCAGTCCTGAAGAAGCTCTGACTGGCCCGCTTCAACCGAGTCATCGCAACTCCAGCATAAAGCAACAAATGTCCACACATCAGAGGATGCCAGGAGACCTCTGTGTCCCTAGATCACTCAGCCCCAGATCCCATTTAGCAGAAACCCAGTGTTTCCTCCTTTGCACTCTTGCCCAAGAGCAAAGCTGGGTACGAACTCTCAAACCAGCCAAGAACGTTCTTTAGGCATACATCACTGGCACGGCTTCTTTTTGCTCTCCTTTACGTATCTCAAGGCATCGGACGGTGAGAACTGTTCTTACAAATTCAAAAATAAATAAACAGTAATTAGTGGCATGAGAGATTCATAGCCCATCATTTTTAGCCCCACGTGGGTTGCTCTAATTATACCCATGAAGCCACAATAAATTGGAGTGGGGAGATCTTTCCCTCCATCCAACGTAGGGATACACAGTTTTCTCAGAGACTTTGTTTCTGGATTTCGTTTTCCCTTCATGTTTGGCCTCCATCAACTCTGTAAATATGGACTGAACTGTAGGAGAAATTCATGCCGGGATGTGCTGTTGGCTCTGTTGGGCACCATGACCCAGAGACCATCTCTCTGGGGAAACAGGTTGTTTCAGGATTTGTGTCCCCCGAGCGCCCGGGTTCTTGCTCACGACACTTTGAAGTGGGAAGAGGTAGACCAAACGGAGAGTGGTGGGCCACCAAGCAACGTTTATTGAGCAAAGGTACAAAGCTCCCAAAGATGAAGGTGGACGCTGGTCGGTTGACCTTGAAGTTTCCAAGTTTAGGGGGTTTTTATGAGCTCTTGTGCAGAACTTTCTTAAACAATCATGGTGTGCTGAGTCATGCCAATCAGGGCTTGCATTATGAATCTGTCTACCTGTGAGGTTCATGTCCCCATGCTGATGGTCTTTTTTTTTTTTTTTTTTTGGCTCATATCTGGGGGCTTAGGTCTTAACTGCCCCATGCCCATGATACTGACCCATGCTCTTATGGTTCATTGTCTTATTTTAGGACACTTTGCAGAAGTCACTTCTGCAGAGGTTGCCAAGCAGAAGGTCAGCACTGTTTGACCTCAACTGTCCTGACTCCATATTTCCTTGTTGGGGACCCTGGTCCCATCTCTCTAACTGCCCAGCTCACAGCTAACCAGGTGTCTGTCCCAGTTACCAGGGTGGGAGGCCCTCTGAGCTGCTTTTCCACCGAAGATTCTGTGTTCCTACATCACCTGCCTGAGTCCCCATCGACCATATGACCTTTAGCATGTCTTGGTGATGGCCACAGAGGGGCCAACACATGACCTTCATAGTCCTGGCAGCCAACACAATTAACATATTCTACTTTATTTTATTTTATTCTGTTTTGTTTTGTTTTATTTTATTTTACTGATGTATTTTGTTTTCTTTTGTTTCCTTTCCTTGTTTTATTTTATTTTACTTTATTTTTTTTGTTTTTATTTTATTGTTTTCTTTTCTTTTGCTTTATTTTCTTCACTTTATCTTACTTTTTGCTTTTTTTTTGTTTTTATTTTATTTTGTTTTCTTTGCTTTATTTTACTTTTTTCTAAATTTTGTTTTGTTTTGCTCTATTTTGTTTTATTTCATTTCATTTAGCTTTATTTTGTCTTGTTTTACTTACCTTTGGTTTGTTTTATTTAGTTCTGTTTTAGTTTAGTTTTATTTTATTATATCCTATTGTATTTTTTCTATTAACATAATTTAACCCCTGATATCAAGGAACATCTCCTGTCCAGAAAGTCAAACTGAACACAAGCCACGTAATGTCATCCTTCCCATCACCGTGAATCGATTCATCCTCCTCGTCGCAAAGCTCTGTGTCTCTGGGCTCCCTTCCGGATGGTCTGCGGAGAGGGCTCCCAAGCCCCCAGAACGGCATCTGGTTTCCCGTCACATGACTACATCCTACAAAGTAAGGTGCTCCTTATCCACATTACTCTGAGATCTTTCCCACAAATACACGTGCACAGATCCCCTTCCTTTATCATTCTTTTAGGGCGATGACATAGTCTCTTGGAAGAGCATGCCCCAGTTTACTGTTTATTTTGTCGACTTAATGGACGCCATTGCCTGGAGCCATTTCGGGTTCACAGAAGCACACGACACCACCTGCCGACGCGTCCCACGTCCGCCTGGCCCTACACCCCGTTTCCCCTCCTACAAACACCTGTCACTCCTGGGTACATGCCTTCCCGGTACTGGACCAGGATCAGCACATCCACACCCCGAGCCCACAGCGTCCAGCACGGTCCAGTCTGCAGCTTCACAGCCTCTGGGTTTGCCACAACTCATGGACCCAGCAAGAGGACATCGTGCAGAGTCGTCCCATTGCCCGACCCCTCGTTCATTTCTGGTGCCACCACTATTTGCCTCTGCAGAACCCCAGAAGCCTCCCCGTGGGGCTCTCGGGCCTCCGTAGAATCCCTCGAGGAAATAGGAAACGTGTTTGCGTCTGGGGGTCTGATCCCCTGCCCAGCCCAAGACAGGCATCAGGGGTTCTCTGCTGGAGCCCATGCCCTGTGGGGTTTTCCAACATTTCATATACACTTTATACTAATATGTATATATTAAATATATACACATATCCAGTCTAGGCATATTTATATATTATATATACATTATCCGAAATTCAAATTTATCTTGGTGTTTAGCCTCAGTATGTTCCAAATATTACATGGGGACATATTTTATACTAATATATACACACTTACATATTCTGTACAAATATATATATATAAATAAGTTAGTATAAATATGTATATATGTGTGTATATTTGTATGAAAATTTGTATAGATTTGTATAAATTTGTATAAATTTTTATACAAATATACACACATTATATATACCATATACAAATATACAGATAACAAAATTACTATAAATATGTATATATGTGTGCATATTTGTATAAAAATTATAAGTTTATAAATTTATATTATAAATAAAAATTTATAAATTTTATACAAATATGCACACATATATACATATTTATATGTATATAAATATAAATAAAATGATAAAATAATAAATAATAAAATAAAAATAAAAATAAATAAATAAATGAAAATTTATGGTTTTTATACAAATATGCACACATATATACATATTTATACTATTTCATACTAATTTATACTAATATATACACATATATTTTACTAATATATACACATATACATATTTTATACTACTATGCATATGTTAAATTATTCATATTAATATATTATGTTTTATATATTATATTACAGTATATATTAAAATATACTATATGTGTACTCTATGTATATTATACATATTTATATATACATTGTTTATCTGAAATTCCAATTCACCTTGGCGTTTGCCTAAGTGTGTCCCAAACACTATATGGGGACATATTTTATAGTGATATATTATATCAATTTCTATATATATACTATTCTTATAGTATATATATTTGTATATATAAATGCACACAGACATTGTTTATCTGAAATTCAAATTTCACTGGGCATCCTGCGTTTTTTTTTTTTTTTTTGGTAAAGATTTTATTTTTAAGTACTCGTATCTCCACAGCCAGGGTGGAGTTGGGCCTCAACCCCGAGATGGAGTCTCACGGTCCACCGACAGAGCCCGCCGGGCGCCCCTCATCCTGCATGTTTATTTGCTCAACCTGGGGACCTGCCTGGAGGAAGAGGCAAAGTCATCCTAAGGGCGGCTAGGGCCACACCCCGGGCAGCTGGGCTTGCTCGGCTCAGGACACGCTGTCCCGTTCCCTCCCTTGACACGGGCTCACCGGCTTCGACCCTCATTCGGGTTCAAATCTCACCCCCTCCCCCCGACCTATTAGATATGCCCAGACATGGCCATTTGCATAGGCCAATCATGTACATCTCTGCACGCACACGTATATGGTATGCACAACGGGTTAATGTATACTTATACCCATGTAATTACATGCATTGCATGAAAACAGATACTTACAGCGATCCCAACGCGTCCCTCCCGCCGTCCCTCCCGCTTGGCTATTTCTCTCTCTCCAGCCAGCAGGTCACATCCTCTGCCGACTGCCAGGGCTCATCGTCCTTTGCCCCCCAGTGGGATCTGAGCCCCAGGAGATGGGGATCTCGGTCTGCTCACCCCGGTTTCATCCAAATGCTCACATCCTGAGTGCCTGGCACTTGGTAGGGTCTCCACCACACCCCAGCTTCAGGGCTGTGCAGTGCTGGCAGTCTTTGCTGTTTCAAGCTTGGGTGCAAAGAGCCGTCTTCCCCAAATGCCTTCACAGGTCGGGGCCCAGTTCCCCAAACCCAGCCACATTAAGCAGGTGCATGTGACCATGGGGACGGTCCCTTCCTGATAATTCTCTACAGCATCTGCATGCACTCAGACTCTCCTTTTCAGGGTGCTGCGGTGTATGTTGCCTGAAAAGCCAGCCTACGTGGGGTAATGTGTAGGGCTCCCATCACGTGGGGGGACCGGACACCCAGCTTTGAGCGAAGCTGCCTGACTCCAGTGGGAGACAGTGAATGACTTTTCTCAGGGGTTGGCACACCCGACAGCCCCATTGCCCTACCCTGAGGACCGGCTTGGGTGCACAGACTCAAGCCCTGACGACAGCCCTCCCACGGAGCATAATAGGAACACCAGCCCCAACACGACAGCCGACAGCCAACACCCAGGGCACAAAGCCTACATAGATACTTTGCTCGCTAACATTTGCCTTTAAAATTAGCTTCTGGGGGCACCTGGGTGGCTCAGTCAGCAAAGCATCTGCCTTTGGCTTAGGTCATGATCCCAGGTCCTGGGATCGAGTCCCGAGTCAGACTCCCTGCTCAGAGGAAAGTCTGCTTCTCCCTCTCCCTCTGCCTGCTGCTCCCCTGCTTGTTCTCTCTGTCAAATAAATAAATATATGAAATCTTAAAAAAAAAATTAAAATTACCTTATGTACTTATAAATTATGCGTGCTTTAAATGATCATAAATGCACAGGTAAGTCTATATATACAGGCAAGCTTGTGTACAGGTGGCTTAATACATATTAGGTTTGCATATTTATATATATGTTTATATACATTTCTATACAATGTATACATATATGTTACATTGTAACATATATATTTGTATATAGACACACATATGTCTATATAAAAACATATATATTTTTTTCCTTTATGGTTTCTTAGAAAACTTTCCCTCTCCCCAAATGGTGTATATATTTTTTTATAAATTATGTAGAGTATACATTAATATATTTTATTGTCTAATTTTTATTTTTTAAAAGATTTTATTTCTTTCAGAGGGAGAGAGAGCCCGTGCACAAGCAGGAGGAGCCGCAGAGGGAGAGGGGAAAGCGGTCTTTTCTGCCGCAATAAACAAACCATTTCTGAAATCTGGGCCCTATCGCGGGAAACCCGAGTTCCCGTGTTGTGACAAGTCCCCTTTCTCAGAATTTTGGAATCTGGGCTGTGATGCTGGTTCTTTTACATCAACTGTTCACCCCCTGGGGTCAGGCTGGGATCTGACCTTTGGTGGGCTGGTGCTGACCCATTCCTGAGGAATCCCACCAGCCAAGTTCTTTCTTCCAAGGTCAGGGCATGAGTCTGGCTTTGCTCACACCTCCATTGTGTCCTTCTATGATGCATCAAGTTTCCTCCTTACGAATCTCGCCCTGATAAGTCTGGTATTTAGTCTGGTATGACTAAATAAATCTGGTTTGCAGATAAGACCCCGTAGATGTTCTCTGTTCCTCTGCCCTGGAAATGAGGATGAAACACACTACTGTGGCTTCCTAGCAAGACCTGACATCACTCTCAGTCCAATCTGCCACGTCCCAGAAACCAGTTTCCAGACCTCTCCATCTGGATCTCCTACGATATCATTTCTTGTGTTCTGAAGTCGGCTTCCTCACTATAGGAAAATGCGGAAACCCTGAAAAAAAAAAACGTGGGAAAGATTCTCAAAATCCACGTACAACCTTTTTGACACGTTCCCGGCTTGAGAGGGTCACCATAATAGTGCTCAGTTGACACGCATTCACTCTCTCACTGTCCTGAAGGCTAGAAGTCTGAGGTCCAGGTGGAACTGATGCTCTTTCCTTCTGAGGCCTCGTCCACATGTGGTCGTCCCTCTGGGAGTGTCTGTGTCCTCGTCCCTTCTTCTTCTAAGGATCCCAGTTCCATGGGTTCAGGGCCCATCCTGCTGCCCTCGTCTTACCTTAATCCCTTTAAAGAGCCCATCTCTGAATACAGTCCCATTCCAAGGTCCTGGGGAGGCCTCAACCTGCAAATTTTGGGGGACGCTATTCAGCCCCTAACCAGGGCTAACCTTGATCACAAAGCCATTGCTATTCTCCAAAATTTAATCTTGAAAAACAAATTCTCAGACATAAAAGGAAGAGAGCGAAATGCGTGATGGCTTCTAAGACGGTAATACTTCCCCGAACGGACATAACCACCAAAAGCGTGTAAGAATTCTCTCTTCCCTGCACACTAGCTCATCTTTCTAAAGTTAGCTGGATTTAAAACAAACAGCCACCACTTTTGTTCTTCGATACATTTTGATTGTTACTTATTAGCAACATTTTTCTTTCTCCCTACGTCAATGACCCTCAGTATGACTTTTCTGGGAAGGGCATTAATGCCCTTTGGCCAGATATCCATTTGGTTTTATATACCATGAATGCTTCCCATCAATGTATTTTAACTTTGCTTATATTTCCGTAACTTTCTCACATTTTTGAGTTTTGGTTCTATTCATCTATTTACCCCTGTGGTTCTATTTCTGACGAGTTTTGAATGTCCTTCCACAACCACGCAGGGATTTGAAAGCTGACCCCGAGATTTTCTTCTGGTTTCGTTGTTTGGATTTTACCTCCTCTCGACACCTAATATTCCTGGAATTTTAGTTTTCTCTTCTCCTGATGCCCTCCAGGTATTTTTAGAGACCAAACAAGGAGAGCATCTAAGTAGCATTTAATCCCAAACAAGGTAACAATTTGAAACTAATGTATCCTTTATAAAGGCTGGAGAAACACACAGCTTGGTTGGAGATGATTTTTCTCTTGTTACTTTGTCAGACTCTTGATTCCTTGGAAGTCAGGGCTCCATGCATGAAAAAGCCCATCCTTCGGCCTTCGGGATGTGTCCTGATTTTCAAACTTTAATCTGGAGAGACGGAGCGCCTCAGGGTTCTGCTTGATTTTATCGATTCATGACTCACTAATGTTGCTGAAATCTGCAATTATTTGAGGACTCATGTTTCCACCCTGCAATGACTTAATTGCTCGGAGCCCATCTGGAATTCATGACCTGGCCACCCAGGGAACCCTGTGTGGTGTTTTCATGGTGAAGACGGCCTTTGCCTCCCTGGACAGGGCATTTTGAGGTCAGCTTCACCTGGTTTGAACACATGGGTTGGAGTCTTTATTGGGATCTTTTTTGGGAGGGGGTGGATGAGGGCATCTGTAAGATAAATGCGGTTGAAGCAGTTTGGAAAATGAGTTCCATTTGCATGAAAATAGGGCACCTGGGTGCCCACATAGGCCGATCCGCACTGGGGTGGCTCGGCAGGGCTCACACTGGAGCGAGGCTTGGATTCCTGTGGCTACGCATATAATTATAAAAGAAGTTTCATCACCTCTGATGACTCACGATGGGCCTGGCTGCCTCTGCGGAGGCCCAAGGGCCCAGCATTGTCACAGAACGTAACCCACAAAGTAGGTTACTGTGAGTTCCCAACACATTCAACCCACGCAGACCCCCCGCAGGGCTGACCTGCAGGACGGAATGAGAACCAAAAGCCTGCACAGCTAGAACAGTGAGTGCTGCCCCAACTTGGGATCCCTTCTTGCTGAGAAAACATTCATCGGCGATCGACCAGAACATCCAAGCCCCATTAACTGCCCTTGCAACAGCAGGTCTGAGAAACGGGAGCAGATATACCAACCACGGAAAGCCACTCTGTTCTATACCTACGGCACAGGGGGCACCTGGTGGAGGCCCTTGTCTGCCTTAGGGGCAGAGCTAAGGAGCGGAGTCTAAAACCCTAATCCTGTCGAAATTTTCTGCCTGCCTCCAAAGACCAAATCCTAAGCAGACAGGTCTCTTGGCATCCATGATAAAAAAAAGCAAACAAACAAAAAACAACAACAAAAAACAACAACTCCCATCCGTGGCTGAGTCCAGATTCAATGCACGGCTGTACTGTTTTGTAGGATCGCTTTCCAGAAGCCCTGGGAAGGCCTCTCTTAATAAATACTGAAACCATCACGTATGTGTCCAAAGTATGGGTTTATCTGACTGAGTGGCAATACACAGATATACCGAACTCGAAATACACAGGGACGCGTGGGTCGGTTAAGCAATCTGCCTTCGGCTCAGGTCATGATCCCAAGGTCTTGGGATGGAGTCCCGCGTCTGCCTCCCTGCTCAGCGGGGAAACTGCTTCCCTGTTCCTCCTCTCCTCCCCATGCTTGTACTGTCTCTCATAAATAAATAAAATCTTAAAAATATATATATGTGTATACTTTTTCATAATATAAGTTTATAATATATTTATAATTATAATCATACGCTCTATAGAATATTAATATAATATATATAATAAGCACATAATATAAGTTTATAAATATAAACTTAAAAATTGTAACGTCTGTAAACACAGCTGAATATGTTTTTTAGGATACATGCTTTACAATTTATAATGAAATGTATTGGAATATGCATTATAGAATGTGAGAATATACTCTATCATATACGTCTAATATATGCATACGTTGTAAAGTCTGAAGGCAGCTGAACATGTCTTTTAGGATATGCAAGTTAGAATTTATTTATTTACTTATTAAAAGATTTTATTTACTTATTTGACAGAGATCACAAGTAGGCTGAGAGGCAGGCAGAGAGAGAGGAGGAAGCAGCCTCCCCGGTGAGCAGAAAACCCAATGCAGGCTCGATCCCAGGACCCTGGGATCATGATCTGAGCCGAAGGCAGAGGCGTTAACCCACTGGGCCACCCAGGTGCCCCTGCAAGTTAGAATTTATAATAAAACAAAATAAAATATACAATAGAATACATTAGAGTATATTATAGAATGCCACAATATATATAATATGTAGCATTTTATGTATCTCTATGTTGCAACGTCTGTGAAGGCAGGTGCACATGTCTTTTAGAATATAGAGAATAAAATATATTAGAGTAGATATTCTAGGATACAGTAGAACATAATGTCTATGATATATAATGTAATTTGTATACATAGTAAAGCCTGAGAAGGGAACAGTATACTCTTTGCCCAATATATATGTAGCTATATATAATATATACTTCTATATATGTATCTATATACATGTATCTACATATAATCTATATTTTTATATATGCATGTGTTTGTATTTACGTATGTATGTATTTACATGTTGTATGTACATATGGATTTGTGCATACAACACACACACACATGCATAGATACAAACACATAAACATTTGTCCCAAATGAGGAATACATGCATAGTCCAGCTTCCTTAACCGACCACAGCTTTCTTTCTCTCGAACTCATGGACACCTGCACAGGTGAGGGGGCTGACCTTCCGGTCCCCTCCGGGTGGACGCAGGAACTCTTCTTTCCGCATGCCCGAGCTCAGCACATCCTGCGTGCACCCCGAGGGAAGGCGGCTGCCTAAATGCAGTGATGACCCCACAGCACCTAACCTACCGGGTTTGCTCTGTGTCCTCTCCCGAGTCCTGGGCTGTGGTTTCTGAAGAATTTTTATGATCCCTCCACATGAAAGCCGCTTTGTACAGCAACATGTTGCAAAACCTGCCCAGGATATTTATAGGAAGA
Source organism: Mustela nivalis (assembly GCF_964662115.1). Taxonomy (NCBI): domain Eukaryota; kingdom Metazoa; phylum Chordata; class Mammalia; order Carnivora; family Mustelidae; genus Mustela; species Mustela nivalis. The sequence goes on from NC_139040.1 coordinate 131,515,575, forward strand.
TGTGGGTCTTTGGCCAGCTTCACGGGCAGGAGAGGAAGGAGTCACACCAACTCTGCAACCCAGAGTTCAATTCCAAAACTTGGTCTGGAATCCTTTTCTGCCCGGGTGCAGCTGGAAGGGAAAAGCATGTCCCTAACTGACCTAGCCTTGACCACCAACCCTAGTCACCCAGGAGCATCAATCACAGTAGCCAGGGACATGGGGACCTGCCCCGGAGGCCCGTCCTGGGTTCCCTGAATCGCTCAGCAGGGCCTGGTGGCCAGAGGGCCTCCTGGTTCCAACCCGGTGCGCGGGGCCTGCTCAGGGCATGCATTTTTTGAATTCCAGCTCAAGATTTGGCAACAAGCAAAGACAGCAGGCGTCATGCCCGGGGAAAATGCCACCCACAATGTGCAGATGAGGGTTGGGCCCAAGCTGACAGCCAGGGGCCGGCAAGGCACACCCAGAGACCGCATCTGATTTCCTGTGGCCCCCTCCCAGTTGGCCGAGCCTGGCAGACAGGGCCTGGTGTCCCTAAGAACGCCCCGTCCCCGACCCCAGGACAACCCCCTCCAAGGGCAGAATGATTGAGATGCCTCCAAACCAGGTGGGGGGCGGTATGGTCTCCTTCGGGGCAGCTCAAAGTGCGCGTCCTGGGGGGGGGGGGGCGCATCTGGGGACTGCCCTTTCTGGGCCGCGTTTGAACCGGATGCCCCGGGAAAGAGTGGCCCGATGAAGGACAGGACGACCAGTTCCAGTTTCAGAGACGCACGCGTCGTTTACTGCGCTCAGTACATCCAAATGAGGCCCGGGACCTACTTACACTGCGGGGCTGTGTTGGGGGGGCGGGGGACTCTGTGTCCATCTCAAATACAAACGGATTCGGGGCGCCCTGCGTTTTTTTTCCATAGTGGTGCCACGTGTGTTTCAAACATCGACCCACCAAGCTGCGTGCGCTGCGCGGTTTTTTGGGGGGCGGGTACGAGGGGGACAAAGCGGTAGGGCTCGTCCTAGCTCTGAAACCTGGGTCTCCTTGTTTTTGTTTTAAAAGAAAGGTACTTTGGAAATAATCATGGATTCTTAGGAATGTGCCCAGAAACGAGTGGGGACAGTGGGGAGCCCGGCGCCCTTACGCGCCGGCCCCCGCCCGCCAGCTCGCATTTTGCATCACCATGGTCCCCCCGAGAAACCGCGAAGCTGACACGGGCCGGGTTTTTATTCGCTAGACCCGGCAGCCGCCCTCTGGGACGCGCGGGCACCGAGCGGCCGCCCGCCCGAGCGCCCCAAGCGCCTTTCGCTCCGGTTCAGTTTGATTTTTTAACTTTACTTTTGTTGGAGCCACGCCCTCGCGGTCCCCCCAGCGCGGCCCGCCTCCCACCCTTCCGGGCTGGGGCGCGGCGAGCGCGGCGGCCCGTCCGCGCTTCCCCCGGGGGAGCTCGGCTGGGGATCTCAGCCCCCGGGGACGCCTCCCGCGGCGCAGCGGGCGCGGCCACCTCTCGGATCCCGGACTGGGGCGCGGCGGGGGCGGAGCGCAGGGACCTGAACGGCCCTCCCGTGGGCGGGCCGAGCCCGGGCGGGCTCCGGGGCGGGTTGGAGAGCGCGCGGCCCCGCCCAGGCCGCTTCCGCCCGGCCCCCGACCAGCGCGCACGCAGCGCCCGCGAGGGTGGCGGCCGGCGCGGGCCCCCAGGAATGAACAGGGAGTCGGGCGCCCGCGGCCGGGACCCCGCCTCGCCCCAGCCAGCCCGGGCCGCCGCGCCCCCAGCCTCGGCCGCGCCGCCGCCCCCGCCCCCGCCGCCGCCGCCCGGGCCCCCGGGCCCGCCCCCCGAGGCCGCGGGCTACTCCCACCAGCTGCTGCTGCTGCTGCTGCAGTGAGCGCCGCCCCGCGCCCCGCCATTGTCCCCGCCGCTCCGCCTGTCGCGCCGGGCCGCGGACCGGGAGGCGGGGGACGCGCATGGGTGGGCGCCGCTGATGCCGCCGCCGCCGCGCCGCCCTCCGAGGCTGCGTCCCGGGAAGCCCGGACCTCCGCGCTCCCCGGCCCGGCCCCGCGCCGCGGACTGGAGCGCGCCCCCATGGAGGCGCCCGGGCTGGCCAAGGCGGCCAAGGGGGCCGCGACGGACTCCGAGCCTCAGGAGCGCCGCGGGGAGACCCCCGACGGGGCGCCCGCGCTCTGCCCCAGCCCCGAGGCGCCCTCGCCCGAGCCGCCAGCCTACCGACTGCAGGACTTCGACACGCTGGCCACCGTGGGTGAGTAGCGCGCGCGGGGACCCAGCCCGCAGGGTCGCTCGGCGCCTCCCGGGACGCTGGCGTCAGACAAAGGGCCGGTGTGCCGTCGCCCGGCCGCCTCCCTCAGCCGGCCCTGCCCGGTCCCGTCCGCGCGGGGTCTCCGCGAGGGCTGGCGGGGCGCCCTTGGACCCTCGGGCGCTCCCAGAGTTGGAGGGTGGCCCCCCACGAGCTCCCGCGGGCCTCCCCGAGTGTCCGTGCCCTGCCCCGCGCGCCAGGAGTGTCCGGACTTACAAGTCCTTTCCTCCTTCCCCAACCCCCCCTGGTATCTGTGCCACCAACGTTACAAAACTTGCCAGGGGTCATCTCCTATGGGGGACCTCGCCCGCCCTCCCAGCCAGGGGCCCCTAGGGACACAGGGGGCGGCCAGAGGCAGCTGTGGAACTCCGGCCAGCCTCCCTGTGCCCAGCGGCGGGATGGATGCTCCGACGCAGACTTGGGACCTTACCCGGGACTTGGCGGACGGAGGACAGGTGTCCTGGGGCGGAACGGGGGCGGGCGTGGGGTGGGCGTTTAGGACGGATTACCCGTGCCCCCCTCCCCGCGCCTGCTTTTTATCTTGTTGATCCCAAAGTTGGCATTGCGGGGCAGACGCTGATTTCCTTTTGTCCTGTGCGGGGAAAGGCGCTGGTAGATCCTGAGGCCGCCCTGACTGGGCTAGAAGATCCCCCCTCCGGGCTGGGGCAGGGTGCGAAGGGTGCGCACAGGCCGCTGTGGCTTCTTAGCCACGCTTTTGTTGCTCCCGGGGCTTGGGAGATGGGTTTCTTGTAGGAGACCTGCATGGGGAAGACGGCAAGCCACAGGTCACCAAGGGGCTGGGGGTGTTCAGGGGCTTTTCCGGGGTCCCCTGCCCGTCTTGTGAAAAGGAGGAAGCTGGCCAGGGCGTCAGGAAGCCAGGGCTCAAGGTCACGGCCTCAGAGTTTAATTAGAGACGGACAGGCACGGCCACACTGGGGGACGGGTCTCCAAGGGAAGCTGATTCGGGCAGGAGGGGTTGGCGGGCACCTTCTCTGCCGTGTGCCTCTCCCCGTCTCTCGCTGTTTACCTCCTTCCGTCTGTCCGTCCCTCCCTCCCTGTGCCCGCCCCAGGGGGAAGCTGGCACTGATGGGAAAGCGGGCTGTGTTTTGCAGGGCTGCAGGGTAGGACAGAAACCCAGCCCGGGCGGTCACACCGGCCGTCGCTGGACATAGAGACAACAATGGAAAGTTGGTGGAGCACGGACTCTCCGGGCCCCGGCACCCAGCGCCAACAATCGCATTTCGTCTGGGCACATGCGCGGGGCTTGTCAGTGATGCCAGGGCTGGAGGACAGGGTAGCCCGCAGCATGTGGGCAGGCTCGTGGGCTGTTGCCGCGACCTGTTCTGGTGCCGGCGGTCCCGTGGGGCCCTGGGAGCCCTACCTAGTGGGCACAGGGCAGCCAGCCAGTCTTCTTGTCCTTAAAAATAGAACGTGGCCGCCTCTGGGGACTGAGAGGGGCGTGCACGAGAGGGTGATTTCTTCCACGGGCCCTTGCCTCTTCGTGAAGAGGGCGCTTCTTCTCTGAAGATGACTTCTGTGGTTCCCCCCGGGTGTGATGGACACAGGATAGGGGACGGCTCGAGGCAGCTGGGGATTCCTTCAGGTTTGGACTCTGTGTCTCACATACAGACCCACCAGCTGGAGGTCCCGTCCTGACGCGCGGGGGGTCCCACAGAGGGGCCAGGCTGAGCTCTGCCCGAGCCGCTACAACCTCGCCTCCTCGCTGTCCCCCTGTACCCATCAGGCACCCGCGGGTCCTGCGTGGTCCTGGGCCATTTGTATGCACTTTTCCAGTTGAGGAACGCGCCCCTCCGGGATGGGAACCCAGCCCCCATGCACAGCAAACCCACAACACAGCGACGCCCCAGACCTCTCTTTGCTTTCCTTCAGCGGCATCTTGGAACCTTCTATTCGCAAGGAGTCAGGAGGCTGCCGAGCTCTGTCCTCGCCGCACACATTTCGTCCGTGTGTTTTGCTCTTTTTCTGACCCACGTGTGGGTCCTGTGATTTCCATGCCTCACGCCTGCCTGCGAGGTGGGCCCGGACAGGCGGCTCCCCGTGGGGCAGAAATGCTGAGTCACACTCGCAGACACACGGTGTGTGGGTCTGTGGGTCTGTCCGTGTGGGTAGGACGCCCTGGGTTCTGTCCGAGTTCGTTGGGCACGCCCGCTGTGGCTCTTAGACAGTCCCCGTGTCCTCAGCTCTGGACCCAAAAGGATGGATGTCCCCTGCAGGTAGGTGGAGAGCAGGGCGCTGGGACTATGGGCATTTCAGACCAGCTGATTGCCCAGAAATCTGGAGAGCCTGGAAGAAATCTCAGCTCGTGCTGCTGCGACATCTGGTGAGCAGGGAGGCAACCCTGGGGCGTGTCTGGGCCCCACCGTGATTTCCAAGCTTGAGAAACCGGGGTGGGAGCAGCCAGGCGGCCGGACGGGACGTGCGTGGCGTGCAAGCCCGGGTCTCCGCACTTCAGGTCCCCACGAGGACGCTTGCTTGATTCCCGTGGTGACAGACAACGTGCTATGAAAACAGAATCACAGGTTTGGAAATAATTATAGACTCCCGGGGCTTTCCGGAGTCCGAGCCCGGCGTCCGTCTCGTGCAGGCTTCCTGAAGCTTCCCTCCGCGGGGACGTCGTTGGGGACCCGGCGTGAGGAGGAGGAGGTCGGCGTTGGTACCGTCGTGCTCAGAGGGCACAGATGGTGCGCCGTGCTCCTCGTTGTGCAGGCTCTGCTGCCGTTTTCACAAGTTTTATCTCGTACCTTTATTTGTCAGCTGACACCCCCCCACATCGAGGACAGAACGGATGCGCTCGGCACAGCGTGGTGCGTCCTCCTCCCCTGTTACCTCCCCGTTGTTACCGCCCTGGGCGGGTTGTTGTCGGTCTGCTTCCAAGACGTTCTTGTCCCCAGACGAGACCCCCGTCCCCGTGAGCTGTCCCTCCTCAGCCCCCTTCCCCCGGCCCCCCGGTGACCGGGAGTCTGTGCTCTGTCTCCATAGACTTTCTGGTTCTCCGTGCTTGATTCTGTTACCTCTTTTTTTCCCCCTTGTCTTCTCCAAGGCGGTGAGGGTCCAGTGGGAGGAGAACATGGCGAGATGCAGAGCCCAAATTTCCCCGCTCAAGTGGGAGAGAAAAATGCACCCACAAGACCAGATGAGGACAAACTGGGAATAAGAAATTGGGCAGCGGGAGTGAGCCCATGATGAGCAAACACAGGCACACAACCTCCGCTGTCCTGGGGTGAATCGAGTCCCACCCCCATCCCAAATCCATGTCCTCCCCTCAGAACTGCAAGGGGACCCTTATTTAGAAGTAGGCTCTTTGCAGGTACAGTTAGTTAAGGACCGTGATGAAGTCCGTTGTACTAGGGTGGTCTTAAATGCAATGACTGGGGTCCTTATAAGAAACATAGGAGGAGACACAGACGCAGAGGAGAAGCCATGTGAGGAGGGAGGAAGGGATGGAAGGGACGCGACCACTAGTCCAGGGACGCCTGGAGCTCCAGAACCTGGAAGAATGAGGAAGGACCCTCTCCTGGAGCCTCAGAAAGGAGCATGACCCTGTCCCACCTGTCAGTAGCCACGCCCACCTGGATCTCAGTGGTCCTGCCCCACCTGGATCTCAGTGGTCCTGTCCCTGCCTGGATCTCACACATCTGGTCTCCAGAACTAGGAGGGCATGAATTCTCATTGTTTTAAGCCACCACGTGGTGGCAGCCCCAAGACAATTAAAAAATGAGTACCCCTGCCAGAGAGGATCGCAGAGCTGACTTCTAGGCTGCTTTAGACCATGGTGCCTTAGGTCCGTGCACTGGTTTCCCTAGATCCTTGGAGGGGCACACCATCTAGCTCCAAGCTGGACGATGGCTTACATGGGCGACCTAATCCAAGCGATGGTGTTCAGAGAGCCACGTGTCCATCTCAGAAGACGGGGCATCCGTAACCCGCTGCTTGAGGAAGGTCATCCCCAAAACTAGATGCAACAGAACCAGGGACTTGCTCACCGTCTGCCTCTGCTGCTCCCTTGCAGCCATCCTCTCCCTCCCCAGAGAGCAGTCAGGTGACTCCCACATGTACTGTCTACTTCATCTTTTTTTTTTTTTTTTTAAGATTTTATTTATTTACTTGAGAGAGAGCATGAATGAGGAGAAGGTCAGAGAGAGAAGCAGACTCCCCATGGAGCTGGGAGTCCGATGCAGGACTCGATCCCGGGACTCCAGGATCATGACCTGAGCTGAAGGCAGTCGTCCAACCAACTGAGCCACCCAGGCGTCCCCTGTCTACTTCATCTTGTCACTCGTTTTAAGATCCGCGGCTTTCCCACATGGCCAGACACCAAGGGGCGCCATCTTGAATCACGTCTGACCTTGGGCTGCTGTGACAAAGTACTGTCCACCAGGTGGCTTATAACGACCCAACTTTAGTTTTCACAGCTCTGGAGGCCAGAAACTGAGGTCAGGATGCCAGAGTGTGGATGGTTTCTGGTGAGGGCTCCCCCTGGCTTGTAGATGGCCACCACCTTGCTGTGTGGAAGGGAGGCAGGGGATGCAAGCTTCCTGGCGTCTGCTATAAGGGAAATAAGGTCATCATAAGGGACCCCATTCTCATCTGATCTTAATTACGCCCCGGAACCCGCTTGCAGATATAAATAGTGTTATATTGGGAGCTAGTGATTCATCATGGGAAACTGGGGGTTGGAGTTGGTGCACAAACATTCGGTCCATAATACTCTCTTTTACTCCTCGTTATGTGTTGTCCTGACTTCCTTCTCCTGAACTTCTACCTTTGGGGTACAGGTGGCTGCCCCAGCACCATGCTTCCTTCATCTCATCCTGGAATTCCCAGGGGGAGGACACCCCACTGTCCATGTCTGTCTAGGACAACCCTCCTTGTCCCTGCTTGCATTACCCACATGGGTGGGGACATGGCTGATGGTCTCAGATCCCTTTCCTGGGTGTGTTCCTCTTCAGCTGGGGAGACCCTGAGAGGGTGTCTTTGTCACTGGGAGAAATGGGCAGAGGCAGCACATGCTGCCTGGGTTCAGCAGTGAGGACACTTCTGACCACAGTGTTCTTTTCTGAGAGATTAACGTGTTACGATTTCTCTGAAAACCACTTTCAGTCTCTGGGAAGGACATTGTGGGGCTCTCTCTGTATTTCCCCCAAGGTTTTTTCAAGACCACAGTGTCACGACCTTCACCACCCTTTGGAGACTCATCTTTTCCTTTTTTTTTTTTTCTTGGGGACTCTGTATGTGCTGTTTCTTGCAGGGACGGGGAGGAAAGTACTGGGTAACCCAGGCTGATGATGTCGTGATGATAGACGGGGCCAGTCATCTCCCATGATCTCACAAGGATGTCCATGAGGGGAGCTGGCCGCTGCCTCAGGGGGTTTCTGCCACCCTTCTCTGTTTGCACCATCTGGTAACTGTTGGTGGCCCAGCAGTCCCCTGCCCTGTGTCCTCCTCCTCTCCCATGGCACCCATGTCTCTTGCCCTGCTTCAGTGAGGCAGCCGAGTGGGGACAGAGACTCTCTGGGGCTGTTTGCTGGCTCCATGTCTAGGGCAGGGGTTGTCCCTTCTCCCGGGAGCATGTGGCTCATGGTGACATCATAACACCCTGCTGCAGAGCTGTTGGGTTGTATTGGGTGTTCAGCATGGCCTGTGTGCTGAGGGCAATGGCCCAGCAGCTGTTTGTTTATTCCCTCTTACATAGGCCATTTGGCATGTCCGTATTGGGCAGGGACCTTCTTGGAAAGCCTGAAAGTCCCCCATGTTGGGAAGTCCCTGGGTCCAGGCTCCTCAGGGATGGTAGTTATCCCTGCTCACACTGGACCCTGGATGGTGCAGGTCATAGGGAGCTCAACACAGGGGGCCCTGCTTGTTGAGTTTATGTTATCCTAAGAGCGGTGGGCAGTGACACTTGCATTTGGTGGTTTATTGGAAGTCCCTGTCTGAAGTGTGGGGGAGAACAGAGCAGTGGCACCAGGATTGGAGAAGCAGTGTGCAGAGGAGGGGCAGGGGCACGCTGCCCTGCGTGGGAGGTCCTGCAGTCTGCCTTTTACAGCATGAGAGGTTTGCTCAAATCCTGGAAGGTGAGGAGGCTTAGCCGTGGGGACACCCTGGGAAGACCATGGGCACAGAGGCTGGTTCTCCACCTTGAGCGGCAGCAGAATCCCCTGGAGCAGGTGGCCGGCCCCACACAACAGATTTTCTGATACCCCAAGATGGAGGGCGCCTGAAACTCAGCATTTCTAACAAGTTTCAGTGGTGCTGCTGCTGCTGTTCTCTGCAGTGTGCTTTGGAGCTACAGGGCAACCTCAGAGCCCACCGGGCATGTTCTTGAAGCTCTCAGAGGGTTACTGTGGCCCATGTGGGACGGGACAAGCAGAGACGTAAAGGTGCAGAGCTTCTGTGTGGGACCTGTAGTGTGTGTCCTCACGTGGGTTTTCCTGGCTGCGTGTGCGAGGAGAAGGGTGTGGGTGGTGTATCTTATAAGGACACTTACACATGGTCTGTAGGATGAAGGTCCCACCCTGATGACCTTGTTTCTCCTTTGTTACTTCTTGGAGGTTCATCTCTAAATACGTTGCGATTTAGGCCTTCAAGGCATGAATTTTTGTTGGGGTTGGGGGTGGTTGGACACCAGCATTCAGTCTGTAATAGTGACTTAGAGAAGAATCATGGGTAACTCCATGGTTTTTGGGTGAAATATATTTTGGGGGTGAAATAATTAGAAAACTGGCACTGCCATTGGGCCCCATTGGGGGAGGGTTCTGGATGGAGCGTGTTGGGGAGAGAAGATCTCTGTATCATCACCATCACCTTTATCAGTGCCTCCCCCTTCCACCTGCTGATGTTCTACCTTCTCCACCATATTGATCATCTCAGCCATCATCACCATCATCATGACCACTGTCCCCATCACCATCAAACTCCTCATCATCACCACCTTCATTCATCACACCTTCCAGTCAGCACCTACCCACATCCTACCACTTTCGACCATCTTTCTCACCAGGACCATCATCATCATCATGGCCGTCATGACCACCATCACCATCGTCACCAGCCTCATCATCGTCATCATTATCACCACGATCACCATCTTCCCTTCAACTCCTGTCCACATCCTACCACTTTTCTCCTATCTTCAGTATTATGTCTGCCATCATTGCCACTTCTGACACTCGTGAAACTTTTCTTTGAAATCCACAGAACACCAGATTGTTTTACAGTGAACATCTCAGGTGCATTTACCACATCTACAGTGTGGGTCATCCCTTCCATCTACTTCGTAAACACGTCCATCAGCCCCAAAAGAACACCCTCTACCCACTACTAAGCAGTCACTCCCTATTCCCCTTGCCCGTGGCTCCCACCAGTCTACTTTCTGTCTCTGTGGATTTGCCCATTCTGGACATTTCATAAGCATGGAATCATACAGTGTGGAGCCTTTTTTAACTGGTTTCTTTCATTTCCAGTGGTATTTTTGAGTTTAGTCCGTACAGTTAGTATGGGTCAGTATAGTTCATTCTTTCTCGTGACTAATATTTCATGGAATGGATAAGAGTACATTTTGTTTCTCTTTTTGTGAGTTTGCTTAGAGAAACAAAGTACCAGAGATGGGACAGCTTCTACAATAGACATTTATTCTCTCTCTCCCAGTCCTGGAGGCTGGAAGTCAAGATCCAGGCGCGGCCAGGGCTGGTTCCTCCTGACGCCTCTCTACCTTGTGTGTAGACTCCGTCTTCTCCCTGTGTCCTTGCGTAGTCTTCCCTCTGTGCATGTCTATGTCTTTTTTTTTTTTTTTTTTAATTTATTTGACAGAGAGAGATCACAAGTAGGCAGAGAGGCAGGCAGGGAGAGAGGAGGAAGCAAGCTCCCTGCTGAGCAGAGAGCCCAATGCGGGACTCGATCCCAGGACCCTGAGATCATGACCTGAGCCGAAGGCAGTGACTTAACCCACTGAGCCACCCAGGAGCTCTATGTCTTAATCTTCTCTTCTTATGAGGCACACCTGCGGGATCCGGCCACACACCTCAATGACCTCCTTTTACCTTAATCACTTTTAAAGGCCCTGTCTCCAAAGATAGACGCATTCTGAGGCCATGGAGATTGGGACATAAATAAAAATTTTCTGTGTGGGAGGGACAAAGTTCAGCCCATTCCACCTGTGAAACTTTGCATCAGAGATACTGTGTCCTCTTGGGGGTCCCATAATGGAATAGGGTAGTGTCACCCCAGGTGGATTTGGCTCATCAGCTTACAGGGCCAAAAGCAGGATCCATTCATGAGAGAAGGCTAGAAGACTCTGGTAGTAGAGTGAAGACCCTCTCTCTGCCCTTCTCGGCAGCACACATCGTGGCGTGCATCAACACCCACCCATCATCACTCGTTCTTTCTCTCCGGTCACTTATAACCGTCCCAGAAAGGTGTTGGGTCTTCCATTTAAGCGATGCCCCCCAGAACCCATCAACTCAAAAGGTTCTTTGTTCATTCAAGTAGCACCTTTCCCAGACCACTGCATGGCCGGTGGGCATTCTTTCTTCCTTGAAAAGGGAGAGCCCCTTCAGATGAGAGGTGTTGCTCATTCCCAAGGTTGGTGTGTGTAGGTCCTGCTGCCTGAATGCCCCATGTTCCGGTGGCTTTCCTGGGGCGCTGTGTGGATCTCCTTCATGCTCCATTGAGAATGGCGACCCTCCAGCCCATCTGCTGTGATGTCTGTGTGACTGGGTGTATGCAACCGGGTCCCTCTGTGTGTTGGGAAGTCACCTTGGGTGACCACTCTGGATGGTCAGGTGGCCTCACCAACTTTCTAATTCTTTCTTTTTTTTTTTTTTATATACGAATTTTTTAATGGTAATGATACCATGTGGAATTCACCATTCTAACCAATTTTGAGTGTACACCTCAGTGGCATTAAACAAGTCACACTTTTGTGTGACCATCACACATGGAATGGATAAGACTACATTGTGTTTATCTTCTTATGAGTTTGCTTAGAGAAACAAAGTACCAGAGATGGGACGGCTTCCACAATAGACATTTATTCTCTCTCTCCCAGTCCTGGAGGCTGGAAGTCCTAGATTTGCCGGCCTCCAACACTTCTCCATCCGCCCAAACTGAAACCCCGCACCCATGTAGAAGTTACTTATGGAGAGACTGGTGCCCTTGAAGCTTTTTTTTCTGGGTCTGTAGCTCATCCCTGTTTCATGACCTGCCTTTTTTATTCTTTTGCTCCTGGGGGCTGCTCCCCCCATTCTTGCTGAGGAGGAGGGGTCTGGGCAGTCGAGAACCAACCCAGTGCATGGGGTTGGTGCTCAGCTTCTTGGATTGGGTGATTGGGACAGAAACCCTGCCTCGTGGCCTCTTTGGCTCTGATCTCGGTGTTCCCTAAATGGAGCATGGTTTCATGATGCCTGCAGACCTGGCTCTCCATTCCACCATGTGCCCCACACAGTCCTTGAGGTGGCGTCCATGAAGGGCTCAGACCCTCTGTGGTGGAGGTGGTCCTTGTCCACGTACCTGGTCAGGTTTGTGTTGTGTTTTATTCCATCGTTTGATGAGGAGTGTGGACCTTCAGCCTGGAGCACCTGTGTCTCCTGTCCTCTGTGCATTAACCAGGAAGTAAGCACGGCTCACCAAAGCAGGCATCACGATTGCGGTCATCATCATCATCATCATCGTGATGACCATCCATTCCCAAGCATAGTGGAGGTTCATCATTTCAGGCATGGGTGCTGGTGACATTTGCCTGGATTTGGAGCTTCTTCCGTTCAGTGCACCTGCAGTCTCTGGCCAGGCTTGTCCTGAGGCTGCTGAGAGCCATCACCCTCTACCCACCCCTGCACAGGACACCGCTGTGTGATAGCTCTGGGGTTAGGGAATTGGGGCACAGGGCAGGGTCCCAGAGGCAGCCCCACTGCAAGGTCCTCTTCCCTTGTTCTCCTTCTGTAATCTCGCTCATGGACCTTCTCCCCGTATTGCTCTTCTGCAGCTGCTCCCAACAAATGACCCCATGCCTAGTGGCTTGAAACACCACATATTTTTTCAGTCTCACAGCTCTGCAGGTTAGGGTGGTGGGTGTTAGTGGGTTCATATCAAGGGACAGCGGGGCTGTGTTCCCTTCCAGAAACTCTGGGGGAGAGTCCGTTTTCCTGCTTCTTATAGCTTCTAGATGCTGTAGTCCTTCTTTGGCTTATGATGCCTTCATCCATCTGCTCAGACCAGCTGAGTTGGGTCAGATCTTCTCACGATGCTGTGTCTCTGTCTCTGGTCTTTCTCCCCTTCCTCTCTCATAACACTTGGAAGGACTCACCCGCATCACTGAGGATGTCTCCCTATTTTAGGTCAACTAGTTAGCATCTGTAAGGAACACCTGGAAACTCAGTTCTCCCTTAAACTCTCGTAGGCACAGGATCTGTGGATTAGGATGTTGATGCCTTTTTCAGGGGAGGGGGTGTTATTCTGTTTACCTCCTGTCATGTGCTCGCCTTAGAAATGGCTTCTAAGAGTGGGCTTCAGAGAGTGGGGTTGGGTGGAGTGGGTTGGGTGGAGGCCACTGTGCCCTGTCCATCTGCGCTGACTTCCGCCAACGGACAAACCACATTAACAGTAAAAAGCTTCCATTAGGAGGAGAGATGCTGGCTCTGATTAGCTATGCGTGTGGCTCTAAGTTGTGTGTGTGTATGTGTGTGTGAGAGAGAGAGACAGAGACAAAGACAGAGACAGAGAGAGGTGGGAAGACAATGGATTCATTGGGTTAACCCACCAGTTTACACCTGTCCCCTCCTGTACCTGACTGGACCCTGACAAGGACTCATTGCGCCCCTCCCCTGGGACTCGTCCCCTTCGCTGGGCACGCACAACCCGTTCTCACGTGACAAGGAGCCCCGGCGATGGGATGGCCCAAAGCTGGGATGAGACCGCCTTACCTTCCACAAGCTTGTGCCCGGCCCCAGATGCACGGTCAGACGGGGGGCTCTGAACCAGGCACCGAGTTTGGTCAACTTGGCCAGTTCTTTGTTCTGAGTGAGCTCATGCGAGGATAATAAAACCAACACAATGAGAGCTTCTAGGCAGCTAATTCCAGGAGCGTTCCCCTTGCTTCTTGGGGTAGAGGTCTCCAGTTGTACGCTGGGCGGGGTGGACCGGGATGGTATGTTAGTGGTCTTTGGACGACATCTGAATGACACACAACGTGATAGTACATTGATACCAGTGCACTTGAAGTTGTCCAGTGATCTGTCCATGGATGGATCCTGAGTGTCCAAGGCTCGCCCCAGCAGAGCGTCCTGTGTCAAGGATGGAAGTGGGTGTGTGTTCCATGGCTCGCGCTTGCTCCCTGTGCTCCCCAAGGAGGCCAAGTGGAGATATTTCAGGGTGGGAGCCTGCTACAGCCCTCAGCATCCCAGGTCCACATGTAGGAGTTTTCTATAGGATGCATCGGGGTAGTCCTTCCAGTCCCTTAGCTCAGCTCAGGGGTCCACTGGACCCCGTCAACATCTGTTTGCACCTTCCCAACCTGCTCGGTGCAGACAGCCTGTCCAGGCTATGTCCTGGGCGCCTCGGGACTCTGCGTAAGTGGACAGTTCCATGTTTGAGGGATTCATGTACCTTGGGCGTGGTGTGTTTCGTGTTGACCTTCGTTCATCCCTTTCCCCACTTGGAAATCCCTACTGGTTTCTCCAGGAGGTCACCGAAGAAGACTACTGTCCCACAGACTCCCTGCGGAAATGCACGCGGTCCCACCAGGCAGGCACACCCAGCGTCACGAGAGCCCGTGTCCTGGGCAGGCACAAGAGACCCTGTGTTGAGGTGGTTGGTTTGCAGATCGCTCCGATGAAGCAGCTCGTGGAGGAGGTTCCCCGGGCAGCCTCCAGGGAGTTCTTCTGAAGTGGTTGACAATTAATTTGGTGGATGATTTCATCCCGCTGGATCATTATCCTGGGAGCCACTCCACAGAACAAAGGGCCAGGGCAGATGTGGGGCTGGGTGTGTCTGGGTAACAGCCGGGGCTCCGGAGAAAGAAGGTCTTTGTCATGCCCTGGGGCCCCCCGGGGATCTGAGCTGGGAGGGCAGCCAGAAGCGGGCCGGCTGTGCGGGGATGGGGTGGGGGAGTGCTCACGTTGGAGGCGTGTCCCTGGGCGGTCCCCGTTGACCCTTTGGAGCCAGCCAGACGTTTGGGGACAACTCCTGAGGAGGAAATCGTTCTGCAGAGATGGCATAATCCAGGAAGGGCATGGAGCAGCCAGTCTGCCCAGATTGTCCTCTTGTCCGGGGCTGGATCCCACGGTCTTTCCACCTTCAGAAAAAAGCAACGCATGTAGGAAAATGAAATCAGGAATGACTCCTTATGCCCTGGACGCTCGGGCGTCGTTCTTGTTGGGAGATTGGACTTAGGAAGAATTTTCTTTGCTCCGTTTTTGCACAATTCCGTATTTTATTTTGGTGACAGATACGGGAGGGTCCATTGTGTGGATCTTTTCCAAGAACCAGAGTTTCCTCTCTTTGATTTTTTTTTTTTTTCCTTCTTCTGTTGGTTTCCTGTTCTTCATTGCACGGATTTCTTCTTTGGTGTTTGGTCTTTCTTCTGCTTCCGGATGTGCTCGCCCTTTCCTTGACTTTTCTTTCTACGGTGTCGGAAAAACACAGGTTGGCAGCCAAGGGATACAGAAGCCTGTCCCCGGAACGCGCCGCATTTCAGGACAGCTGCTCTGAGATCCGGGGGCTTGTGTTTCTTGGAAAAGAAAATCTGGGGGCGCCTCGGGGGGCTCCGTCGGCGAAGCGACGGCCTTCGGCTCAGGTCGTGATCCCAGGGTCATGGGATCATGTTCTGCTTCAGGCTTCCATTGTTCCTCTGGAATGTTCCAGAAACAATGCCACACACCGCAGTTGGTGTCCCAGGCTCCTTAATTTATTTTTTCTGCCATTGATCTTCAAGTCCCAAAGGGGTGGTGTGTACTTGTTCGAAACGGGTCTGACTTTCACTGCCCTGCCATGATGGGGCTCGCATGGGAATGTGCCTTAGATCAAAATCGTGGTCTGTGGCTCCTGCCCCTGCCGGACGAGAGTCAGGCCTGGGATGTAGCAGACGGACCCTTCCCTTGGTTTCTTGGTTCACGATGGGATCCCAACATGCTTGCTGTCTACCTGGCTCACCTGCCTCTTCAGAAGGTGAAGAAGGATTGATTGTGACCCTAATGTAGGGACTCGGCTGGGGAATAGTTTCCGGTGTCTGTCTTGGACCCTCAGGCCCCTTCCCTCCTGAAGCCTCCTGGGGGATGATGTGGGAGCCCCGTAGTCATTGGGGAAGCAGGATTGAGCTCTGGGAACTGGATATCCCTGGAGATGGGGAAGGAAGGTTGGAGGGAGATGGTTGGGGGGCAAGCAGAGTCTCATCATGTTGTCCAGGAGCGCCTTTCATCCTAGAGGCTGTGGCTTGAAGTGGGAACCCTTAGCAGCAGTGAATGGAAGACTTTCTACATCTGGCTGTGATTTCTCCAAGAACATGTTCTTTGGTCAAGACTTTCAGGATGCCCGGATTTCGTATACGGCATGTCTTCCCTGCATTTGCAGTTCATTGAACACCTCTTGAGTGAACTCGTTGGTTGCATGATGGCTCGCTACTATGAGCTCATCACCAAGACCAAAGTGGTTCTCCAGGTGGGGTGTGGAGAGCCTTCTGGTGACTCCATGAGTCAAGGGTCCTTTCATGGTACCATGAAGATATTTTTCATCCTTTTCTCTCTTTCTCTTTCTCTTGCCTGGGCATGTGGCTGTTTCCGGAGGCTCCCCGACCTTGGGACGGTATCACCTGTGACCATCAGAAGACTATCATCCTTGCTGCTCTTGTGTTTTAGACATTTCTGCTTTGCTTGCTGATATGGTTACTATCTCCAGAGAGCGACGCCCACAAGCAAGCAGACATGGGTTACGGTCCCGGATCTGTTTCTGAAGGTCTTTGCCAAAGAATCTTGAGATCGGGGAGCTTGAAAACTCTTGTTTTAAACCAGTGCCCCAGTCTAAGGGGTTCTTGACGGACCACCAACAGGGACTGACTGATGGGGAATCTTATGTCCAGAGAGCCTTCAGGGAATGAAACGCCTCACTATGCCCCAATTATGTGGCTTGAATTCTCGTTTTTCATCTTGCGCCACCGAAGGGAACGGGTCGCTTGGTTCAAAATCGAATGATACCAATTGCATCGCTTCTTAGGAACTCTGGGTGTCCCCATCGTGATGTAGGTTTGGGTTATCTTTGCAAAGGCATCATTTAGGCTGTTCTGAAAGTGATAATTAGCGTGTCCTCTGGGCAAGGAACTGCAGAGTTTATTTGGGGGACATTAAAAGATAGGGTGTAGTTTACATTTCCCAGAAGCTTACTAATACAGATAACTGAGAAAAGGTCATTGTGTTCAGGGTTGTAATCAAGGTGCCAAGAAGGAACTGGGATCTGATAGCAGATGTTCAGGGCTGAGTAGGGTTTCGGGTAAACACAAGTGGCGAGGAAGCACACAGCTTCTGAGGCGCTCCAGGACCAAGTTCTCCTAATGCTTTTGCTCTCCGCACCTCCAGCCTCCCTCACACATGGAAACTTTCTGAGTCACTCTTCCTGGTGTCCGTCTTCTTCTTCAGTGGGAAGAGACCGCAAACCCGGTGTTTATCAGGAGGTTACCCTGTGTGAGGCATCGAGATAAGTAAAGACATGTGATCCGAGGAAAGGCAGATAATTCAGGGCACCTAAGAGAAGACTGATGAAAACAAAAAGAGGAACACAGGAGACCTTTTTAGAGTCCTGTTTTCAGGGAAGTTGGAGAAGATACTGTTCCCATCAGCGAAAATAGGATGTAACAGCGAAAGAGAAACCATTGTGAATGGGATTGCGGAAAGTTTAAATAATTAAAACAGTAAATTCCCCCAGATCAAAGGGTGTCTTGGTCCTGATTGCTTCATGTCCACTCACCATGGAGGTGTTGGCTGCCAGAGGCACAGCTCTGATCTACACCTTTCTCTTGAGTGAGCATGGGGGGCATGTCTCTGAAGCAGTGTCTGTTGGGAGTCCACGTCTCCCCAAAACCAGGAAGCCCATTGTTGTACATTCCTGGGGCTGTTCTGACAAATCCCTGCAAACCTGGTGGCTTACAAGAACAGAAATTTATGCACCCCCAGCTCTGGAGACCAGAGTCTGAGATCCAGGTGGGGAGGGCCATGTTCCTCCTCAGGTCTGCAGGGAGGGTCCTTCCTGCCTCTTCCAGCTTCTGGGGCTCCAGGCACTCCTGGGCTGGTGGCCACGTCTTTCCATCTCTGCCTCCATCTTCATGTGGCTTCTTCTCTGTATCTGTGTCCCTTCTCTTCTGTGTCTTACCCTTATCATTGGATTTAGGGCCATCCTAAAGCAGAATGACCTCTTCTTGAAATCTTCAACTTCATTCCATCTGCAAAGACCCTGTTTCCAAATAACACCACATTCGCATGTACTAGGGGTCAGGACATGGACCTGCCTCTCTGGGTGGACACAATTCAGCCCATGACACCCTTCATTCTTGACATGTCCACAGGATGGTGCCATGTGGAATTGTGGACCTTCTTCCCCCAAACCAAACCACTCAGCAGATCCCTGAACACCTGCCAAGGCTTCTGGTAGATGACCGCAGCTTCTCATGCTGACACCATCCCCTGGAGTCTTGTCCACCCTCCCTCTGCTGCCCACCACCCCCCTCCATTGCCGCCATCTTGGCTCTGCATCTCCCTGTCACCCCTGCTCTTCACCCTTGGCTCTAGCCTCTGTCCTGATTGGTATCACAGCCCCCACACTGCCCTGGCTCTTCCTCTCAGTGGCTTCTATCATGACAAGGACATCTTTAAAACAAAACAAAAGCACACAGAACCCAAAGCCACCCCCACAGGCACTTCCTGTCATTGGGTGATTTCCTGCTGCCCTTGGCATGAAGAGCTCACTCAAGGGGTTTCACAGTCCCTCCCTTCTCTTGCTGTGCTCTCTAGTGCTCCTCCGAAATTCCAGTGCTCTGTGTGGCTCCCGCCTCATTCCCTTTACTTCTTTCCAGTGACCCTCCAACGTAGTCTTCAGTCTGCTCCACTCTCCAGTTTCCATCCAAAACTTCCTCAAAAGGAAACGTCTTGGGTGCCCGGGGGGCTCAGTTGGATAACCCTCTGCCTTCAGCTCACAGCGTGATCCCAGGTTCCTGGGATCGAGCCCAGCATCGGGCTCTCTGCTCAGTGGGGAGTTTGCTCTCCCTCTACCCTTCCTTGAGCTTATGGTCTCTCTCAGACACATTCTGTCTCAAATAAATAAAATCCTTAAAAAAAAAAAGTCTTTTCTGACCCTTACATTAATATAAGGTCCATTTGTTTCTTCTTCTACACACCTGTCTTATGGAGTCATCAAACCTGAGCAAGCTCATTAAACCCAAATGAGCTCATCAGTGTTGTCACAGCTATTAAAATTGATGGTTACTGTCCATCTTTCTGGCCTGATTGTAACTAACCCCAGTGAACGTGGAAACCAGACTTAAGTTGCTCCTTGCTGCTTTGCAGTCGTGTAGAACACCTGGCACACAGTCAGACCAATGGTGGGGGAAAATGCCGGACCTCATTGTGTTGACTGGATCTTTGTTCAGAAAGTGAGGTTATACCCTTGGGATGAATATTTTCACCCCAGGGACTGCCTAACTCATTTGTGGTCAACGGTGGAGTTTTCTAAGTATTTCTAACCTGGTAGTTAACCCTTGGTAACAGGAACTGAGCGTGAGCCCAATGGTAGAACTTAAAGCTGTCCAATATGGCAGCCATTAGCACCATGGAACACGGTAAGAGTAGTGTCTCATTAGCCAGTCAGTATTTCAGATCCTCAGCAGCCCCCTGTCAGTGCGTGCCTACTGGCAGCAGACAGCAGGATGGAGAAGCTTCCTATCCCATGGCAAGTTCTACTGGGCAGTGGGTCTTGATGGGGGACAATTCTGCCCCTACTGGACACTTTGCCGTGTCTCAGCTGCAGTTTGGGAGGCTGAGATGTGGGCATCAAATGGAGGAAGCTGCCTTAGTGAGAGAGATTCTGTGTGATTTGTCTGTCTGTCCATCCATCCCCTCCTCCATTAGTCTGTCGGTCTGTCCATCCATTCATCCATCCATCCGTATATCTGTCCATCCATCCATCCATCCATCCAATTATCCATTATTGATCCAGTTATCCATCCGACCATCATCCGTCCATCCATTCATCCTTCTGTCTGTCCATCCATCCGTCCTTCCACCATTGATTCATTTATCCATCTGTCCGTCCACCCGTCTGTCCATCCGTCCATCCGTCCATCTGTCTGTCTATCCATCCATCCATCCATCCATCCATTTATCCATCATTGATCCTTTTATCCATCCGTCCATCATCCATCCGCCCATCTGTCCACCCATCTGTCCGTCCATTATCTGTCTATCGTCTATCATCTATCAGTCCTCTATCTGGCTGTGTAATTATCCTCTAGCAGTCACTTGGCAGTGGTTTTCAACGAGTGGTGTTTCTGCTCCTCCGTGGACACCTGACAAGGTCAGGGGACAATTTTGTTTGATGCAGCTGGGTGTAGGGTTGCTCCAGGCATATGGTGGGTGGAGACCAGAGACGCTGACGCCCCGCCCGGGAGAGTCATGCAGTCCCAAATGTCCACAGTGCTGAGGTTGAGAAACCCTGATCTAAAGGGCTGTAGTACATTTTGGAGCATTTCAGGGGTGACTGTGACATTCCATCCCATCCTGGAACCAGCGTTGGGCTGCATCTAGGGCTGCCTAGCTTTTAAATTGGGAATGTGTGAAGACCCACCTTTG
The DNA here is from genome assembly GCF_964662115.1 of Mustela nivalis. NCBI lineage: Eukaryota > Metazoa > Chordata > Mammalia > Carnivora > Mustelidae > Mustela > Mustela nivalis. The sequence goes on from NC_139040.1 coordinate 131,535,689, forward strand.
TTCTTCTTGGGGAAGATTCACCCAAGTGACATTCAGAGCTCAAAGCTGCAGATACCGTGCTTATAGGAACACCACAGCCGAGCCAGGAATTCCAGGCATTTCCCTTGTGGGACATTTGCTCCTTTTGGGGGCGGGTGGAAACTTCCTGTGTGTGTGTGTATGTGTGTGTGTGTTTCCTTCCTGATTATCCGTTCTGTATCTCTGATAGGGGAGAGGATAATTTAGTAAATAACTTGTAGAATTGTGCTTTCAAAATGGCTGTTCTATTTTTATCTTTTGAAATAGGGAAATCGAATGTCAGTTGACTCAGCAAAATTCTGAGGGAGTTACTCGTTTAAAAAAAACAAAACAAAACAAAACAAAACACAAAGCCGTCTAAATTCACACAACCCACCTCCCACCCAGAGTTGAGATGAATTAGTCCAGTCTTTTCACCTGATCTTTGAAATAAATATTCTAAGTTTAAAAAAAAAAAAAAAGAATCTTCATGAGATTATCCAAAACCTCTTTTCTGTAAATTTTGCTTATTGAGGTACAATTCACAGGCCATATGTTTCACCCTTTCAAAGTGTCCAGTTCTGTGTTTTAAATTCAGTCACAGAATTAGCACACATTTTTTTCAAGGGCCTTGTCCCCCAAAAACAGAAGTCTGATTATAGTTGTGTACAGCAAGAATTTTATTTTTATTTATTTTTAAAGATTTTATTTATTTACTTGACAGAGTGAGCGAGTGAGAGAGAGAGAGCACAAGCAGGCAGAGCAGCAGAGGGAGAGGGAGAAGCAGACTCCCTACTAATCAGGGAGCCCAATGTGGGGCTTGATCCCAAGACCCTGGGATCATGATCAGAGCCGAAGGCAGATTCTTCTTTTTTTTTTTTTTAAGATTTTTTAAAAAGATTTATTTATTTATTTGACAGAGATCACAAGTAGGCAGAGAGGCAGGCAGAGAGAGATGGGGAGGTAGGCTGAGCAGAGAGCTCGATGTGGGGCTCGATCCCAAGACTCTGAGAGCATGACCTGAGGTGAAGGCAGTTGCTTAACCCACTGAGCCACCCTGGTGCCCCCAACAAGAATTTTAAAAAGTGGGTTTTTGAAGGAGGATTGCATGTGTTAGATGCTATTTCATGTATTATAGCTTATAACCTTTTCTGAGATTACCAGGAGGGGGAAATGCCCCCCTCTAAAAAAAGTCAAAAACAAAACAGGAGAGTTTTACAGTGATAAATTCATGCATTGTGTTATAGTAGTGAACTCTTAACACCGTGGGTTTGAACTGGGAGGGGTCACTTATATATGATTTTTATTTTATTCTAATTTTTTTAACAATAAATGCAGTACAGTACTGTAAATGTATTTCCCGTAGCATTTTATTAATCACATTTTCTTTTCTGTAGTTCACTGTATTGTAAAAGTACAGTAAATAATGCATAGAACATGCACGTTGTGTGGGAGTCAGCTGTCCTGAGGTAGGCTTCTGGTCAACCATGGGCTATCAGTAGTTGCGTTTTGCGGCAGTCAGAAGTCGCATGCATTGTTTGGCTGCATAGGGGTCGGCACAGCTAATCCTCGCGTTCCTGAAGGGTCAGCTGTCTGGGTCACTCATGGAGTCCGAGGGCCTTCCTGCTGGGTACCAGTCTTGCTGAATTCCTTCAGACCACATCAAGCACCTGCTCAATGAATGTGTCATTTTCCCACCAAGTCATGTACTGTTAGTGCATCTTGGGCCACGGCAGGGGAGGAGGACAGGGGTGTACCATCCTCAGACAGTCTTTGGATCTGAAGCGTGGTCCAGACCCTTCAGTAGCTTCTTGGGGGGTGCCACCCGGGAAGGGTCGTGGTCAGTACTGCTTGCTGTAGACTCCCTCTGTCACCCTCTGTACCTTAATGTACCACACCAAGTTGAAGGAGAAGGAAGGAACGTGTTCCCTGGAAATGCAGGGCAGGGCACAGTGGCTGGCCAAGCAATGGGCAGGGAGGTGAGGGGTGCTCTATTCACTCCTGGAGACACTGCCTTTGAAGCGTGCTTCTCTGCAGTATGCGTAGGGAAAGCATGCACCCCAACATTTCCTTCCCATGTCTCTGCAGCCCTGCTGCGAAGCTGTCCTGTAGATTTCCCATCCACCGTTGGCCTGTTGACCACCCCCCCCCATTTCAGCGGCGCAGGGTCTCCTGCACCCTCCTATCCTCCCCTGGAAGGTGCCTGCCCTGTTTCATTAGCATCTGGGATGCCCGTTGGATAGTGCACGGAGCGTCCTGATTGAGGGGACACTGCATATTAGGTAACTATGCAGGATGCGGGTGATGGTGAGCTGCATGGGTCTTTAACTCAGACATGGCTGTGCCGTCCCTCCCGCGTGTCAGGAGCGACTCTCACTTCCCTTCCTAGCAGTCGCAGCTGGTGTGTTTAAGTGCCGTCGTCCGTGTGTTACTGTTCTACTCACGCATGGCGTGCTGGGTGTAGGCTCTTCCAGGATGGGGGGCGGACACGGGCTCGGTCTTGTGCTGGTTTCTTGTTTTTTTCTCTCTGTGCTTGAAGCTCTTGAGTAGTTTTGAGCGTCCCAACCTTGTGTGGCCTATTATTATGTGAAGCAGGAAGTTAAGTGTTAATGCCAAGTGGGTTTTGGTGAAGTTTTCTTTTCTGTTTGGGGAATATGCTTAAAAAGGGAATTAGTATCTGTCTGTCTGTTTATAAGCTGGTGTCATTCTGTCCATCTGTCCGTTCACCCATCTCTTACCTATCTCATTGTTGTTCTACCTCATCTATCAATGTATGTATCAACCACCTGTTCATTTGTCTATATCTCTCTTTATCTACTAGCTGTCTAATCTTTTTGTCTCTGCGTCCGTCCACCCCATCCATCCATTATTGATCTCCTCTCTCTTACTTATATCAACTGTCTGTCAATAATCTGCCTGTGATCTGTGTCTGTCTGTGCTGATCTAGGAGCTTCTATTATCTTCTCCTCCATGCTTCTGTCCATCCATTATCTGTCTCATATATCTCTTCAATCACTCAATGTCTCTGTCCATCCATCCACCCACCCACCCATGTATTCGTCTGTCTGTCCATCCATCCATCTGTCCATCCATCCATCCACCACCATCCATCCATCCATCTAACTATCCATCATACATCCATCATCCATCCATCCATCCATCCATCCATCCATTCATCCATCCATCCATCCATCCATCCATGAGTCCATCCATCCATCCAACCATCCATCCATCCATCCATCCAACCATTCATCCATCCATCCATCCATCCATCCAACCATCCATCCATCCATCCATCCAACCATTCATCCATCCATCCATCCATGTGTCCATCCATCCATCCAACCATCCATCCATCCATCCATCCAACCATTCATCCATCCATCCATCCATCCATCCAACCATCCATCCATCCATCCATCCAACCATTCATCCATCCATCCATCCATGTGTCCATCCATCCATCCATCCATCCACCCATTATCTGTCACATGACTGTGCATCTCTCCATCTTTAACGCCTTCTGTGACTCTTCTTACCCTGGGATCAGGGAACACAGTTTCTCTGTAACCCAGTCAGAGTCCATTCCATGGCACAGAATAAAGCCCTATTGTCATAGCCAGATTAAATAAATAAATGAAGTGGCATTTAATTTTGGCTATGCCTTTGCGGAGGAGGAAGGAGTCCTGAATACAGACACATTCAAATCAAACCTAGTATCCATGTCTGTCTTTGTGTTTACTTTTTCTTTTTCTTCTTTCTTTTTTCTTTTTTCTTTTCTTTTTTTTTTTTTTTTTAAGCAGGCACCACACCCAGCATGGAGCCCAGTGTAGGGCTTGAACTCATGACCCTGAGATCACGACCTGAGCTGAAATCAGGAGTCAGACGCTTAACCGACTCAACCACCCAGGCACCTCTTTGTCTTTGTTTAAATAGAAATGCCTTTGTAATTATTTGTGTACATGTGAATACTTTTATGTGATTGCAGCTGGTGGTGGTTCACTCTGACCTGTCCGGGCTGGCTGCCAGGGGCTCTTTAGTTGGGATCAATTGCTACCTTTTCCTTATTCTTCTCTTGTTCTTTTCCACAGCGTGTAAACAGCGAGGTCGTGGGTTAGGTATTTAAACTCCTGTGCTCAGTTTGAATGCTCTTTTGGACCTGTGCTGTGTTGTGGTTCTTGTGTGTCTGTTTGATTATGAGCTCCTTGGGAACTGAGAGCATGTCCCGCTTGTAGTTAGTTTTATGTTTATAGTGGAAGAACTCATGGGGCGCCCATCTGTGGGGGAACTCTGCTTGAAGGGAGGCCAGCGAGAGGCATGTTTCTGTCTCTGGGAGTGTCAGGGGGAACAGAATTTCATTTCATTCTCATTTCTTCATTTCTGCAGTTACCAGCAGTCAGGCTCAGGGCCACGGGCTAGGATGGACTCATCAATTAGTGGCACTTGCTTAAAAACTTACAGGGACAGCAGGAAGAACATCACGAAGAGTCTTTTATAGGAAACTACAGGAAATGCCTCTTTTCACGGCTGTCGAAAAACAGTGAAATCATTGAACTAAATTTAGCAGTAGACTAAATGTGTGGTGGAAAAAAAAAAAAAAAAAAAAAAGTAACCTAAAAGGAACTATCCAGGAGGGAAAGATTCTTAGCAGCTGGCTCGGGATGTTGTCCCTCCTAATTTTTTTTTTGTTTGTTTGTTTCTTTGTTTTTATGGTAGCAAAGGAAGGTCCACTCAGATAAGAGAGAAGGCGGCAGGTGACCTGCTCCAGTCACCGGACTTCCAGCTAATCAGACTGAACAGATGTTCTTGGAGCAAGAGACTTTATGGATTCCTTTTGCAAAATATCTGTAGTCAGATCCTGCATCTGTGGCCTTAGGTGATAGGGTTACTTTCTTTCCTTTTTTTTTTTTTTTAAGATTCAATTTATTTATTTTTAGATAGTGTGCATGAGTGAGGAGAAGGGCAGAGGGAGACAGAGAAAGAATCCTAAGCAGACTGCATGCTAAGCCCAGAGCCTGATGTGGGGTGAGACCTCACCACCCTGAGATCAAGACTTGAGCTGAAACCAAAAGTTGGGTGCTTAATGGACTGAGCCACCCTGGTGCCATGTAATAGGGCTTTTCGAAGATGACAACCTAGGTTCCCATCTAGGGTATAATGATCGAGATGACTTTTTCTAAAACTGTTTAAGTAAAATATATGACTATTCATAATTTAAGAATCACAAGATGTTGTAAACCACAAGATGGGAGAGTCCCCGTGTGCCCTCACTCCCAGAGGTAATATCTTCCATAATCAAAGAGTGTCCATGAAACTAGGAACTGGCTTCTCTTGATCCCATTAACACCTGTCTGGACCTCACTTGGATTACAGTGGAGATATTTTTTTTTCTTTTTACAAATATATGGAGATGCTTTAAATGCTCTATGGTGCATTCTTTGTGAAATCTGAGGTATTTAGGGCGAAAGGTGTTTATGCCGTACAGGAACATAGGACCGAGATGCCACCCTGGGATCTAACTTCCTCCTCTCGCCTGCTTCTCTATCTATGTGGGTTCCTCTGACTTTGCCCACATTTGCAAAAGGACCTCCGTTGGTTTAGGCAAGAGATATTCTGCTGCTCCTTCCATTAAATGGTTTCCTCCGTTGGCGTATCCATGAATTCAGTCATCCGCACATTTATCCAACTAACATGTGCCCAGGGATTAATCACACGGGTATGGAAAACATGAGCCTACTGCCCCAAGTTACAGTCCAATCCCAACATGGACCCCCCCCCACACACACAAAATGGTGGTCTCTGATATTTTGGAAGTTGGTGTGTTGACTGGAGCATTTTTATCGTGGCTAAACTTACAGTAATGTTTTTCCCGTGATTCTCTAAGTAAGAGCACTTCTCACACCCTGGGCATTTCTAGTTCTTGTTGGTCCTAGTTGGTCCTCCCAGAGCCATGGGTACTGTATGGTGAGTTGATATCCCAGGTGGACTTCCGTTCCCCAATATTACAGACGTGGTGTAGAGAATCTGCCTCAGAAGGTGAGCAACACCATAACATCTCTTTTCAGATGACATATCTTCAGCTGCATGTTTGCGGAAACTTCTTCGGAAGTGTTTTGCACATGTCAGACTTTGGAATTATGATAATGTGGAAGTGGGAATATCAGCCCTTCTCTCTTTTGCCCTGTAGCAGGAGATTTGTCTCCAGTCCCCATAGTCTGGTGTAGGATCCTTTTCCCATAGGGTATGTTCTGTCATTCAGTCAATGGTTGATAGATGTCGGCATCTCCTACCCCAAAGAATAAGGAGTAGAAATAAATGCCAGTTATGTTTAATGGAGCTTACTTAAAAAAACCTATATCACCCTAAATTTTTTTGGTGGGGGGGACAATTAATGTTCTTGATATAATATACACACAACAAAATTCATGCATTTTAAGTGTCTCCATTGATGACTTGTTGACAAATGCATAGAGTTACATAACCGCCATCACACAGAACATTTACAAAGCTGACTTCATTTTATGCTGATGGAAGATTCATTTATTACCTCCACTGAGATGCCGTGTGGTGGGCTTTGCATGTGTTATTTTATTTAAAGCCTGTTGGGCGTAAAGACTTTTTCTTTCCAGTTTTATTGAGATGTTATTGACAGCACTGTGTGAGTGTAAGGTGTACAGCATAATGAGTAGACAAATAGGTATTTTGAAATGATTACCTCAAAGTAGTTAACATCCATCTCCTCATGTAGCTAAAGAAAGTTATTTTTCTTATTGTGAGGACTTCTAGGTTACTCTCTTAGCAGCTTTGACATATATCCTATAGCAGTGTTAACTGTAGTCATCAGGTTGTATGGTAATGTCCCGGGACTTAGTTATCTTACAGTTGGAACTTTGCACCTTTTGACCATCTTTATCCAATGTCTCTTCTCCCGTACCCCACCTCCAATAACCCCAAATCTGAACTCTTTTCTATGAGGTTTTTTTTTTTTTTTTCCTTTTTAGAATCTACATATAAGTGAGATCATTCTCTCTTTGCCTTTGACTTATTTCACTCAGCATAGTGTCCTCAAGGTCCATCCATGTTATTGCAAATGGTAGGAATCTTTCTTTCTTTCTTTCTTTCTTTCTTTCTTTCTTTCTTTCTTTCTTTCTAATGGCTGACTGCTATTCCATTGTGTATCTTACTGGGCAGAGGCAGATCCTGTGGCCATCCTGACCTGCAACAAAGTTAAAAAAAAATGGACTTTTCTACTTTCTGAAGGGAGTTACTGAGACCTGGGGGTATATACTGGTGAGGCTCCCAACACCAAGTGGAGAAATCTCTGCCCATTTTCCTTCCACCACCTTTATGCCTTACAACCAACACCATTAATGTTGTCTTGTGTTCTGTGCATTTAAGCTGGCCGAGCTGAAAATTGTAGAGTGCTAGTTTCATCCACCTTGAATGAGACTCCTATCCTGTGTGGTCCGGTCACCTGACTGTGGCGTCCAGGGACTCCTGCCTCCCCCAGGGTAGCTCAGGCTCCAGCTGCCTGGGTGCATTAGTAACCCGTTTGGAGTTCTGTGTGCTTTCAGCTGACCCTGCTCAGACAGAGTTTGAAAGATGTTGCCTCCAGCTTCGTTGTTTCCACGTTGCTGTGGAAAAATCTGAGTCATAGTTGGTGTTGTCTTTCACGTAGGCACAGGGAACATCCAGATGCAGGTCCGACACTAGGGCTGAAAACGCAAAATATGATCCAATAAATGCAAACCCAGTGATGAAGGGGCTCCTTTCCCGGGGGTGGTGAGAAAGGTGATCAGGAGGAATGGTACCGGAGAGAGAAAGGAGGGGGAAGCCACATGGTCTTCTTTCTACCATAAAAATGAGACAACATGGCAGGACTTACAGGTTGCACCATGCTCTGTCCTGTTGGAGAGAGGGACCATAGAAGCCCAGGAATTCATGTGTTTGCCCCAGTTCACAGATCAAACAAAGGGCAAATCTTTCAGCAGATGCTGGTGTCCCCAGCTATGTGCACCTAGCCCAACAGAAACCTCAGTGTCTTCCTAAAGACCTTTAAGCTCTGCCGGTTCATCCTCTTTACAGCCTTCCCCCCCCCCCATAGCCCGCCCCACCCCACCTCCCATTTGGGACCCCATTCCACAGCATCTCACCCCATGCGACTGCCTTACCCTGTTTCAATTCCGTGTTCACTTCCCAGTGACCTTCCAATGAGCACACGCCTCATCATTCGCTGCTCCTTACACAACACTTGCTTTCCTGGGTTTTCACCACTCCCTCTCTGCTCCTCCTAGGGTAAAATATTCATGATCGGAAACTCTGCCTAAAAGCCAAGGTTACTCATCGTGGGCCCCGCCCCTCCCCGCCGCCAAGGAGGCAAGGAGATATATTTCACAGCCTGGCAATGCTCATTTATAGAAAACGCTAAAACAAAATGTTTTTGCTTGAGTGTGACTCCGTGCTCTTGCTCATGTTACCGTACGTAGGTCCTAACCCTGTGCAAGAAGAAAGGATGTCCGCCGCTGTGTGGTTGTGTTGGGAGGGAGGAGAGAGTCCTTTGTCTTCCCCACAGATCTTTCTTCCTTTCTCCCTCTTAGGTTAATTGCCATTTTTCCAACCAGAGAGCCTTCTTGTTCACCGTTCCCCAGACTTTCTTCCCCAGAAAGACCCCTTCCCGTGCCTCATTGCTTAGACACATGGTGATGGAAAACCCAGCCGACATGGATAAGCTCACTGGGCACCCGGGATCCCAACGTTCACACGTACCAATTTACATTTTTCTGCCCCTCTACTTTACCTTTGCTCTAGTCACAGAAAGAATTCCTTTGGATCTTTGATCTCATGTTTGCATTAAGTGGTTGCCCACCAGTTTGACAGGTGGACACCATGCCCCACACTGAGGCACAGAGGAACAGGACAGCTTGACGGTGGAGAAAGAAGGTGCATTTGGGTTGGAAATGTCCCACCAGGGTACAAACGCGTGTCGGATTTCCTTGCATAGTTGTATTTTAAAATTTCACCCCAATCTCAGCCCTCTCTCTCTTTATATCCGACCCAAGTAGCCATCTTTTCCTGTATCATGTAGGTATCTATCCCATTTTCCAGTCCTTAGCAAATTCTAAAATAAAGACCAAACACTTTGAGCAGGCATTAATTAACGTGTTCAAAAGCCTTCTTCATGAGCGTCACGTGCCCAATACCTTTGCCTTAATCAAGAAATCCCAAAGAGAAATGCCACAACACATCTTTACCACACTTCTGCATCCCACCTGTCCTGTATGAGTGTGTGCTTATGCGCGTAGTCTCCACAGTGGCCCATATGTAGAGGGGATGGCCAGCTTTCCCTCTAATTCAAGAAAATTTCCAAGGCAGATCTTTGTCAACCTGCCTTTGATATGTCTTTGTTGACGTGTGTGTCGTACATGCCCTCACCTGAAAGTTCCTGAATGGAGCTTCTTGGAAATACTCTTACCCGCCATATACCACGGTTGGGAGCTGCAGAAGCTGATGGATTCTCTTAAGGTCCTGATGCAGCCTGGTGTGCTGTCTCCCCCTCCAGGCACCGGGACATTTGGACGGGTGCAGCTGGTCAAGGACAAGACAGCCAAGCATTTCTTTGCTCTGAAGGTCATGAGCATCCCTGACGTCATCCGCCTAAAGCAGGAGCAACATGTACACAACGAGAAGTCGGTGCTGAAGGAAGTCAGCCACCCCTTCCTGGTCAAGCTGTGAGTCTCTCCCACCCCCTCCACTGCCTTCTCTGGGTCCTCTCCCTCTCTGAGATGCCGGGTCGGGGGTGGGTGTGGGAAGTGAGGTCACAGCTGGCCCTCTGGCCGGCTGGGACCAGAGCCTCTGCCTGGGCCTTGCTCCCATCCTGGGTGAGCAGTAGGAATGTGAGTGGTCCCACCAGACACTCCATTCCCCTCATCCCCTTCTGGGTCACCATCACCAGTTCAGCCTCATTCATCAGGTCACTCCTTGGGTTTCTCGAGGACGACTGTATCTCCATTTGGACACACCACAGATGTGCCCAGTTGAGGGTTCCCCGCACTGAACAAATAAATCTCTGTTCTCCCACCCTGTTTCCTAATACAGGATAAGACGATTCTGCACCCAGGTGCCAGAGATGGGAGGCCCAGATAGGGCTCTCTTTTTCCCCATCCACATTGTGGGTGCCTTCCAACCAGGGTCCATGTCTCCCCTCCACCATCTTCTTCTTGTTCCTTCTCATTCCCAACCCACAGCCCCTGCTTGAGCTGGGGCCCCCTGTCTCTGCCCTGATGTCCAATACTGGCCTCTCACCTGGTTTTGCCCTAGCATCCTTTCTTCCTTCCTTCCAAGGCATTCTTCATCTTCCAGCCATGGTGATCCTCCCCAGATGTCTGTCTGGTGACCTTCATTGGTGCCTACAGATCCACGGGGAATAGTGACCCCGGAATCTGACCCGAGCCACTTAGGGCTCATCATGGACTGACCTCTGGGTTTACCTTCTGCTTGCTATCTCTTTCCCTCCACCCTGCCACCCGTGGTCCCATCTCGGAAAGCCACCTGCAGTGGGGGGGAAGTGCCACCTGCAGAAGGAGGCAGGTGCCATCCTTGTGGTCATTCCCTGTCCCTGGCAGGCCACCCCTCCCCTGCAGTGCCTCCTTTCTGTGTGTCTCCTCACCAAGCATCCCTCCCATTGGACCAACTCCTGTCTTTCTTCTCTGATACACCTGTCCTCACACAGAGACAGCTCTTGGTCACAGCTCTGGAACATCTCCCGTGTACGTAGACTCTGAGAAGGACGTCTGTAAATGCACAGCTGCCCCAGCTTCCCACCCACCCTCCAAGACCAAAGCAGCGTGTTGCCCAGAGTCCCTACTCTGTTGCATGTTTAATGAGGAGGAGAAACGAATAGGCTGAATTTTTGTTTTGTTTTGTTTTACTTTCCTTTTATGGAGCTGTGGGTGATCTTGTGCTGATAAAGAGGGGTCAGGTGCATCTCAGGGTTTCAAGTCCTGGAAACAGAAATAGCCAGCGATTCGGGGACTCAGCGTTGCTCACTCACCACGTGTGAATTCTCCCATCCGGTCCACGGTGGAACAGCCATTATAAAAACGAGTGCGTTAGATCTTCTTCTGGAATTAAGGAAAGCGTCTAGTTATGTCTCTTGGAGGAACTGAAGTAGTGATTCTAGGGAGGATCATTAGCTCGCTAGGGTTTTAAATAAATATCTTCTGGAGACCTGGGCTCCGTTATGATATTGCCAGATTGCGGTCACGTGTCTAGGTCTTCCTTCCCAAGACAGGGAGTCTCAAGCCAACCACTTCATGGTTGAGAAGACACAATGACCTTATGTTGACACATGATGGACTCTGGATGGGCTTTGTGATTGCAAAACTGCAGTGCAGGTCACAGTCAAATGTCGTCTTCTTATATGTCAAGTTCAGTGAAGGGTGTGGTTGAGGAATAGGAATGTCTCCTCATCATTAAATGAACATGGAATTTGAAGAACAATTTACTAGTCTTCTCAGAAGGGTTATCCTCATTGGCAGAATGTGGTAGGACGTCATTTAAAAATTTGTCTACCAATCCTGATCCATTTTTGGTTTCTCCCCAACAGTACTGAGATACTGCACAAAATGAGGCACGTTGTCGTGTCTGCTCAGTCCTGAAATGCTCAGATTCTGGAGAAATTATTATCAACAACAGATCCTTTGAAGATGTAAAGTGATGTGAAGTGATAAACATTTCCAGGTGACCGTTACGTGAAAATTACAGAAAATGAAAGTATCAGTCCACTTGGGCTACCATAACTCAATACCATGGAGTAGGGCGCCTAAACAACACACATTTATTTCCCATAGTCCTGGAGGCTGGGAGTATGAGATCCAGGCAGGACTGAGGCTGATTCCCCCTGATGCCTCTCTCCTGGGTGTGTAGACCCTGTGTTCTCATTGTGTCCCTACATGGTCATCCCTCTGTGCGTGTTTTGTCTTCCCCTCTTCTTTTTCTTCTTTTCTTTAAGAAGATTTTAAGATTTTATTTATTTATTTATTTTATTTGAGAGAGAGACAGCACAAGGAGGGGAAGAGGCAATGGGAGAGTCCTATGGGATCTTGGTGTACCCTTCTGACCTCATTATACCTTAATCCCCTCTTTAAAGACCCCATATCCAAATATGGCCCCATTCTGAGGTCCTGGAGTTAGGACTTCAACATGTGAATTTGGAGAGAGGAGATATAATTCAGCTATAACACCTACTTAGTGACGTGCCAAGAGTAGACCTCTCAGAGCACGTGGATCATATTACGATATTCTTCTAGCGCTTGCTTTTTTCTGTGACACCAGGTGTGTCTACACACTGGGTATGAGTTGAGCTAGTGAAATCAGACTCTGGAAGTTCTCTGAACATAGCACGGAGATCATGCTATGGATGGGATCCACGTTTATGGGTGGGAGCCACAGAGTGTCCAGGTCCATGTGGTGAGGGACACGTACTAGTGGGGAAAGACCATCCATGAAGAATGTATTTAGTCCCCCAGCTGCACAGGTTGTCTTGTGAATGGAGGTCACTTCACCCGACATCCTACATCCCAAACTGTCTGAAAACATGGAGCAGGTTTTGCTTGCATTTCTTGAGGCCACATGGAATGCTGCTGATTCTGAGTATCAAGCTGGTTATTTGGGCTTTGAAGTTGGGGTTGAGTGACTTGGCAAGTCCGCCGGCGGCATTGTCCGAGCTCAGTATGAGAACCGCTCCTCTAGTATTTTTGAGAAGATGTCAGGGGATTCATTAAATGCACACTTGAGAATAAGTTCTGTTTGGGGATAAAGTCGTTCCAAAGGCCAGCTCAGCCCATGACGATAATTTTAGAAGAGCTGAGTAACTTACTTTCTGGGGTGCAAAATCCAGATTTCTGTGGGACAGAGGCTTGGGGTCTGCTCTTTGCCCTTTTGGGGGCATAGAAATTGCTGGTGTCCTAAAGTTGTTTGACTCCAGAATAGGGTTTTCTGCCTTGGCACCATTGACATCAGGGAACCAGATCATTCTCTGTGGTGGGCTGCTCTGTGTCATGTAGGAGCGTAAACAGCCTATCCGCACTTCTCCAACTCAGGCCAGTAGCATGCCATGTACATGTAGAGAGGAACCTTCCCCAGACCCTCCTCCTCCGTCTCTCCTGTGAGCATGTGTCCTGCTTGCCTGTCTCCTGGTAGAACCCAAAGCCACAGAGTTCGGATCTCACTGTCTGCACAGAAAAGTGTCAGCACATGGCAGGTGTGCCAACTCAAGGATGCTGAGTGCAGGGATGGGGAGGGAACACCCTGGGTACAGTACCCACCACACTCCAGACAAGGAGAGCAAAGAGATGGAGTTTCGGGAGCAGACTCCCGTGATTGTAGGGGCTGCCACGTCTGAAATCCATGGGATTGGCCAAGTGATTTGAAACAAAGGTAAGAGCTGATGTTTCTGTCTTGAATCTGAACTCGGCAGAGCCACCTTGGAAGCTGCTGACTCAGGCACAATTTTTATATAGCCGTCAGATCCAGAAGCAAAATACCCTCTTCAGTGGGAAACCTCATATTTTTTTGTTGTTGTTCTTTTTAAAAATATTTTATTTATTGACACAGGGAGCAACAGAGCACAAGTTGGGGAGGGAGGAAGAGGGAGTTGAAGAAGCAGACTCCCCACTGAGCAGGGAGTCTGACTCGGGGCTGGATACTAGCACCCTGGGATCATGACCTGAGCCGAAGGCAGACACTCAACCGACTGAGCTGCCCAGGCACTGACACTTTTTTCCTCGTAAAGCTGTCAGCTGATTAGATGAGGCCGACCCATCTTATGGAGAGTCATGTATTTCTCCTAATATCTGCTGACAGTACATGTTAATCACACCATGAAAAAAAAAAAATTGTCTACACAGCAACATCAAGATTCCTGTTAGATCACATGTCTGGGCACCAGGGCCTCTTGGAAATGATCCACTCAAGTAGCCATCACAAAGGGCAAAAGCAAGAAAGCTTGAGTAGAAGAGCAGAGCCGTTCCCTCATCGGGCACTTGAAGTGCCCACTGTAGCGGACGGGTCGGGGGCTGCTCACCCAGACTGGATAAGGAAGTAGGACACATAACCTACAACCGCAGTGTCCAGATCTTGAGCAACACTGTGGCGAGAAACCCTGTTGCACGAGCCTCCCATCTCTGGCCTCCAGGGACCGTGTTCCCATGGAAGTCCGTGTGGATTCCCAAGCCTTTGCTTACACTTTCGCAGGACTGGGGAGTTTTACCCTCTTCTGTCCTCCGGGAGGGCAGCTCCTCCATCTTCCCTCCCTGATTGGTGTCCTTCATGCCCCCTTTCCTGTACCTCTGGGTGACAAGGGCTTATTCTTCTCACTGCCTTGTCTTGGACATCTCGTGGTCAACTATGTTGATGCCACAGTCTTTATCGAACCCTCTGCACCGTGGGTTGGTTGGTCCCCATGGACTCAGAGGGGCTGCAGGAGGTCAAGGACAGGTCCATCTGTCCCAGGAACTAACTTGCAACCCCCTACACCTCTGTCTGACCTCCTCCCGTGTCCCGCTGTGTGTCTGCTTCCAGTCCCTCCCCCCATCTCAGTCCTCTCTTATTTCTCCTTTCTCCTAACCATGCCAGGTTGGTTTTTGTTTGTTTTTCCAAGATGAGAAAATAACCACGTGTCTCCTGGATGCTTGTGACTGGTTGTTCCCATCATTCTGAAGGACGTAGGAGAGTGTTTCTTGACCAGCAGCTTGTTCCCTTTCAGTGTTTGCATGTGTGCTTGCAAACTCTGGAGATGGAGATGGCCTTGCTTGCAAGCAGCTGTTCCCATGTGGTGACGGCTCTTCAGGAAACGGGCGCCTTGCGTCTTTTGCTAAGGTGTCCCCCACCGCCCTGCCCACGGTGTGACCAGTTGATAGGCTTTCAAAGCAGAGCCCAGTGACTTTACCTTGGGTCTTGGTGGATGGGGGCGGTGGCCCCTCTTTCTGAGCCGCAAAGATGTGGGACCAGTATCGCTGGCCGCCGAGCAGCGACATTTGGCGTAGGACCTCTTGGTGTGCTCCGGGTGAGCTGTGCTGCCTGCCGTGGGGCGGAATCAGTCAGGCTTCTGGTGCAGGTAATGACAGTCGTGGATGGTGATTATGCTTCACCAGGGCTATTCTGGTAGCCTGCTTGTCGTGCTGATGTGATCTCCATCGGGATGGGAAGAATGATTCGCACGCCTGCATGGTTCCGGCCACCTTTACCTCTTCTTACCATGGGTTCCAGCGCTCAGACTTTACCTGATGGAAGTTGCTGCTTCCAGATTTCTCAGCCTGGGTGCACCTGACATTTGGGGGTGGATGTCTCTGTGACGTGGGGCATCCCAGGCATTGTAGGACGCTGAGTAGCATCCCTGGTCTCCACCCTTAGATGCCAGGACTTCTGTCCTTTCCCAATTTTGGCCATCCACATAGCTCTGAGCACTTCCAGCAATCCCTTGGGGGGACAGAGCTGTGCCAGCTGAAAAAGCCAGTGCTGAAGACGGAGATGCAAACAGTAAGTGGGCATGCATGGGGTCCCACTATCCCTTCCTGGACCCAGCCGCCGAGCCAGGAGTTCCATCACTGCGTCCATGGTGACCAGCCTGTGGACCCCATCACGTTCCCTAACCGGGTACACCGCCTTGCATATGAGCAGAGCCAGGCTAGGGCTGATGTTGCCTAAAGCAACAATCTCTCCGTGTCCACCAGCTTGGGTCTGCTCTCCGTGTCCCTTAGTCCAGAGTCAGGTAGTTGGCAAAGCTGTTCCTTTGTTGCCCATGTAGTCACAGGGGAAAGAAGACCCTGTTCTGACTCTCTATGCACTTCTGTCCATTTGAAGCTTAAAAATGCTGACAATGTGTCTTTGAGTTTTGGAGGTTCTGGGAGTGGCTGGAAGGGCAGCATCTGTGCCAGTGAGCAGTGGGGAAAAGCGGATGGGAAACAGGGCAGTCTTCATGCTGTGGGGGTACAGGTGGGAACATGTGTGCCCAGGTGCATTTGCTGGGCTCCTGTGCACTTGCCGGGGGCGGGGGTTTCCAGAAGCATGAGGAGGAAGACACGCTGTCGCCACATGGCCCTGTAATATACTGGGGATGGCATACTCTCAGCAGCGTGGGTGGGGGGTGTAGTGGAGCCTGTTTACAGAGGGGCAAGAGGTAGCTATCTCTGGAGAGAGTGGTGCACAGCCACCAGCTAGGGGCCATCAGAACCACTGGTTGTAGGCAGGGGACCCTTGAGGTCAGGAGCCAGAGGACACCCTGGAATGGGGGATGGAGCAAGTCAAGGGTACCTTGGGGCAGATCTGGTTGCCATGGTGACAGGTCAGAAAGTAGAAGAAACTTTCCAGAGCCTCAGGTTGCACAGAGAGGTGAGCAAGAACAGATAGTGTGACATCCACGGGAGGTGTCTCCTCATCTTATATAAGGGCAGAAGTCCTCTGCAGCATCACAAGCCATTACGATAGACTCTTTAAAGGAACGAGGCTTGGCTTTTGGGTCGGTTAACACCTTCAGGTAGGAGCCCTGCCACAGACTTTGCACATAGAACACCGTGGTCAGTGTTAACAGCGGAAGGCGCTGCTCTGAGCTGAGGTCAGGGACAGGCTGGGGGCCCAGAGTCAGAATGTCCTGTGTGTTCCTTGTCACTGTAAACTACAGCCTATTTTTTTTGTTTGTTTGTCATAGGTTCACATCTACTCTTGAATATACTTAAAAATTTTAATTTCTCATTTCCGTAAAATGCACCTAAACATGAAGTTGGCCACTTTACCTATCTTTAAGTGCACAGCTCAGTGGCATCAAGCACATTCACGCTATTGCATCCCCCCTGTCATCTCCAGAACTTTCCATCTTTCCAAACTGAAGCTCTGCCTCCATGAAGCAGTCACTCTCCATCCCTGTATTCCAGTCCCTGGCCCCACCATCTCTCTGTCTCTATGGATGGGACTCCACTAGGGACCCCATATACACGGAATCAGGTAGGATGTGTCCTTTTGTGTCTGGCTCCTGTTACTCGCCACCATGGTCTCAAGGTCCATCCACGTCATAGCTGGTGCAGGAAACGTGCTTTTCAAGGCTGAGTCATGGACCTCATGCTGTTTATCCACCCATCCCTCCATCCACCCACCTACCCCTCCATACATCCATCCAGTCATCCACCTATACACCAGCTCATCCACCCATCCATCCATCCATCCATCCATCCACACATCCATCCGTCCATCCACACATCCACCCATCCATCCATCCATCCATCCACCCCCCATCCACACATCTATCCATCCATCCATCCATCCATCCATCCATCCATCCACACATCCATCCGTCCATCCACACATCCATCCATCCATCCATCCATCCAACCATCCATCCATCCATCCATCCATCCATCCAACGATCCATCCATCCATCCAACCATCCAACCATCCATCCATCCATCCATCCATCCAACCATCCAACCATCCATCTATCCATCCATCCAACCATCCATCCATCCATCCATCCATCCATCCACACATCCATCCATACATCCACCCACACATCCATCCATCCATCCACCCACACATCCATCCATCCTTCCTTCCTTCCACACACCCACCCATCATCCATCCAGGAACACTTGGATGGCTTCCACATTCTGGCTCATAAATAATGCTGCTAGGAACCTGCTGTGTACACGTGTCTGTTCCAGTCCCTGCTTTACCTGCTTGAATGCACTTTCAGTTTCTAATTCTATCTCCTTCCTCTTGGTAGAGAGATTTAAGATTTTCTCTTTTCGGGTTTTCTTTTCTTCAGGTTGCCGTGCGCAGGGCTTTCCTATCTGCTTCCCACCCTCCCTCATCACCAGGTCATCACATGGGCAGTCTGATATGGATCTTTTGTGTCCTTCAAGTGCATGTGCACACACAAACACACACACTGGGTTTGGGCATTATCGCAGTATATTATACACACCCTTCCCTCTATTTCTGTCTTACCTTTGTGGGGATCCCTTGTGGGGGGTTTGGGGAGGACACATTTGGGACGTTTCCATCGGGACAAGTGTGTATGTGGGTGTGCATGTGCTCCAGAAATCCCCACATGACCCCTTTGCTCCGAATTTTGGACTTAATGATTCCAGCCAAGCCATGCTGTTTCTTCCATCCCAGCTTCCCCCTGAGCTGGATGTTTGAGTCCTCCTTATTCCCAGCCTGTCCTGATCAGATGTCTCCCAGACAATTGAGAGTCCCTCTGTCCAAACATGAATTGTTGACTTTGCTCCTGGCCTCCTATCCCCAATCAGTACTTCCTTTTGGTTTCCCCAAATGGCCCTTCCAGCCCTCCGGGCACCATTTTGGACCCTCTTTTCTTTGCCTCCATGGACACTCCAGCCTGGGATCCTGCCCTTTCCTGTTGTAAATCACATCACCACATCCATCCAGATCTGTCCAGTTCAGTAGCATCTTCACAGAAACTACACACAGTGTAGTGTGAATGAGCTACTACTACAGCTCACCCATATCCCTTTCTTTCTCCTGAGCGTCCACTCCAGGTCCTAGGCTAAGGCTTCCTTTTGGTGTAACTGTTGACCTGGGCAATTCTCTGCAGTCAAATCCCATGGGAGAGGGAGGTTCCCTGTGTGCATACGATAGAATTCAAGCTCTTTGGCACAGAGTTGTCCCAGTGTTGTCCTTGTGCCTCAGTTTCCAGGCTTTTTGGATGTCCATTGGATAGTCTCTTTTGCCAGAGGTTCATCCTGCCTGCGGGTCCCTCCTTCCACCCACTCTTGACTCCCTCCTGCCATCCTGTGTTTCCTATTTACACTCAGCTCCCCAGTTAGCCTGCACGGCTCAAGACCATCAACACTAGAGCTGCCCTTTCCATTGCTCTGTATCCAGATTGTTGCCTGACGCACAGTGAGGTCCTTGGTCAGAATTTACCCAGTAAGGGTGCCTGGGTGGCTCAGTCCATGAAGTGTCTGCCTTCGGCTTAGGTTATGATCCCAGGGTCCTGGGTTTGAGTCCCATGTTGGGTTCCCTGCTCAGTGGGGCATCTGCTTCTCCTTCTACCTGCTGCCTACTGCTTGTGATATCTCTCTCTCTTTTGGATCTATAAAATCTTAAAAATAAAAAAAATACCCAGTAAATGAAACAAAGAGCAAGTTGAATGTGGAGGTGAATAGAGTTGTGTTTCAGGAGTTGTTGATCCACAGTGCTCATGCAAGACTCTTAATACATACCAAACTTTAGATCCACAAATGCCTCTTTCTCTCATACCACTGGTGACAAACCTGCTTATGTCTTTTTGCCCTTGAGTTTTGTTGTTTATAGACTCCATACAAGGGGCCAAGTCCTACAAGCAATGGGAATGAATTAACCACTGCTTTGGCTGATGCCCTTAGTACTGTTTCTCAATTTCTAAAACCAGATTTGAATTCATGTAGTGCCACCCGGACTCCTCCTCCCTTCCCACAAGCCCCAAGTGATGACCTAATGCTTGTCAATGTTTTTGGAATAGTAACGTCAGCATCTCCTAAAATATTTTGGTTCTTACTCATAATGCCCAATGTTACCCATTCTCTCCATAAAAGAGAAGTCTAATTCATGCAAATTTGAGGAAAAGATGCCCGTGGAATTTTATTCCCCCTTAAAATATTTATTTGACTTGAGGAAAGACAGGGAGGGGAGCCTGGGCCCCCACAAATTTTTTTTTTCCGTAGTCTCAGTTTTTTGAGTCTTCACAGAGTACATTTATTTGAATGATGTTACTTCTCAAGGATTCTGGTGATGGATGGCACTGGGCTGTGATGTGTGTAGGTAGGATTGGCTGTCCACTTAAGATAGAGTGCTCTTTTTTGGGTTGTTGTTGGCACTTTGTTGGATTTTATTGAGAGATTTGTGCAACAAATGGGCTACAAATGTCTATAGGGCTAGTTCTCCCCACTCAGTCCTTAGTCTGTGATTTTTGTCACTGTGATAATCTGATTGTAGACATTTGGTCTTTGTCCCTGCCACTGAGCTCTTAAAACCCTTGGAATTTCCTCGGTGATAAGAGTGACAAAGGTGGCTTTTGTTATGTGAAGAGGTGACTTTGGGAAACACCCTAGAGGCAGGGGCTGGTTGCCTGGGAACCAATCCTATAATTGGAGGGTTAGAATTCTTGGTCCTTTTGCAGAGGGGCGGAGGGGCTAGACGCTGAGTTAATCCCCAGTGGGCGGTCATTTAATCCTGAAGCTTCCTTGAAACCACAGAAGTACAGTGTTTGGGAGCTTCCAGGATGGGGAGCTTGGGGAGATTTGGGGGGAGTGGATCACTTGGAGAAGACCAGATGGCCGGTTCTCAACCTTCCCAACACCTGGTGCTCTGCGTCTCCACCATCTGGCTTTTCCCAAGTTTTATCTCTGTATAGTAAACCCATGACCCAGTGAGGAACATGTTTTTCTGAGCTCTAGGAGCCCCTCTGCCCGATTATTGGGACCCAAGGAGGAGAGTTTGGAACCTCTAACCTATAGCAGCTCTACCAGACACACAGGACCTGGACTGCGATTGGCATCAGAATTGTGTGTGCTGGGGGAGTATTGAAGGGTGCACCCTTCCCCTGTGAGATCTCCTGCTGTCTCCAGGTGTAGACAGCGCCAGAATGGAGTCAAAGTGTAGGACACCCAGCTAGTGTCATAGAATTGCTCGGTGGTGTGGGGAAAAGAACAACAATGCATCTTGGAATTGGGAGCAGAATGATAGACACCAGGTCCCAATTTTTGTATATATAAACCTACCGGTGGATGAGATGCAACTCCCCTGGAGCCCAGTTGATGGACTCGGAGATCGTCAGCCCCACTCCTTCTGCCTGAATCTCCTGGTCTCCAGTTGTCATCTCCCCCATGGTGAGTTATCTCCCATGCCTTGGAAGGGTGAAATTAGGTTGCATTCCAACATGGCTGATGCATTGTTCTCAAGCGTTGAGAAAGGATCGGAGTAGATTATTATTTGGGCTGTGGATCAGTAGGAGTGGCTGTAGAATATATCCAGAAAATGGGTGCATACTAATTGGTGAGTGTGCGTGTGTGCGTGTGTGAGCACATGCATGTACCTAATGTATTAGAGTGGTAGACAGGATTCTGCATATTTACCTACCTTTCCAGTGAAATTCGACAAAACTACAGAAGATGCTAGTGCTAGGACTTAATTTTGAGTATTGGGGGTCATTTCCAGGGCTCCATGCTGCCCCCAAATTCTGGAACACCAGGCCTTTTCTGGGCAGTTCTAGCTCAATTTGGCACTTCTCCTGTTCAGGAGTAATCTAGAACGTTCCCCAGCCTCCAGAAGGGTTCATTCTAGAAGTTCACCACTCCCGTGCTATTTGGACCCTAGAACATAATTCCCCACCAGAGTGGTGAAGTCCTTGTTGGATTCCAAGCTCCCCCAGGAGAGCAGAGTATGGCCACCCTATGCTTTTGAAGTACTGGGCATTTATATGGAAGCGGTGCGGGAAGGATTCCTGCCCTACTAATTAAGAAGCTGAGCCTGGGGCAGAAAGGAAACACCCCTCCGGGCTTGAAATGGTCGGAAGCCCGTGGCTGGTCACAGAGGCTGTGTAACTGTAAAAGATTTGTCCAGGAAGTGGCAGTAGCAACCAAAACCCCCAAAGCAGCGTTCCTGCTTCCTGTATCCGTTCGTGCCTCCAGACCGCAAATCTTGAGCGTTTGGAGCTGCCAGAAGCAAGAAGGGGAAGCAGGACACAGATGCAAAGCCTTCGGTAACCGAAAACCAGGACCTCCGGCTGCTTAGTAGGTTGGAGAGATGATGATGTTTGTGCAAAAAGCCCTATGGTGGGTACGTGTCTTCCCAAACAGCAACCCCGATTGAGTTCCACGTGCATTTCATGAAAGCCTCTTGCACATCTGACCGGTGTTTTGCTGATACATGGAAACACCGTGATTAGCAAACCAAACATCCTTTTTTTAACTGATTTCCTTGAGCGGAGCGGAGTTTTTCATTTCTGTGGTGGGGATTTTTTTTCCTCTTGTTCATCCTGTTTTTATTACTTACCCTTACCTCACATGCCTCCTGATCACTGGATAGGCTTACCCCTTTATGGTTTCCCTTCCAGTTAATAGTCATGTCGTGGCAAGCTGTCCCTGTCCCCCCACCCCATTTTACTTTATTTCATTGGAGTGGCCCATCCCGGCAGGTGAGAGACCCTCTGGTAGAGCAGGTACCATGACCATCCTCCTCCAGGGATGGCTGGTTCTCTGGGCATAATTGTATTTTTTGGTGAAAGTTTATGGGGAGTCAGCTCTGCAGGGAAGAACCCTAGGGTCCTGATCCCAGAAGACACCAGCAGGAGCCTTACAGTATAGACACGCTAGCATGGCCATGGTTAGCGTCTTGTGTGTCCCCCATCCCATGGGGCGGCTTTTACTGGGGGACACCTACGTCCTCTCCATAACGCAGAGCGTAGTAGCAGACCTCGTTTCTCTTCTCCCCAGCTCTCCTGTATGAGAAACTATTCCTCCTCCATCACCGCTGGCCTTCCTGCAATGTGTTTTTTACTGTTTCCTTTGGCCAAGACTTCTCGAAAGCAGACCAGTGATGAAGTCCCAGAACCTAAGTCAGGTTCGGTGGGGTGAGGTTCGGAGCTGACGACTAAAGAAAGAATTCTTAAGACATCTTTGGTGCAAAATGGTGGTTTATTAAAGCACGGGGACAGGACCCGTGGGCAGACGGAGATGCGGCTGCCCCGGGTTGTGAGGAGTGGCTGGTTATATACACAGGAGTTGGGTAGGTGAGGACAAAGGGTTGTTCAGAAGGGCTATTGGGGTAAAGAAGACTGTCAGGATATGGAAGGCCTGGTTACTATCAAGCCAAGGCCACTTTCCCTCTAATGAGGCACTAACATAAAGACAATTGGGAGTCTCCTGGTGGAATGTCACATTCCTGCTATCAAACGTCCTTGTTAGTGAGATTTAGGTCTTAAAAGAAATTTAACTTTATTTACTTTTCCTTCTACCTCCATCTCCTTCGGTTTTTTTATGGAGGGGAGGGTGACGTTAGGACTTGAGGAACTGAGTTATGTGTCTTTGGAAATTGGGCTATTGATAAGGCAACTTCTTTGTTGTAAATCTCAAGGACATTTGTAAACCAAGAGAGACTCCTGCCTTGCAGGACTGTGATCTCTGCAAGTTAACTATTTGCTCTTTTAGGGCAGTCAGGGGTGCCTGTGAAATGTCACACATATTACCAAGGGGAGTGGGTGGAGAGGGGGTGCAAGGTGCCAGCCCCTGCTCCGTTCTCAGCCAGCCTCCTGCTCCCTCATCAACAGGACCTGGTGTCTCTGTCACACCCCCCCTCCCTTCCCCACCACCGCTTCTCCTGACCGTAACAGAGCTCTGAGTGTCTTTGCAAGGGCAAAGTGCCTCTCCTGACTCTCCGGGACATTACCAGGCCGGTGTTTGGGTGGCGGTCTGTTCATATACTGGATATTTCCAGTCTCGATGACAGGGTTGGGTTGCCGAACCAGGGGTGATTCCCTAAGATGTGCATGAATTTTCTTGCTACCGAACAAATCCCACAGACTGAGGGGCTTGAACAACACACATTTATCTCCTATAGTCCTGGAGGCTGGGAGTCTGCGTTCCAGGTGCGGCCGAGGGCTGGTTCCTCCTGAGACTTTCCTTCGAGGCATGTAGACCCTGTGTTCGCCTTGTGTCTTCACAGGGTCATCTGTCTGTGCATGTCTGTCCGTCTCCTCTTTTTATAAGGACCCCAGTCCTGTGGCATCAGAGCCCACCCTGCTGACCTCATTTTACCTCCGTCCCCTCTTCAAAGACCTTATCCCCTTGTATGTTCCCATTCTGAAGTCCTACAGAGTAGGGCTTCCATGCATCATCTTGGGGTGAACCATTCAGCCTGTGGGCTGAGATTTTTTTTTTTTAAGATTTTCTTTATTTGAGAGAGAGTGCAAACCCAAGCCCATGGGAGGGGCCAAGGGAGAAGCAGGCTCCATCCCAGGGCGCTGAGATCATGACCTGAGCCCAAGGCAGACCCTTCACCAACCGAGTCCCCCAGGAGCCCTCTTGGTTTTCTTGCTGCCGTCTCTTAACCTCTATCTCTAGCAGATTTTAACATTCGCTTGCTTGCATACTTTAGCGTCCAGAGCTCAGCGTGGACACCCTGGCCCGCGTGGAGGACATCATTAATGCCTGTGGGGCTCACTCCCATGCTGCTGCTGTTCCCCCGCAGGTTCTGGACGTACCACGACGACCGCTTCCTCTACATGCTCATGGAGTTCGTGCCCGGCGGCGAACTCTTCAGCTACCTGCGCAACCGAGGCCGCTTCTCCAGCAGCACGGGGCTCTTCTACTCCGCGGAGATCGTCTGTGCCCTCGAGTACCTGCACTCCCGGGAGATCGTCTACAGGGACCTGAAGCCCGAGAACATCCTGCTGGACCGCGAGGGGCACATCAAGCTCACCGACTTCGGCTTCGCCAAGAAGCTGGTCGACAAGTAAGCCGCCATTTTTCCTCCATTCCCACTTGTGTTGGGGTTCCATGGGGACGTTCACTTGTGTTGGACGCGCAACTTATCTACCTCAGCATAATGGCACGGAGGTCCTTCCACATGGTTGCAAATGGTGGGATGTCCTTTTCCAAGCACAAATAATAGCCCTTGGTCCGTGTAGACCTCGTTTCCTTTCTCCGCTCATGTGTCAGTGGACACGTGGGTTTCTGCCAGGGCCTGGCTGCTGTCGGTAACGCTGTGGTGAGCACGGGGGGGCCAGATGTCTTTATGATACTGTTTGCATTTTCTTCACGTCAGTACCCACTTGTGCCATTGCTGGTCGTAGGGTCCTTCCCTTTTCAGCCTCTTGAGGACCCTCCAAGCCGTGGTCTGCATTTTTGGCTGCCCCAGTTGGCATTCCCGCCAACGTCACGAGTGTTCCCTTTTTCTCCACGTCCTCGCCGTCACCAGTCTTGTCTTGCCTTTTTGATCATCGCCGTTGGCGGGTGTGTGGTGCTGTCGCTCAGATGACTTCCTCTTTTTATCAGAATTAAATACCTGCTTACACTGCATCAAGGAGCTCTCTCCCCTCTCCTCCTAACCCATTTCCACTCTCAGCAGAAGACCCCTTCCAGCACTTGGGTTGGATTGTTCCATTTTTGGGGATCCAGCTCCTGGGATAGCTTCCAAAATTTTGTCCTGCTGTCTGCTTGCCCCTTCTGAATCCTCACGTCTTATTTATTTATTTATGTATTTTTAAAGGTTTTTTTTTTTTTTTTTTATTAGTTGTTAGAGGCAGAGAGCAAGGCAGAGAGGAAGACAGAGAGCAGGAGAGGAAGGGGAAGATTGAAAGAGGGAAACAGATTCTTCGCTGAGTAGAGAGTCCAAATCAGGGCTTGATCCCAGGACCCATGGATGGGGACTTGAGCCAATGGCAGGTGCTTAACCAACTAAGCCACCCAGGTGCCCCATGCTTTATGCTTTATAAAAACTTCTTCCTGGGGAGTCTGGGTGGCTCAGTGGGTTAAGCCGCTGCCTCCGGCTCAGATCATGATCTCAGGATCCTGGGATCAAGCCCTGCATCGGGCTCTCTGCTCAGCAGGGAGCCTGCTTCCCTTCCTCTCTCTTTGCCTGCTTCTCTGCCTACTTGTGATCTCTCTCTCTCTGTCAAATAAATTAAATCTTAAAAAACAAAAAAAAAAAACAAAACAAAACAAAAAAAAAAACTTCTTCCTGTTATTCCTCATTGCCTTTTGGGAGGGGTCCAAGGTGGACATGACCCTTTCACCATCTTTGACAAGTAGAAATTATGCATGAGGTCGTTTTGGTGGGCTCATCTTGGGGGACTTAGTTGGTAGAGTGTGCACGTCTTCATCACGGGGTTGGGAGTTTGAGTCCCACGTTGGGCATACAGCTGACCTCAAAATCTTGAGAAAAGAAAGTAGACTTTTAATTAGACAGCCTACCTCATTCAGCATATGTCACTTTAAGATAATGTCCCATCTTGGTTTTTATTTCTTAGAGTGACAAAACACTGAAAATGTCTTCTTGCCGACCAAGTAGATTATCCGTTTACTGTTTTTCTCTATCAGTGAAGGCAGGGTCCATACCCCGTGCCCACAGATTTCTATGTCAGCTGGGTTCTCTAATGTCAATCGGTAACCCTGGGCTCACGGGAACAAATGTTCTCACCATCATTTGCCCTGGTGGATCTCATCACGAATAGTCCTATAAAATGAAATCTTAACGGTGTTGGGGCATAAAATGACTTCTTCATGTCCTTTGTCCAGTAGTCCAGACTGCCCTTGGACTCTGGGAGAATGTTTCCAGGGAATGTGTGTGATTTAAAATACGTAACCTTCAGCTTCAGTGAGGCTGATGCAAAGTTGTTAAGTGTTGATGTCTATGGGTCTTCCAATGTCATGGTCTATAGGGAACGTCTCCCTACATTAGGAACAGTTTGGCCTTTGTGTAGAGAATACACGGAAAATTTAAGATTGTAAATCCCATGCATTGAAGCCCAGAGTGCCCATGAAGCCCTGGGCGCTTGTCTTGGGTCGAAAAGTTGGCTTTTTGGATGGAGTTCTTCATTTTTTAGTCCAAAGACATGACCTATGGGAAGAAGAGGATAAAGATGGGTTTCGAAACTGTCTCATATGCTGTAGAGACCTCTCATCACGTCCTATGTTAGTTTTCTAGGCTTTTGTTTCTTTTGTTTTTTGGATTATTTTGCTGTGTTGTTTTATTATTATTATTTTTTTCCCTTCCACTAAAATGTGAGTCTTCTTTCCTGTATTCACGGTTGGCTCATCGGTCGCTTGGTACAATTAGGTGGGGAAGAGAGTCACACACCCAGACAGAGACAGAGGGAGACAGGGCTGTCTTTTGCTGATACCATTACACCTACACGTCCTAAAATATTCCACGGAAAAGGCTCAAGACACATGTTCTGTTCCCCTGAACACACTGAGTAATTTATGGTTGTAAAATTAACCGTAGAGCAGTGCCATCCTGTGCAATTACAACACACACCTCATGTAGGATTTAAACTCCTCACGAAGCCGTGTTTTAAAAAGTAAATATGTCAGGGCACGTGGGGGGCTCAGTCGGTAGAGTGTGCACGTCTTCATCACGGGGTTGGGAGTTTGAGTCCCACATTAGGCATACAGCTGACCTCAAAATAAGATCTTGAGAAAAGAAAGGAGACATTTAATAACATAGCCTACCTCATTCAGCATAGGTACGATACAAGTATTTCCGCATATAATTACTATGAAAATTGAGAGGATTTACATGAATTTCTGCTGCTAAGTGCTTGAAATCCCTTGTGCATTTTATCTGTATGGTGCATCCCTATTAGGGTCCAATAATTTCATCAGAAATACTTCATCTTTATTGCATGTCCATAATATTTACAGCCGGAAAAACAAGACTCATATGCCCAGGCTCTCCGAAAATACCGGAAGCTTTCTCCGTAACTGCAACAAGTATTGGGTTTTAAATATAATTTTAAATTAAGTGCAGGTTAAAATTTTAATTCCTTAGTACATTGTAAGTGCTCCAAAAGTACATATGGCTGGTGGCTCCCATGCTGGACAGGATGATCTATAAAATCCACCTCTTTGGGACACCAGGCTTGGTCCGTCCACGGAGCGTGTGACTTTTCATCTTGGGGTTGTGATTTCAAGCCCCACATTGTGTGTAGAGATACTTAGTAAAAACAAAAGTTTTAGGGATTCCTGGGTGACTCATGGGTTAAGCAACCAACTCTTTTTTTTTTTTTTTTTTTTTAGGATTTTATTTATTTGACAGAGAGACACAGTGAGAGGGAACACAAGCCAGGGCAGAGGGAGAGGGAGAAGCAGGTTCACCACTGAGCTGGGAGCCTGATGGGGTCTCCATCCCAGGACCCTGAGATCATGACCTGAGCTGAAGCCAGACTCTTCACCCACTAGGCCACCCAGGTACCCCAAGCATCCAACTGTTGATCTCAGCTTAGGGCTTGGTCTCAGGAACATGAGTTCGAGCCCCACACTGGGTATGGGGGGGATTACTTAAAAATAAAAACTGAAAAAAAAATTTTTTTTTTTTTTTTTTGATGACGTGGGCTTGGCCAAGGTGATAATTGCATTTCTCGTATTATGGAAACATCTGCATTAATGAGAAACTTGATTGTGTGGGTGAGCAGTTTTACACAAAGTGACTCATGTCTCTGATGGTTTTTAAGAAAGCGGCCGTCCTAGGGATGCTTTGTGAGGCAGTTAAATTCAGTCTGGTTTTGACCTATAGGATGTCATCCATTACCCTTTCTAAGAATAAAGCACATAAAAACGGAGTGGTTTTCCATGACCTTATGAAGGAAGACCTTATTAATGCAGAATAATGGGTTTATAATGTCGAGGCTGCCCCCTATTGGCAGCACATGGAATATGCTACATCTTTTTTTTTTTTTTTTAAGTCCTTTCAGTTTGAAAGTCTGATTCAAACCCACCAGATGTAAAATATTTCACAAATTCACATGAGGATAAGTTTGGGGATCCGTGTTCCTCTGCACTGAATCTGGTATGTGGATTTAAGATGCAGTGCATGATGGTGAGTTTGTACAAAGCATCAAACAATTAATGAACTTAAGACGTTGAACTTTGGGACATCTGGGTGGCTCAGTCGGTGAAATGTCTGCCTTCGGCTCAGGTCATAAACCCAGGGTCCTGGAAACAAGTTCTGCATTGGGCTCCCTGTTCAGTGAGGAGTCTGCTTCTCCTTCTACCTCTGCCCTTGCTTGTACTCTCTCTGTGTCTCTCAAATAAATATGTAGAATCTTTAAAAAAAAAAAAAAAAGATGTTAAACTTTGGAAAAGAGGCCCCATTAGCATGTTGATATCTTGCTTTTTAAAAATTTTTCGTTTTATTTTTTGACCTATTACTTTTAGAAAGAACTTCATTTTTTCACCGTTTTGTCAGTTGCAAAAACAATTCCCTCTTTCTTTTTGTGTATTTTTCTTGGTTTGCTTGATGAGGTCTCTCCGTTCTGGGCCAGTGCAGGTGACGTGATGCCCGTGGGTACGTATGCCCGGCCTCCCGTCCAGTTCAGGATTCCAACAACTGACATGACATTTCCATAAACATGGAAAGAAAACGTCCCCAGAAAACATATGGAACCAAACAGAGCTTCATCTCCAGTAATATTTTTGAACACATAATTGACATAATTGAGAAAAGCACATTTTTTTTTTTTTTTAAACAGCAGGGCACACAATGTGGTTAAACACCTTAAGATTCGGTATTCTTCCCTCTACCAATCATACTCATTTGCTCATGGTAACTCCAAATGTCATGTTTTCCCTAGGTTCTGGATAACGGATGGATTTTTCCTCATCCAACATAATCTTGTGGAACTCTTGTTTAATTACAGTGACTGCTCCTTTTCTTGTACAGAAGTATTTGGCACACACACGTGCTATTGTGCACCTAGCCTGCATAACAGAGTAAGGGACACACTGGGGTTATTTTTCATTTTCTAAAATGATTAAAACAAAAGCAGCAATACATTTAATTTAGTTATTCTGTTTTTTTTTTTTTTTAATTTAAGTGAGACATTGAATACTATCCTTTAGATTCTCATACCTGGCCTCTCGCCAGGGATAAACAACATTGCACCCCATCTTTGACGACGTTACTTAATGTTCTCAAACATCCACAAAAGCAGAGGATAGTTTACCTGAAATCCCGTGTGCTCATCACCCAGATTCAGTAGACATCAAAGCTCTGGCACCTTACCTGACTCTTTATCTCTCCCAAATTTCCATCCTCTGTATTATTTTAAAGCAAGTGCCCACCGTGCTCTCATGGATAATGATTTAAAGAAGTAATAATAACATCAGTGCCATGATTGCATCTTACAGAATATAAGAAAAAAATTCCTTAAGATCATCTAACATCCAGTCAATACTCAAATTTCCCCCAAATCTCAAAAGTGTCTTTTTCTTCCCCATAAACAAAGATTTAAGCAAGGTGTCTACGTTGCATTTGGCCGGTTTGTCTCCAAGCTCCATTAAATCCATTAACTACCATTTCAGCTTCCCCACTGGACCAATGCCATTTATTTGTGAAATAACTGGAGTTGAGCCCCATAGGAAGCCCCGTGATCTAGATTGGGTGGGTTGCTTCTTCATGGTGTCCTTTGCCTTGTTCCTCTGTCCTCGGTGTTTCTTGTGAGCTAGTGGTTAGATCTTTGAACTAGATTAAATTCAAACTCATTGGATCCTCCCTTCTGTTCCTTCCTTTCTTTTTGGCTTTTGAGAAACAGATGGTGATGGGTTTCTTGTTGTTCCTTTTGCCTGATAGCAAGAAGCATATAGTAGGTGCTTGTCCTTTTGTATGTTCAAGGGTCCAAGGGTTGTTCCCTGCCCACCCTCCCTTCCCACTGTCCACTCTGTCAGCATCACCAGGTGATCTGTGGTCTTATCTTAGGTTCCACCAGGGGCACTGCTTGTGCCCCCATTCTAAAAGAAATGACAAAATGCTGATGCTGTCTCTTGGCTAGTCCTTTTGCATTTCTCAGGTGGAAGTTGTCTATAAAGAGCCCCTTCCCCTCATCACTCATTGGGTGACCTTCCAACACTGCCCTTCATGAGAGCAGGGAGGCTATCCTGCATTCATTCAGCTTATTTAAGGGTTTCCAGAGTAATGACCTTGGCCCTTAGTGACCTCAAATGGGGCAATTGCATTTTTTTAAAAATACTGTTACCACTCAGAAAACACACAATCGCATGAGTTTTTAATTCAAAGTAATCTTTTTTTTCCCCCTCCATGTTTAAATTGCCCTCCTCTTAATAGGGAGTGACCCCATAATGGCTCAGACTCTCCTTTTGGGTCAATGAAAAGGTTTTTGATCGATCTAGACAGGTTGTGGTTGTGCAACATTCTGAATGCACCAAATGCCCCCAAATGGCTTGCTTTAAAATGGCAAATTTTGGGGGTGCCTGGCTGACTTAGAAGAGTACTCTTCCAATCAGTCACGGCTCTTGGTCTCAGGAATCATGAGTCCGAGCCCACGTTGGTTGTAGAGATTAGTAAAAAAAAAAAAAAAAAAAACTTCAGAAAGTTAATAAAATGGCACATTTTATGTTCTGCAAATTTTGCTTTGATTAAAAAGGCAACAACAGGAGCCCCTGGACCCTTTTGCCAGCATCCCATTGGCTTTGACAACTTACTCACTTTCATTGACTAGAGGAAGCCCCGGGTTGCTGTATGTGCATCTCCTCTGTCCTGGAGACACCACTTCTTTAAGGAACTCTGGGCACTGTTGGTGGGAAATAGTATTTAAAGAGCCCACAAGAGGTGCTCCTCACTGTGGGGGTTTCATTGCTTCTAAGAATTCCTGGGGGACAGAATTAAAAACCACATTTTTTATTTTTTTAAATTTTCAAGAGAAAAGCAAACAATGAGTCCAGACTTCAGCAGTTGTATTTAAGGCCATGGGTTTTTACTTAGTTTTTATGAATTATTCTTGTACCTCTTTGCTTACCTGGAAACCCTCCCTACCCACGGCATTTATCACAGAAGCAAGTCCTTACAGCACTGCACACAGCTGACCTTGGTATGCACCCCTGCAGTTGAAATGTTCCAACCCAAGATGTGGGTTCCGATGTTTTAATTGCTTTGTTAGGAAACCAGCCAGAGAACTGAGCCCAAGTTAAGTCCTGGAACTTGTGAGGGACTTTGTTTCATGAAAACAAAAACCAAACCTATAAAAGATTGAGTGTTAGATGAGAGCCAGGCTTTGAAATCCAACCCTTTCTCTCCCTCTCATTCATTCCTCTGCCCCAGGGCTCAGCAAAGAACAGGTCATGGGATCTGGCCCACCACTTGTGTTTTGTAAATAAAGTTTTATTAGCACACACTCACACAGTTTGTTTACATCTTGTCTACAGCAGTCCTCATGCTGCAGGATTAGGGTTCTGTGAGCGCTGAGACAGATGGCCAGAGATAATATGTAACCAGATGAATGTGGCTGTGTGCCAATAATACTTTATTTGTAAAGTAAATGAGGGGCTTGGCAGTAAATAGAACAAGACAGCATCCCTTGGCAGACCATGCCATTTAAAAAAAAATTACTTTTTTAAATTCAATTAGTTAGCATAGAGTGTATTATTAGTTTCAGATGTCGAGTTTAGCGATTCATCAGTCGCATCTAACACCCAGAGCTCATCACATCACGTGCCCTCCTTTATGCCCATCCCCCAGATACAGCCCATCCCCCCCACCCCCTTCCCTCCAGCAACCCTCTCGGTTTGTGCCCTAGACTTAAGACTCTCTTCATGGTTTGTCTCCCTCTCTCATTTCGCCTTACTTTATTTTTCCTTCCTTCCTCTGCGTTCATCTGTTTTGTTTCTTAAATTCCACCTATGAGTAAAACCATATGATAATCATCTTTTTTCTGATTGACTTATTTCGATCAGCACAATACCCTCTAGTTCCATCCACGTTGTTGCAAATGGTGAGATTTCATTCTTTCTGATGGCTGAGTAATAATTCAATGGTGTGTAGGTGTGTGTTTATATTTATATATGTATAATATATACATACATATACATATATAAATAGACACATATACACCCACACACACACACCACATCTTCTTTATTCATCTGTTGATGGACATCTGGGCTCTTGACATGGTTTGGCTCCTGTAGACAGCAGTGTATGCCTTTTATATTTATTTATTTATTAAAGATTTTATTTATTTATATGTTAGAGGGAGAGAGGGAGAGAAAGCACAAAAGCAGGGGGAGCAGCAGAGGGAGAGAGAGAAGCTCACTCCTGGCTGAGCAGGGAGCCCGATCCGGGACTTGTTCCCAGGACCCTGGGATCATGACCTGAGCCAAAGGCAGATGCCCAATGGACTGAGCCACCCAGGTGTCCCAGTGCATACCTCTTAATACCGTTATAGTCTCTGTGCAGTAAAAATATATCATCTGCTCAATATATTCACCATCTGGCCATTTCCAGACACAGTTTGGACTGCAACCCCCAAACTAGACCGTTTGTTGTGTGAGCTGGTTAAAACCAACCAGAAGGTATATTCATCCCACGGATGGTTATGCAGGCACGAAAAGTAACAAAGCCACAAGATCCGTGAACCTGGAAAGCAGTTACCACAAGTGAAATAAGCTGGACACAAAAGGCCATGTAGTGTGTGAGTTCACATATATGAGCTACCAGGGCCATGTCCCCATACTGTCCTGAGCCCTGCCTTTCTGCTCGTGCTGCCTCATCGTGTTCCTGCCTCCCCTCTCACTGGTGTCAGAAACTACCATTTTCCTCTAAGAAGCTACGTAGACACAGCAGGGGTGGGACATGCTCAGAATTGGTCAGACTGTCTGCTTCTCTCACACGAGCGTGCATGCACACACACACATACACACTATTTTAGAGTTTATCCACCCCACGTCTTCATTGTATGGATGAGAAATCAGAAGCGCTGAGGGGAAGATGACTTGCCCACATTCCCACAACTGCCGGGTGATGGTACCTTGTGACTGCCAGCTCCGATTTCTTTCTGTTATCATCGGCCTCTCTTCATGGGAGCATCACATCAGAGCAGGGATGAAGAATGAAGAGGGGAGCTTTGGGGATACTTGCTGCAGTAGGACCATGAATACTGTTGGGCTGCTCAGGTCAGGCATATAACTGCCTCCGTATGTCTTTTTTTTTTTTTTTAATATTATTTGTTTGTCAGAGAGAGACACAGAGAGTACACGTGGGGGGAGAGACAGGCAGAGAGAAAAGCAGACTCCCCGCTGAGCCAGGAGCCTGATGCAGGGATTATGACCGGAGCCAAAAGCAGCTACTTAACCACTGAGCCACCCAGGCGTCTCGCACCTCTGTATGCCTTGCTTTGCTCATCTGGGAGGTGTGCATTGTTCCCACTTTGTAGGATTGTTGCTAAGAATGGGTGGATCTGCTAATTGGAAAGAAATCCTTCCAGCAGCTCCTGGCACATACTAAGCATTGAGTAGACATAGGTGCTTCTAACTGTATCATCCCCATGTTTAGTATCACCATCGTCACCACCTTTACCACCACCATCATCCCCATCACCACTGCCATCACTGCCTATACCATGATTATCTCCACCACCACCATCACCACTGCCATCACTGCCTAAACCATCATCATCGCCACCACCACCATCATCATCACTATCATCACCACCATTAAAATCACCACCTCCTTCACCATCATCATCATGACCATCAACATCATCCCCTTCACCCCCATCACCACCATCATCACCACCTACACCATCATCACTACCATCACTATCACCACCATTGCTATGGACTGAATGATGTCCCTCCAGAATTCATGTATGAAACCTTTAACCCTCCCAATGCCACTGTATTTGGAGATAGGGCTTTTAGGAGGTAATTACGGTTAAACGAGGTCAAGAGAGTGGGGTCCTAATCTGAAAGGATTGACTACCTTATAGGAAATTGATTTGTCACAGTTCTGGAGGCTGGCAGTCCAAGCTCAGGGTGCTGGGCAGCTTGGTTGCTGGTGAGGACTCTTGCTGGTTTTTAGATGACTGCCTGCTCACTGTGGGGTAGGGATCTCAGAGAGAGAGATCTCTCTGTCTCTCCCTCTTCTCACAAGCACACCACTTACTGAGTTAGTTCATCGTGGTCCAATGTGACTTCATCTTAACTTGATTACATCTGCAAGACCCTATTTCCAAATAAGATCACATTCACACACAGGCTGTGGCATTGAGGACTTTTGGGGGAACAGGGTTTGCCCCTGTATAGATGCCCTGGCAGGCGATAAAAAGTTAAGAACACATGAGCAGTTCGACACACATACCTTGCAGAGAATCCGGTCTTTCTTTCGTTAACACGGTCTCCCACCCCTGCCACGGTGGTACTGATTACAGTGAGCACTGAGAACATCAGGTGTAACCTTGCCTGCTCTCTAGAGCTGTGTGAGCAGAAGGAGAGACGACTGGGGACATGGATAATTCACAGCCTGGACCCGCGGCCTCTGAATAACATCAGGGCTCTTTGTCTCATCTTTCCATGTTGACCGAAGCTCTCTAGATGTTTATGCCTCTGTGTACAGCCATGATGCACCGGGGTCGTTTGCAGGAGGGCCTTCCTCTGGACAAGTCTTGGGCTATGTAGGGAAGCTCAGAAGCTAGAAGGTTCCACAAGCCTTCCCCCGGTGCCTCTTATGCTAGGACGGAGCCAGAAAGAAATGCACCTTTCCAGATGCAAGGGGAGACGCTGTACCTGATGCATATATAATGGCCTGCGGCCACCGCAACCTGCTCTTAACATGAGCCCAGAGCTCGATTTCCAGCTAGCTTCAGGCAGCCTTGGACGTGCCACCAGCCTGGGAGTCCAGCATGAAGGACCTACCCCATACATTGGCAAAAAGGGCGCACGTCTGCCCTCGAGCTCAAGGTCTCAGTCACTAAGTGGAGAACCCCTCGCAACATTCTCCGTGGCAGGGGAGTGCCAACCGGACACAGCCGTCTCTCTAGGGTGACAGATTCCCCGCCCTCTCCAAACCCAGCCTTTGTCCTGCCTCTGCCGAGGTTCTGCTTCCCTTCCCTTGACTCTGTTCATCAGACACTTGTCTTGGCATCTTTTCTCCTTGGAGGACACCCTGCTCTGCCTGGTCTCTTCTGCCTCTGCACTTTTTAATAAAGATCGTTGCAGAGTGTACTTAGGATAAAGTTGACCATCTTCCCCATTTTGAAGGACACAGTTCAGTGCAATCAGATGCATTTGTGGTATCCTGCAACATTCCCGCCATCCCTCTGCACAATTTTGCACCCTTCCCTGGTGAAGCTCTGTCCCCATGAAATACTTACTCCCTATCCCCTCCCCTAGCCCCTGGCACCGCCATCTCCTTTCTGTCTGTGCATTTCCCTGCTCTGGGGACCCCGTACACATGACATCGTTCAATATTTGTCTTTCTGAGTCTGGCTGAGGTCGCTCAGCGGCATGTCCTCCAGGTTCATCCACGTTGTTAGCAGGGGTCTGTGTCATGGCTTTTTGAGGCTGAATCACATTCCGTGGTGTGACTGGACCCCGTCTTCTTGATCCATTCATCCACTGATGGGCGCTTGGTTGGCACCTGCCTTTGGGCCACCGTGATGAGTCACGCTGGTCTGAACATGGGTGTGCAAGTATGTCTTCAACGTTCTTGCCCTTGTTTCCTTCGGGTGTACACTGGAAGGCGTCACGGATCGTATGACAATGCTGGGTTTCAATTCGCAGGCGCCCGCCATACTGTCCTCCACAATGGCTGCACCAGCTTGCCTGGGGGATCCCTGTTCCCCACATCCTCGCTGGCCCTTATGGGTCCCATCCCAATGGGCATGACATGGTCTCCATTTTGGACTCTTTCCTTCCTGCTGACCAAGGAGCAAAGGCACAAGGAGGACCTGAACTCCATACACGCGGAAGCCCCATACCTTCCTCTTCTCGAGCCACCACTGCCCACCTTAGAGACGGGCTCTCATCTGTCAGAGTCTTAGTGGGCAAGGGCGGGTCAGCTGTTGAGAAACAGACGTGGAAATCAGTACGGCCATCTTGAGCTCCGAAGTGGTATTTTTCGATGTCTGCCTTTCCCCGCCATCAGCTTGTGTTCCATCAGACAACACAGTGTGCCAGATAGAGCGTGCGGGACGAGCCCGCAGGTGCTTTGGAGGGAGGGTAAAGTGTGTGCGCGGACAGTGTGGTGGGGAATGCGTTCCTTCCCCGGGGCTGCCGTTACAGCTCCCCGACTGATGGGCTTCGGTCAACGGTACTCTCCCGCGGTTCTAGAAGTTGGGAGTTCTGGAATGAAGGTGTCTGCAGAGCCGTGGTCTCACATTGGCTCCCAAGAAAAGGGTCTATTCTGAGCCTCTGTCCTGGTTTCAGGTCACCTCATGTGGTTCCTAGACTGTAGGCACCATCCCTGGGTCACCAGTGGTCTTCCCTCTGTGTGTGTCCATGTCCTCATCTCTTTTTTTCCTCCTCCATCTTTAATGAGGTATGATCGGCAAATTGTACATATTGACATTATACAATATGGTTTTTCGAAAGGTACCTAGTGTGATTTAATACCGATTGTAAAGGGATTACCACACTCGAGGTCGTAATCACATCTGATCATCTCACCTGGTTACCACTTTTTTGCGGTGGTGGGAACACACATAAGTTCTGTCTTCTTGGTAAATTTCAGATGTGAAACATGGTCTTATTAGACAGTCAACATGCCATTCATTACATCTCAGGGCTCATTTATATGATACTCAGAATTTTACCTTTTTTTTAAAAAAAAAGTATTTTTTACAGGTGAGTTCTGGTTCACCTCCATGCTGAGGCATGTGAACTGGGAGAAAATGAAGACACTCGGTCTTGTGTTTTCCATAGAGAGCAAAATTTAGAGATCTCGGCAGAAAGGTGACACACCTGTGACACATCTATCT
Source organism: Mustela nivalis (assembly GCF_964662115.1). NCBI lineage: Eukaryota > Metazoa > Chordata > Mammalia > Carnivora > Mustelidae > Mustela > Mustela nivalis. The sequence continues at coordinate 131,573,166 of NC_139040.1, forward strand.
ATAATGAAACACAGTGCCTCTTTTTAAGTATAAGGAGAATTCTCTTGTAAGGACAAGAGGAAAGGAGCTCCATTTTTACCTTTTGGGGAAAAGAGAGATCTGAGACCGCACAGGGGAGCGGTGACCAGAGTAAAACCCAACACACCTGACCAGGAGAAGCTCCACTGTCTGGGCTGGGTCCAGTTTTGGTGGTGGTGGGAGGGGTCAGCATCCCTTTTTTTCTAGCCCACAGTCCCCGAGGTGAGGCTAGAAGCTAAATTTTTGGCAAGTATCTGCCCTTCTGCAGAGACAGTCCTTTCAAAAAGCCCCCTATCCTGTTTAAATCCTAAATATACCAGTGTTCCTTAACCTAAGGATTTCTAGAAGCCACTGGTGAGGTGAAAATGACCTTGAACCCACAGAAATGTTGAAAACACTTCATAGGTTTTTGGGAGCAGGTGGAAAGGGCCATTAGCGGTGGGTTTGCCTTTCCTCTGGAGGTGAGCACTAGCTCGTTGATGGAGCAGACGTGTAGGTTCATGACGGTGTAGTGAGTGAATTCTTGACTTTTTCCCCATATCATTTCATGGGAAAACAGGTACCGTGGCATTTCTGTGTTTGAGTAAACCACGGTAAGTGACAGCCACCACATGAGGTTGGGACACCAAGGATGTTCCTTCGGTTATGTGTAGGTTAATGAGTGTTTGTAAGGGAACAAGTCCTCTTAGACAATGGTGGCGTCTCTGTCCAGCATGGTGTGTCCACGGGGTGGGCATAGGGCATCGTGTAATCACCAATGTCATTGTCACATTCAGTCCTTCTGAGATACACGCAATCACCCGGCACTCCTAAGTCTCCATTATGCCGTTCTCTGTCCTCAGGACGTGGACCCTTTGTGGAACGCCCGAGTATCTGGCCCCTGAAGTCATCCAGAGCAAAGGCCATGGGAGAGCCGTGGACTGGTGGGCACTCGGCATCCTGATCTTTGAGATGCACTCCGGGTGAGTAGGAGGGTCAGCATGTCCTCTCTAGTGCTTTCCTCCCCTGCTGCTGGACAGCTAGTGCTTTTGGTGGCAGATACTCGTGGTGTCTTCCCGTGCTGGCTTCCCCGTGCCAGCACAGCAGTGGGGGACACACGGGAAGCCCCAGCATTTGGAACCTTCCTCCTGTCTAAATGTCCCTGCCTCCCATGACTATAATATTAAGTCTTCTGCATGGGCTCTTTTGGAGCAAGGCAGAGAGCTCAGGTAATGACTGTACGTGTTGATAAAGATACATAAATTGCATATGGTTTAGGACGTTGTGAATGAGTCACATGCCGGAAAGGAGAGCGTGTGCCCATACTTGAGGCTAGCAAGGTTCTGCTTTCCCCACATCTGGACAGCAGAGGTGTTGAATGGGCATCACGGTATCACCGTGATTGAGGAGTCCAGCTTGGCTGAGGCACGAGGCAGGTGTGATGTTCCTCTACCAGAAATGTAAAGCATGCATCCCCTGCTTAGAGATCCTAGATGTGGGGATTCCTCCGGGTTCCACGGAGGAAGGGCTCTTCTCTGATGATGCAGCTCACAGCCAGCTGGTCTACGAGGTGCCAAGACAGTGGTTGGGGGCCCTTGGACGTACGGCCCCTCTGCCTCCTTCCGCCCTCCCTGCCCTGTCCTTTGTCCTCCTTCTTCAGGCCAGTTTCCTGCTGGGGTACTTAGCACATGCTTGGAGTTTACCCCCAGTTGAACCCAAAGCCCAACTGACTTCCACGTCTGATTCCCTGCAGGGCAAGACCAGAGCTTTTTGCCTGGAAACCTTCCCTTTCAGTTGGAAAGAATGATAGAAAGAGGTGTATTTCTGCACTGAGGGTATGGCCAGAGTGGAGTCTTGTGAAAACCTGTACTTCTCTATTATCTGTTTATCAACTATCTACTCATCTATCTATCTGTTATCATCTATGTGTCTGTCATCTCTTGTCACCCCTCTGTATCACATCTATCTGTCCATTTGTCTGTCTCTCCATTTGTCCATCTACCAATCTGTCAGTCCACCCATCACTTGTCTATTCTGTCTGCCTGTCTAGCCATCCATCCGTGTGTCCATCTGCTCTCTGTCATCCGTCCATCCATCATCTCTGCCCATCCATCCATCCATCCATCCATCCATCCAACCATCCATCCATCCATCCATCATCTCTGCCCATCCATCCATCCATCCATCCATCCAACCATCCATCCATCCATCATCCATCCATCCATCCATCCATCCATCATCTCTGCCCATCCATCCATCCATCCATCCATCCAACCATCCATCCATCCATCCATCATCTCTGTCCATCCATCCATCCATCCGTCTGTCCATCTGCTCTCTGTCATCCATCCATCCATCCATCCATCATCTGTCCATCCATCATCCGTCCATCCATCCATCATTTCTGCCTGTCCATCCATCCATACTCCCTGTCTATCTGTCCATCCATCATCCATCATCTGTCCATCCATCTGTCCATCCATCATCCATCCATCCATCCATCCATAATTTCTGCCTGCCCATCCATCTATCCTCTCTATCTATCCATCCATCCATCCATCCATCCATCCGTCTGTCTGTGTGTCTATGTGTCTGTCATCTGTTTATCTGTCTGTCCTTCCTATCCATCCATCTATCCATCCATCCATCATCTGTTCTGTTCACCCAGATGTGTCCAGCAAATCACACAGAACTGAATTTCTTGACAGACACCCCCAGCCCGTAAAGTCCCAAGCTGAGCAGAAGGTTAGCATGAATCACACACGGAGCCCATCCATCCAGACCATAACAACGGTTGGGAATGTGGATGTGCCCGTCTTCGTCAGATTCCCCCTCAGACGCCCTGCAACCCATCTCCCTTCCTTCATATTACTGACCACTAGAGGTCAGCATTGTTTAATGATAAATGAACCCCCGGTGGCCAGAGCTTCATAGATGAAATTCTTGAACTCTGTTTTTTCCATATTCCAACCGTACATTCAAGTAGGATATCTTCTACATAGAGAATATACTACTGTGAGCTATTGTTAGTAAACACAGTTTGTTTACTAATTGTTTGGAAAACAATATTGATGGAATATAAGGAAAGTATTGGAATTAAAATAGAATTAAAATAGAATAAAATTAGAATATAATATTGGGATGTATTAGAGTAAATATATTAGGATTATTATGTAAAAATACTTATTGGAATGATTAGAATATTATACTATAGTTCATTCAAATATTAGAATATGCTCTATTAGGATAGTAGAAGTAGAATGTTCCTAATATTCTCATCGTGTATTTGTAATATAATACGCTACAATATTAGGTGTAGAACAGAAAGTAGTGAAGTAAGATCTAATACATTATGAGGCTCTGACTAGAATAATTGATGATGAATCTTTAAAACCCCCCATCCCAGCCAAAACGCTGAATGCATTAACATTAACCCATTCCTCGTTGGAAGGGGTCAAGGCTTTCCGGAGGGATTTCTTGCGGGACACAAGTCCGTGCACATACCACAAGATGCGCCAGTCCCTCGTGGTTCCCTCTGCAGTTCTGTCAGACTCAACCTTCAACCTTCCCCTGGACCACCTCTGAATTTTCCTCACTGTCCCCTCCAGCGACTTCCACTCCTGCCCGTGTTTCCCTGGTGGCAGGTGGAAGTATCCCGCGTGCGCACGCGCACACACACACACACACACACACACACACAACCAGGCCACGGTTGCTGGAGGTGCATGAAGAAAATGCATCCACATTCAGAGCCGCATTCTGGGAGGGAGGGGAAAGCCCTCCCAGCGCTCATGAACGAGAATTGTGGAACCCCAAGGTTCTGGAGGGACCCCCACATGGAGAATCGTGGCCGCCATACTTGAGACAAGGTGTCCCTGGGACTCATTCCTACCCTACACTCTGCCGTCCATCCTTGCACAGCCTGGCTCTTTGTGCTTGTCGTTTTTGGTGAACGACACAGGTTCTATGTTTTCTAGGCACGTACCACAGCAGGGGCTCTTCGAGGAAGACGTCAAAAACAGTGAACCAGTAGCACGTCCCCATTCTGTGTTCTGTCCAGAAACTCTTCCTTCTTTTGTCTTGAGTCCGTGTCCAAATTGCCCGCCTTGATCACCGCTAGGGCGCCTGTTTCTGGACAATCCATTCTCCTGGAAGGTGTGGGCGGGTCAAGCAGTTATGTCCAAGCCATCAGGGAGTGAGGATGGAAGCAGCAGCCAAGTTGGCGTGATGCTGGGAGCGGAAACTCTTGACCTTCCTACGTGCCCACGGGCAAGTCGGCCTTCGGCACGCCGCTGGCTCCGTTGATCTCTTTAGCTCCCTTACGTAACGAGCGCTCGGTGCTTGTTGGAGAACTGGAAGGATTCTGTTGGATAAAAGACAGATTTGAAGATTTCTTAGGGTACTTTCCACATGCCTGGGGCACGGCTCATTCTCAGATCCCTGTTCTCTCTGCTTCTTCCTTCGGGCAAGATCTGCTCCTGCTCATTTATTACCATTTTTTCCCGCTCGTTAAACCACGGCTAACATACCTTCCCCGTGATACAGACCCGTCATGCCTGCTTCCTGAGAACACTTTGTTTAAGGATTGTCCAATAAAGGCTGTTAGGTATGTAGGACACGTTTTCTCCTGGTGTTTAACGGGCCGTTTGTCAATGTGTGCCTTAGCCCTGATGAAATCCTGAGACAGGGCTGCCACCCAAGAAAGCAGTCCGACCCCTCTAACCATTGTTAGAGCATCTGGCCGACCAGAAACAGCCGACTCGGGAGCTATGAACTGGAAGGCGTAGTCGGCGGGTGCAGATAGACCTTTCCTCCGAGCCTGGCCTGGGCAGTGTCTCAGGATGGAGAAGCTCGTAACGCTAGAAGCCAACAGTGGCCAAAGTAGTTGGAGTAACGAAACCCAAATAACCAGCGGCTCAGAGATTCTGCTGTGGCCTTCCCAGCACGGGGCCTCTGCTCTCTCCAGAGCGTCTCCATGAATAGCTAAAATGCCACAAAGAAAAAAAGCTTTTCCACGCCTTTGTCATGCATGGCTACACGTTGACGTTGACCCAGTGTCTTCCATTATTCTTATTCAGCTCCCTCTTCTTCCTCAGCTTTCCCCTTAATGTCCTTTTGTGGAACTTTATATTCTACAGTTTTCCAGTTTTTCACTTCTCTGTAACGTAAATGCAGAGTTAATGGGTCTCTTCTGTATATCGGTCCTGGGCAGGACAAATGGCTAAACACATGGTGGCTTACAACGGAAATCCACCCTCTCCCACCTCTGAAGACCAGAAGTCTGAGATCCAGGTGAGGCAGGGCTGCTGAGATCCAGGCGGGCCAGAGTCGGGCTCTGTCCCCAGCCTCCAAGGAGGGTCCTTCTTGCCTCTTCCAGCTTCTGGGGCTCCAGGAATCCCTGGGCTGATGGCCACGTCCCTCGTTGTCTCTGCCTCTGTCCTCACGTGGCTTCTCCTCTCTGAATCTCTCCTTCTGTTGCTTGTAAAGACCGTATCATTGGATTTAGGGTCCACCATAAACCAAAATGGCACCCACACTCCCATTTCCAAACAGGTGCCCCGTCTTTCTTCATCCAGAAGTGATGCCTGCGTAAAGAGAACAAAGAAATGGGTGTCGCTGAAAACTTAGAAGCCAAGAGATCCAGGAAGTATCCGTAGGAGTGTCCTGGGGCAGCTGCAACAAATGACCAGAGACGAGGTGTCTTAAAACCACAGGAATTCATCCTCCTCTAGCTCTGGAGACCAGAACTCTTGAGATCCCGGCAGGGCAGGACCCCTGAGATCCAGGTGGGGTAGGACCTCTGAGATCCAGGTAGGACACGGCTGTGCTCCCTCCAGAGGCTCCAAGAAGGGTCTTCCTGCTCCTTCCATCTTCTGGAAGAAGTCCAGGAGTCGCTGAATTCATGCCCATGAACCTCCCTTCTCTGCCTCCGTCCTCATGCGGCTGCTTCGATGTTTGTCTTTCCTCTTCTGTCTCTCACAGGGACACCTGTAAACTGACTGAGCCACCCCTTGAAAACGCCATTTTTTTTTTTTAAAGATTTTATTTATTTATTTGACAGACCGAGATCAAAAGTAGGCAGAGAGGCAGGAAGAGAGAGAGGAGGAAGCAGGCTCTCCGTTGAGCAGAGAGCCCGAGGCGGGGCTCGATCCCAGGACCCTGACTTCACGACCTGCGCCGAAGCCAGAGGCTTTAATCCACTGAGCCCCCGAGGCGCCCCTGAAAATGCCATTTTATAAGCTACGGCCAGTGGTTCTTTCAGGGAATTAGATGTTCTCCTTCTAAAGGATGCAGTTACCGGTGGATAAGGGTTAAGGGTCTTTGCCTTCCGCATTCTGAGCAGATACCAGAAGTACAGCTTGTGCCTTGGGCATATGGGTGGGTATCTCGCCCATGTTTATTAACTTCTGTATTTTCTTTGATTTCTTCTAGCTCTTTGCCCTTTTCAGTATGTTCTTGTGTTACTTATTTCAGATTTTTTCCCTCCTGTTTCAAGGTATTAGAGAAGACATGTCTGTGGGTTTCTGTGCTAGGACGACAGTCTTTTTCCTTCTGATAACTATGCCATAGACGGTAATACTTAAGTGAGTGAGCAGGCCCTCGTTGCCAATAAAACTTTATTTATAAAAACAGACTGCCGGCTGTGATGCGCTACATCTTTGTGGCCCAGAGTACACGTTAGGAACCAGCCTTGCTCTCGCCCAGCTCCGTACGTGTGACCTACGTGAATTCATCTAATATGGAGGTTCAGATGCTGGCTGCTTACAGACATATGGTCTACCTGGACCAAAGAGAAAAGAATAGGACACAGTGTTACACGTCCTCCTCCATTTGCCCTGCTCACATTTATTGAGCACCTACTGCGTGCCACATAGTACCCTATGTTTGAAGAGTGCAAAGAACTTCCCTCCTGGTCTGATGGGGGATGACCTCGTGAACGTCCTGACTGCGTCGAGCTTCTAGAAACACCGTTCGCTACGAAGCACAGATTTTTTTTTTTTTCTGTGCCTGCTCTCCGCTAAAAATAGCTGTTTATTTTTCTTACAGGTTCCCTCCGTTTTTCGATGACAACCCGTTTGGCATATATCAAAAAATCCTTGCAGGCAAAATAGATTTCCCCAGACATTTGGATTTCAGTGTAAAGTAAGTAAACCGTTTCCCTCCTCGTCGGGGTGGGGCGGGGAGGGGTGTTTATTTTTAAAGTCACAGACAAGAAATCACAGAGCAGGCGTCCGCTGAGCAGGACGACATACTGTGTTCTTACCAGGCTGTGCTCCGTGTCTTCTGGACAGTCCCGCTTTTCCACCAGACAGGAAAAGGTGGTCGTCATTCTGCTGTCATGATACTTAACCTTTTCATGACTCTTGGTCAGATTTTATGGGCCTTGAGAGAAATGACATTTACAATTAGCCAATACAGGCATTTGTGAATCACCGCGAGTAGGAGAACCATTGGGGTATTGGAATAAAAGCCCTTCACCTCCTCTAGCTGGTTTTGCCGTTGGCAGGACTATTGATGACTTTAGCAGACTGTCTCTTTTTCCTCCTGCTTAAATTACTTTCATTCTTAAATTCCTTTTTCATGCTGATATTAAGGCTGATGAACCTCTTCTAGGAGGACTTCTCTACAGCTTCAGTGTTGGTGACTTTGGGTGTGCAGGTCATTCAATTTCTGGTGACGGTGGGGAGAAAACTGAAGTTTTTAAAAATCTCAGACCACTTGTGGCATTCCAGTTACCTTCATCCATCTGGTCACCTAGGAGACATTTTTGTATCGTGACTTGTAGTTCTTTCCCTGCATTTCCCAAGTGAACCAAGCCTGGCTGATCACAAGGTAGTTAAGTGAGTTTAGTCAAGAACTAAACTTTTCTCTCTTTCTGCAATTTTTTTTTTGAAGTAGCCCATGGGCAGGGAGTACAGAGAAAACTGATTTCATGACACTGGGACAGCTGCCAGTCACTTTTCTCACTGGTGAAGGTCATCTCACTCTCCCACAGAGGCTCTCCTTCCAAGTAGAAGACAGTGTTTCCCCGGGCTGGTTGGGCCTCAGAGGTGGTGGTGTGTTTGACACACCAGGCAAGTTTTTAGAAGATGACCAAGAAAACTAGATTCCGTGAAAAATAGTCATCTAGAAGGCGGGCACTCTGTCCTCTGAACGGTAAGACAGTGAGGCACGAAGGGAGATTGAGCCGTCAGAACTTTCTTTTCTCTAGAAAGAAATGGAAAATACTACATAGAGCTTCTCCCCCCGGGTCCAACTCCCATTAGACTTGAGTGACATTATGTCACATGGTTATGCCAACATTTGCCAGTGGTTGGCTTTGATTGAAATCTACTCACGCCCATTGGCCGATCAGCTGGTTGGTGGTGACCGTAGACCATTGACATTCCTAAGGGGTGTGGGTATCCATTGTCTTGTGTGGATGCACACTGTCAGAGTCCATGCTGAGGTATACAGCTGTGGCTTTACTGTTGCTCCCCATCAATAGAGTGTGGACTGTCTCTTCATTCTCCAAGTCAGCCCTTGTGGAACCCGCTGACGGTCTTAGGCTGGGCAGAACCTTGGGGGATATATTCCCTTCCTCTTGCAAGCAATGACCTAAACTCTTCCAAAAGCTGGCTGGTTCTTGGTTTCCCAGAGAACGGACAACGCATAAAATCGTAGGTCATTTCTTCCTTCATTGGTGGGAAGGGCTCAGGTTGGTCATGAACATTTTACGTTTATACTGTCCCATGGAAAAAAAGGGACTACAACAAATATTAAGTTTAATCTACATTTGGTGTCTTAACTCCCTATGCCTCTTTTCCTTGTAGTCTATTCTGAGAGAGACCCATCAGGGTCTGCCCTGCTGTCCTTTGCTCTAGAATGCTCCTCGTTGAGCAGGCTCCTCTTCTCTCTTGCCTGGGACCCCTGTGTCCCCAGCATGGGGGCTCAGCCAGAGCAGGAACCTGGGATCCTTTGGTGCAGTTGCTGATTGCAGATGGTGGTTGAGAAGAACTTCACTTCTTCCCATTATTATCTAGATCTTCCCAAGTTGGATGAGAAGCAGGACCCTAATGAGTCTTGCGTATCCAAACCACTGCCATTGGGTGCCATGACGGTCGGATTTTTACTTTCAAGTTCTCAAGGCCTTCTGTTGTTGTTGGTTCATACAACCTCGGCATTTGACTGTGTTACATGTCCTACCTGGGCACATGTGTCTTTGGATTGTCACTAAGATTCCTTGTAGGATCTTAGGCAGCTGAAAGGACATCAGAGCTCTGGGGCGTGTTGCCAACATGGTAGTCCAAACACCTTCCCAGTGTTTCTTCCTGTCTCAGAGTGGTCAGAAAGAAGCCAGGCAGGATAGAATCAAGGGATTGCCACAGAGCCAGTCCCAGGATTGCAGGCAGCTCTAGAGTTCCTACACGGCTTTGCCGTATTGGACAGCCCCTTTATATCCGTACCCCTTGCTTTTGGGACTGTGCTGTTCTGTAAGTCTTCAATTTTATATTTTATTTTTAATTTTTTTTTGTTGGGGTTCTAAATAAGGCATTTGGGGATCTTGGGACCCTGGACCTTCCCATATATTGCCACAGGCCTTGGGATTCTAGAGTCTATGGCGTGAGTCTGGGGGTGTGCTCCTTAACCCAGGGCACAAGGTTCCTTTCAGTTTTGCCAAGTTGTGTCATGGGTTTTTTGAAGCTGGACCGTAGGTCTTTTGATTTGTCTGGGGTATTTCAATTTATATTTGAAGTCTCTAGATATTACTGTCCATAACGTATTCTATGTGTTATGTGCAGAGACACACACAAGCACAAATTTTATTTCCTTACCTTGCATTTCTAGAGCTAGCCTGTCTTCGGAATGTCTTGACATAAATTATCAGATCGTAATGGCCCTGTATTCTGAAGTGGGTGGGGAAGCAGCGTTTAAGAAACTCCCAGAAGTCTGTGTGTGATGGGAGAGCAGGTAACATACAACCAGAATCCCATAAATAAGTAGCTCTTTAGGGCAAACCATGGCCATTCGTTTTGGTAAAAGCAGGTGTCTTCTCTTGGGCAAGGACAGACTCAACAGGTACATTTTAAGTGAAACTCATTCGGTGAAGAAACAAATTGTGAGAAAATGTGGAGACAAAATGGAAATGGTTCCTCCCTCCATGGCATGATGTGGTGGGCGGATTTTATTGCCCTTGACCGGCCGTGTTTGCTTGGGTCCGTATCAAGATGCATCTTCTTTTTGTCTCCTTCCCGCATGTAGAGACCTCATTAGGAAATTGCTGGTCGTTGACAGAACCCGACGCCTCGGAAACATGAAGGTCAGTGTTTGTTTTCCTACGTCTTACGCACGAGACACTCCGATCACGTGGCACCATACATACGTTTCTATTTATAGAGACAAAGGCACAGTGATCGTGTTTAATTGTTGGCTGAAGTTCAGATCTGGGTGTCTGGGCATGCGAAATCCACCTGGGTCTATACTGCATCTCTTCTTCCCTCCAGATGAGTAAATGACTCAACCGTTACCTCCAAGATGTCGGTATTTTCCTTAGTTATTTTGACTTTTCAAATAACGTGACAGACCTATAACTCACGTACCATGCATGCCTCCCTATTCTGAGTGTGCAGTGCAGCACCGTCTACTATGTTTGCAGAGTTAGGGAACCATCCCCAAAGTCAGTGTTAAAGAACGTTTCCTCCTTCTCGGAAAGAAACCCCATACCCTATGCTGTTGTTACCCAGTCCTTTCATCCCTCCTGCCGTTTCAATTTCCCTGTTCTGGGCTCTCCTGGAAATGAATCACAGCATAAGTGATGTATTGTGTCTGGCTCCTCCCATGTTTTCAGGGAGATGCTAGCAGGTGTCAGTGCTTTGTTCCTAAGGACAAATCACACTCCATTCATGGATGGACCCCGCTGTGTGTACTCATCCCTCCACTGAAGGACAGTTGGGTTGTTTTCTGCCTTTTAGCTCTTGTGAATAGTGCCATAACCGTGGGCATGCATGTCTGTGTGGGAATTAATCATTTGAGAAAGTGTACATCCTGTGTGATTTTCACAAACTTTTCATGTGGAGGGGAATATATTTAAGAGATGATTGTGTAAATGGTATAATATCTTATATGCTCATTTTGATTCTGTTGTGGCACCACTGAGTCTAAGAGAATCTGGGAACATCTTCTCAGCTATTTCTGGTTCTGGATATCTATATGAGGAACTTAATCATGGGTCCATACCTTGGTCTTGTCTGCCGTAGTCTTGGGAGACACAGTAGACCTGTATGTGAGGCTTGATTCACACCAAGCTCTCAGGACCATCTGTTGATGTGGGTATATTTGTGTCCAGTGGCTGCTGTAACAAAAGAGCAGAGTCTGAGATCCAGGCGGGGCAGGACCACTGAGATCCAGGTGGGGAAGGGAGCTCCCTCCAGAGGCTCCGAGGGGAGGGTCCTCCCTGCTTCTTCCAGATTCTGGGGTTCCAAGCATCCCTGGGCTTGTGGCCACATCCCTCCCATCTGTGTCTTTGTCTTCAGGTGGCTTCTCCTCTGTGTCTGTGTCTCTCCTACTCTGTCTCTTGCAAAGACACCTGCCATTGGATTTAGGGCCACCCTGATTCGGGATGAGCTCTTCTCAGATCCTTCACTTAATCAGATGTGCCAAGACTCTGTGTCCAAATAAGTATTCTGCATAGGTACCAGGTGACATTTCACAAACTTTATGTTATGTTCAGATCTACTGGCTTCTTCCTATGTCACAGAATACATGTGTTTCTGTCTTAATAATTCCCGACATTTAATGAATTAAAAAGTTGCTCCAAGGGCCATAAAAAGGAATGAGATGGGTAGGGTCAAAGGCTGAACACCTGGGAGGGATTAGGGTTAGGGATAGGGTAGGCGATGAGGTTGGGGTTAGGGTTAGAGTTAGGGTTAGGTTTAGGTTAGGGTTAGGATTTTCAAAGACCATGATGCCATTGACATCTGCAAGTTGGCCATTGGTGTTAGCCTTGAGAGTGAAGCAGACAGATCATAAGAAACCATTACTATTACACAAACATGGATAGTGTAATTGGAAAGTCCCGCTGCGTAGCTGTTAAGATCTCTGACGTGGACATGACGGGTTTGAGCCCTAGTCATGTGACTTACTAGCATTGCAGTACTGAGCCAATGACACCATTTAGTCTGTATGATCACACCACCTAGGTCTGTATGATGAAGATGCTAAATTCTGAAGAAAACCATTGGGATAAAAACAGGCGGCAGACTCAGAAATGTCCTTCTGTCTGTCTTGTTGTATCTCAGGAGCTTGAGCCAAAGTCCTACTTCTCTATGTGGTCCAGACTGGTCGTGACAGGATTTCTTTCTACTCTGAATGAAAGTGAACAGAACACAACACCTTTATGTATATATTTTCCCTCCTAGGTCACAGTCCAGGGACAATGACTCAAAACATAGCACACTTTTTACATTTAATTTTACTTTTTAATTCTCTACTAAGTAGAGATTCTCTGGACTGTTTTCTTCCCTGTCCTGTCAAAATTCTGTCTACTGACGGTGCCTGTTTCTTTTGAAGAATGGAGCGGATGACGTAAAGCGACACCGGTGGTTTCGAACGGTGGATTGGGAGGCGGTCCCACAAAGGAAACTGAAGGTACAACATATGTATGAGGGTGACTGTTGGCTCGGAATTGTTACCTGTCCTCAGCAAGGGGCAGAGTCTTATTATGACTTGTTTACTTATAGCTGATACATAATTTATTTGTATACTACAGCTGATCAGCTCAAATCATTAATAAGCCAAGATCCCTTTTCAGTGAAAATCTTACTGCTACAGAGACACATAGAGGTAACGGGTTAAGACCCCACATTTTACAATTGGGTTTTTTGAGACCTGGCTCTGTCCCTCACTTGAACTATGACTAGGATGAGTCCTATCCCACCAATTTCTAATTGGGAATGATAAATGTTGTAACACAGATCACATGTTTGTCCAACATTTATGGATATTATACAGTGACGGTGGTAGTATTTTCTAGGTCACCTTTCTTTGAACTGAATATATACATGTGCATACACACATAGCACACACGCACACACATTTTTTTTTTTAATTATTTATTTTAGAGGAAGAAAGAGAGCATACACATGTGAGGGGGGACAGAGGGGGAGGGAAAATCTTAGTCTGACTCCTAGAGCTGCTGGGGGACTTGATCTCACTGCCTTGAGATCATGTCCTGAGCCAAAATCTACAGCTGGACACTTGACTGAGAATCGAAATGTATTTTTTTATTTTCATTTTTTGTTAATTTTAAAAAATATTTTAAGGATTTTATTTATCTATTGACAGAGACATAGTGAGAGAGGGACTACAAGCAGGGGGAGTGGGAGAGGGAAAAGCAGGCTCCCAGCTGAGCAGGGAGCCCAATGTGGGGCTTGACCCCAGGATCCCAGGATCATGACCTGAGCCAAAGGCAGTTGCTTAACAGTGGAGCCACCCAGATGCCTCTGAAATGTATTTTTGACAGGAATATTCAATATTGACATTCTCAACCTTGGACTTTTAGAGTCAATGGAAGGACTTTAAAAATGCTGATGCCTGGCCCCCAACCCAGAATGTAGGGTTCAGCCCAGACCACCAGTGTCTCCATGAACTGTTTTTAAGTGTTTTAATGTATTCAGTGACTAGTTTGTTAAAATTAAATAAACAGCATATTTTCATCATTCAAAAACCAAATCAGTATTAGAAGATGTGCATTACTGAGTGTTATTCTCTTGCTCTATTTCCTCCCAAAGCCCATTATTTTTATAAATAAAGTTTTATTATTAGCACACAGCCACCTGCATTCATTTACATGTCGTCTGTGGCTGATTTTCCCCCACCAGGGCAGAGCTGAGCATTAAGCAAAGAAATTCCTCTGCCTGCGAGACCAAAAATATTTACTGACTGGCTCTCTACGGGAACCTTTGGCTGACCTTTTCAGTGCCAGTGACCTCATTTTCTTGATGCTGGATTGAGGCTTGGCATTGGTGATACCATCAGTGGAGCCTGCTCTTGTTGACTTCTTTCTGGGATTTTCCAAATTCTGGCCACTGGACCAGCTACTTCAGTATCACTCAGACATGGGCAGGCCTGGGGATCTGCATGAACAAGGAATCTGGGTGGTTCTCCAGTCTCGAATTTAAGAAGCAAGGGCTGGCTACCATCTTTTCTCCCTTTGTTCCTCATAATGCACCATTGGTGGACACCTTACTCACAGTATTTCTGGTTCAGAGCTTTCCATGTTCATAAATAATGCAAGGCCAACTTTGGTTTTTCTGTGTTTTCCCAAGTCATGTCTGTTGATATGTTAAGTTGTAGACAAAAAGGGATGCACGTCCCATCCAGGTGCCTAATGTTTCCTCTTGACTTTGCCTCTGTGTTTCCCCCTGGTCACTTAGCCTCCCATCGTGCCGAAGCTATGCGGTGAGGGTGATACCTCGAACTTTGAAGCGTACCCCGAGAATGACTGGAACACGGCCCCTCCAGTGTCGCCAAAAGATTTGGAAGTCTTCAAGAATTTCTGAGGATGGGAATCCTCATCTGGAAGGTGTATCTTTAGATATACTAATTTTGCATCAGTGAAGATGGTGTGTCCCCCTATCAAGGGGATGTTGGCGTTGGCCAAGCAGGGCTTCCCTTGTCCCCGGGGACTTGAGCAGTGAGGCAGAGCTAGATGGAGTCCTTCTAGCATCAGCTTAGTCAATGCCCAGGGTTTGTTACACAAGACATGCGGTGTGGCCCAGAGACAGCGTTGCCTCCAATGTCCCACTCCCCAGACACTCCTGTTGGGGCAGAATCCATATCCAGCTAAGACCCCTGTGAAATCTGTGAGTACCTGCACATCCCAAGGCACTGCCCCTTTGGTAAAATAAATAAATAAATAAATAAATAAATAAATAAATAAATCCCTGAGTCCTTGTGTTCTAGAAACCCTGAGTTCCAGACCAGCTTCCTCCCAGATAGCAACTAAATATCTTGGAACCTTTAAGGTCTGTGACTCTGTGTGGAAGTAATGGCTTTGAAGGATCTTTTGAACATGGGTAGTGAAGACCTTTCAGTTACTCCCAGTTCTGTGAGGAGCTCGGTGATGTATAGCACTTGCACTTGGTTTTTCCTTCTCAAGACATGCAGGCAAGAAAAATGGCAGGAAAAGAAGCAATATACAACCAATGAGAGGTCTCCTCCTTGACTTTTCTTGGTTCTATTTTTGGGCTTTGTTTATCCCCCCAACAGTACTTATGCAGAATGGGAGAAATAACTGGTCAATACAACATCCAAGTTGACACCATTCTAGAACCCTTGCAAGGAGGGACACGTTGTGTACCAGAGACCTCTACTCTCTGCTGGTCTTGCCACGCAGATCCTGAGGAGAAACCTGCCTCAATGTTAAAATGTGAAACAAAAATTCAGTGAGAGAGAAGACAGGTGTCCCTGTGGATGAGAAGGGAACATGTCTGCTTGATGGGTTTTAGTGTTTTCAGCACGTCATGACCATTCTCCTGAGGTTCTCTTAAAAAAGATTCTCTTGAGCTTTAACAGCTTCTGCAAAGCTCGTTGAAAGCCAGTTAATGAGTTTTAAAGGTAGGAGGTGTTTCTAAATTTGGGTTTTGCTTTCTCTTCTGTTCACTTGCTTCAATTTTGAACGATTTGCCTGTAATATTTTGTGAATGATTTTTATCCAGTCGTCCTTAAATGGAAGACGTGCTATGTTTTCTAGTGCACAACACTTAGTTGATAAGCCAGAGGACTGCAGCCTTTTTGTAACAGGGATACTGTTAAATTTACTTAAGGAGACACAAATCTGACATCTGATGGGGTCTGTCATGTACTCGGGGTATAGTTTTCTATTCACAGTTGGCAGTTGTACCCCCAGCGGCCCCAGATAGGTTTTTAACAGATTCTGGAGACAGGAATAACTTTCTCAAGGCAGGGCATATCCTTGGGAATATACGTGTAAATGGCATTTTTTTGTGTGCCTGGAGTCATCCTTGATGGACTTCGGCCAGTGGTGGGGACGCTGTTTGATGACCTTCTCGATGAATCTAGGGAAATCAAGAAATCATGTCATGATCACATGACTTTGTGTTTATTCCACAACCTTGGATTTTGGTCTCTTGCTGGAGCAGCTAGACATCTTAACATTTGACTCTCTTTCCCCGATTTTGCACAAAGGATGGGACAGAGATCCGGCGTTTTCAGTGCCGAGTAAACAGGTGTGACCATCCGTGAGGGAAGGTTATTTCTTCGTGAAGCAAAATGGTCTCCCATTGATGACGCCCAAGCTCAGCTTAATGCTCACTCTCCAGAGCCACTTAATAGCTGTATGACTAACCCACTCACCTTTGGAAAGTAAAGTCTCCCATCTCTTTAGCTCATGGAGGGGACTGTTAGGACGCCTGGCAGGGAGAGACCTCCCATTTGGGTTTTTATTTGACTTTAGTGTTTGACTTGAGATATTTTCTCTCTAGCTGGAAAGTTCTGCGGTGAACACATTGAGACAAGACCTGGTTTTGCTTGTGGAATCACTGTCCTCTCTTTGCGTAGATGAACATGGATAATTCTGTGTGTGAAGCCATCATATCCTATTTGAGATTCACCGTTAAAATACTGCTTAGCCTTTTTTTTTTTTTTTAAAGACTTACATACTTAGAGATAGCATTGGCAGGAGGGGCAGAGAGAGGAGAATCAAGCAGACTCCACACTGAGCAGAGCCAAACATGGGGCTCAATCTCACGACCCTGAGAGCAGGACCTGAGCTGAAACCAAGACTCAGATGCTTAACTGACTAAGCCACCCGGGCATCCCACAGCTTACTGATTTTATTAATAAACATTCATAGAATTCATGCTTGTGGATCTTTGCAAGAAGAATTGCAAAGGAATGTTTGTTCTTGTGTATTATGGAGTTATTTTTGAGTTGTTAGTACGATTATTATAAAACTTACCCAGTTATTCTGAAAACGAACAAAGCCCTTTTTTAATTTGTGTCTCAACTAGGATGATGTGAACCTGCTGGGAACAAAGAGCTGCACATCCGCTGTGAAGAAGGGTCCCGTCCATGGGACAAGGACATTTCCGTATTCTAGAAGTCCGGATGTACATAAAGAGACTGCATATCCGTACAAAGTCACGGATGTGGCATTATTTAAGCAACTGGAAATTAAGCATCATTAAGCAACTGGAAATCTACTGCACAGTAGGACCTTTCGGAAAATTGTTTGGTTGTAGATTTTTATCTTATCTCTCCGTGTGATGACCCTACTGTGATGTCTTGGTTTTCCTCGTAGACTTAACTTTATGAGTTTGAACTGAACGTGTTTGGTTATAACCACAGATGGCGCGTGCGTGTGTGTGTGTGTGCTGCATGTGTGTGTGCGTGTGTAAAAAGACCGTGGGACTGGTGCACAGGAATTGCACCGTGATGTTCATCTTCATACTTGGGCAGAGCCTGTGGTTTTGTAGCTTGTGAGGAAACCTGTTGTGGTGATCCATGTCCCGTATCTTTCGTGCTTCCTGTCTGGTGACTTTAGGTCTTGAAACCAGAAGGGAAGACAAGGATGCGTCCATTTGAGTTTGAGTCTGAGAATACCAGTGGCCATGAACGTCGTTCAAGGCATGGAATGCCGTCCAGAAATTTCCTGCATCACATCTGGAAATTCCGTAGTCCATTGTGGTGGTGATGGGGGAAGTGGCAGGTGTCTACCTGATAATATCCCATTTGAGCTCTATGTCCAGCCAGATGCAGAGCTAACAAGTGACTTTCCACATTGGCTCAGTTGCACAGGTGACTTTCATGCAAGCGTGTTTTTATTTTAACTTCCATTGTGGGAAGTGTAAGATGCAAATGAGCTATAGGGTGTCCGTGTTCAATGTAGTAGAAATTAATCCCTCTTGGTTCTTCTGTTTGGGTGTGTCCAGCACACTCTTGTCTCGTAGGCAGGACCGGCTTGTACAGACTTATTAGTGGGTGAGATTTTGTCTTTTCCTGTTTGGACCTGATTGTGAAAGTACCATGAAGAGAGCACCCTATCCATGCTTTCCCCTTGGGATTGACTTAATGCAGGGTGGGTGCAGAATCTGCTCCAGTGGGAGTATGGCTAGGTGTGGGTCTTTCCAGAAAACGAGGCATGCAAAGAGGCCCTGGGCGTCTGTACTCTCTGTGATGCATTGCCTTGTCTCTCTGCTGGCCGTGACTCAGCTGGACAAACAGAGTTGCTCACATCTGCATTGTGTCTGCTCATAGGGCTCAACCATGACCTTCTGCAGGGATGTCTGTGCACTTAACTAGTAGGTGCCAGAGCCTTTGTGACCACAGAGGGACATGCACATAGAACTCCCAAGACCCTGTCTCTACCCTTCCTTTCTTCCCATGGTTGGCCCAAAAAAGTCCACCTCCTTGGGTACTGGGTGTGGGAGCAGCACCTGCCCTGGGCGATGTGTTCCTGAAATGGGTGCGGGGAAGAGGCAAACCTGGGCACCCTCTCAAGGCTTCTCCAGCTCGAGAAGTGGTGTTCTCGAGTCACCTTGTGGATTCTTGGCTGTCGTAGACATTATTATTCTCCAGTGCTGTGCCTGGAAAGACCTTTTCTGTCCGTGTAACCATTTGTACCTCTCCTCTGTGATCACATATGTAGACGTGGAGAGCCGCCGTGTGGGAAAGTCATACATTTCGTTGAGCAGCAGAATGTCAAAGGCTACATAGTCGCCTACCAGATTTGGCCAGATCCCACTCACAAGTCAGAAGGCTGGGGTTCTGTGTGATGCAAGGTGGATTGAAGAACATGTGCACCCACCCGAGCTTTAAAAGACCCTGAAATCAAAGCCACGCCATATTTCCCCCTTTCTCATACATCACCTGCTCTTCAAATCCAAATCCAATGAGTAAGGTCAAGATTTAGTAAAATAAATGGTTTGCAATGAGTAACTCAAAGGAAAATTATTTTTAAAGGGCGAGCTGTAAGGATATCCCAACAGAAACAGTGTTTTCAGTCTGGACTGAGCAAACCCCGTGCTGGTTTGCATTAAGTAGGGAGCCAGAATGGGCATCGCTTTCAGCACAAAGTGTCTCATCATGGACTGTTACAAGTCTGACGCTGACAATTAACTGCCTCCTCATCGACTGTTACAAGCCTAAATCGGCAAAGGGATGGTGCACCCACGTGGGGAAAGCAAATATCTCACGTGCCCTGACTTATAAAAATAAATTATTATTTTGGAGCCCTGTGCTTAAAAAAATAAAAATAAATGAAACACCTTTCTTGAACGTGATAAAGCATTGTATTAGACACTTTGACCCTTATGCATGTTTTCAGGTTTAGTTCTCACTGTCCCGGAATTAATATAGGATGTGAAAATAGCCTCAAGAAAGCATGAAATGAGATGCCTTAATATTGGACAGATATGCACACACATACACACACATGCACACACGCCAACATTGGAATGCACGGATCACATGGTTCTTTAAAAACATGGTCATTGGCCGTGAGCCATGCAAAACAAATTAAAAACTAAAAGGAATTCCAAGAATACCAGATGGTGTTAAACTCAGTCTTGCCATTTCAATATTCAAGGTGGCACATGCCATGTGTTAACGGCCCGTGGCTGGACTGTTAAATTAAGCAGGGTGACGTAATGCAAAGGCTGATTTAATCGAAATGAGTCCCAAACACATGGGACACTCATGGTATATCCTTGAAAAGTAGTCTGCTCGGCGGGGGCACTCTGAAAATTTCAGGTATCTGATCGGATATCTGGGTGCAAAAGTCACAAGAAGAAATGTCATGGAACTACTCGCAAAATCTGCATCAGAAAAAAAAAAAAAAAAAGATAAACTCCTTTTCGTTCTATGCAATTTTATGAGTTGGCAATATTTTCTTAAATACAGATACCATAAAAAAATAATATAATTCCTCAGGAAACGCGTGTTTTGCAAAGAAATGTGTTGGGGCGGTTGCTGTTTTTCTAAGGGGATTATCACCAGCCTGCTTGAACACACAACTGTAAAGCTCAGAAGGAAATTGAGTCACAGCTGGCCATCCAGCAGATCCTACGTTGGGGCCAGCCAACTTTTCATTTCTTGCAGAACACATGCGAGAACCTTGCTTGGCGTAAACGTATCTGCTGTGGCGATGGGCACTTTGTGATTTCTGCTGTTGACATGATGGTGGTTCAAAAGAAAGCCCGGCAAGAAGACTCATGTGCCGAGCTCATGTCCTTGTGATGGCTTCACACTCCTCGTCCCATTCCTGCCCACCCACCTGTCCGTCTGGTACAGGGCACTGTTTCATTCTATGCTCTCTGCCTAAGAACTCCCTTGGTACCAACGACAGAAACACCAGTACCACTGGACAGTCCTGTGACGTGCGATGCGTTTGCCATTTCTTTGTATGACTTCAGCTGCCTCTAGATTTTGGACCATTTTAACTGTGAAAATAGGGCTCTGTGCCATCAAGTAAAAAGACCCCAGTGCCCTCCAGTCTCCAGGCACCGAGAGCTGCCCAACCCCGGGGAGGGCTTCAGGCTGCATCAAATCCCAAGACCACATCAAAATTCTCATTCTAGCCACTTGGTTATTGTAGTGCAGGAAAAAATACTTGGTTGGAATTTTCCCCCAAGCAATAGATTTTATACCCCAAAATGAATACATTCACAGAAGCCCCTGAGGGCTCCGTGGTGGAGACTGAGAAGATGATGCCTAAGATGTTCTTTTTCTGGTGGCCCATCCACCGAGACTATGGGTTTTATCTGCGTTGGGCAAGTCCTGTGTACCTGTACTGTGTGTCCCTATGTCTTATGGAGGTGAGAAGGCCTTCTCTTCACTTCACTTTCAGTGGACGAAGTCCACTTACCAAAAACAAGAAGATAAGCACATGAACTGTTGTGTTAATCATGTATTTGGGTAGTTTGGGGTATGTGCGTGCGCGTGTGTGTATGTCTTGGTGGCGAAGGATGTGGGAGACGTGTTTTCTCCAAGTATCATGTTTCCCTATCAAGTTGACTTTGCAGACCCCGTGGGCTTAACGGTCCTTCGTAGTAACAGGGAAACGCTCGGTCATGCTTTCCTATAAATTATTGTGTTGTAATGCATTCTGTTGTGCTTTCCTTGGCTTTTCCGTGGTGGACACCTGTCTTAATTTAAAAGTCATTATGTGTTTGTTAGCAGATGGGATTTCAAGCCTTTTGACACTCAGGGCATCTTGTCCTCTGAGATGGGTCTTCAGCTCTGCAGAACGGTCATAGCTTCCTTCTTCCTTGCGCCGTGCTATGGGCAGCCTGGCCGGGGGGCCCCGGGTTGACCGTGGGATGCCGCAGACACGAGACGGAGTGCCTTTGCGGGTGCGGTGAGCCCCGGCGAGCCAGCACTGGGATCCCTGTGGGGTCGTCCCAGCTTCTCATGTGGGAAAAAAAAAAAAAAAGTCTGTTGCTAATTCTTTCAATTCTTGCACAATGAAAATCACTGTGATTTGTATATATACCCTAGGAAAATTTTACTGCTGCCTAATTTATGTAATAATACTATTCATTCCAGGTTTGTTTAATAAAACTTTGTATCTTTTAAGACACCTGATTGTGGTCTGCTCCTTCGGTTATGGAACAAGCTTGTCTGTGTTCAATGAGTTCAAGGAGTCACCATTGTCTCTTGTTAATTTTTAATTTTTTTTATTGAGGTATCATTGACCTATGGTATGAGTTTCGGGTGAACCACATAATGATTTTATCTCTATAAATTGCAGAATGGTCAACACCACCGTGTAGTTAATATCCATCACCACACATGGTTGTGAACTTATTTTTCTTGTGACGAGAACTTTTAAATTCTTTCTTCTGGGCAAGTTTCAAGTATATGATACAGTATTACTGTATTTCTTTCTGCAAAGGGCAGGATGGTAGATATTTCAATATTGCTGGATACACTGTATCTGTCAGGAGCACAAAAGCTTCCCTAGACAGTATATAAACAAATAGGCTGTGTTCCAATAAAGTTTTATTAAAACAAAAGCACAGTTCAGGGGCCGGATCTGTTGCCCAGGCCACACTTTACCAGGTTTTAATCCCGTGCCAGAGGATGAATTTGCACATCACTTTTGCAGCTTGTTAAAAATGTGCCATCTTCATCGTTATAAATAAATAAGTTATTTGATTGCATATTGTCTTTACTCACATAGCTCGACCCTCAGCTTTCCAAGTCACCTTCTGCTTGCTAAAACCACGCTGCCTCATCACTCAGGTCAACCCCTGCCATTGGTAACACTGACAGCATTTGCTAGAGCCGGGTAGCAGAACGTCCCAGCAGACTGAGGGTCCCACCGGAGCCTGTTAACCTGGCGACCAAGCTTGTCCAGTTCTCCTCCTGGAAATCCCTTGCAGGAAGGAATCTTACGGGGACAAGCAAGGCAACTTGGGATCTGGTTCCAAACCTGGGCAGGGACTGTTCCAGAATTCCTGTAGAGTAGGTGCTCACATGGTGACATTCTGCTTTGGGAGAGGGAGTGATGTGTGTGTATGTGCTTGTGCATGTGCATATACATTTTGGAGGAAAGCCAGAAGGTTCCTGAAGGATGGATAGAGATGATCCAGGGAACATGTTCTTGATGTTTTTGGATACCCTCATAGGGTTTTTTCTTTTTCCTTGTATTTATTTTTTTTCTTTTCTAATCCACACATTATTTTTATGCAGGTCTCACTTCCCTGGAAGCCATGGTCATTTTGCATTTTTGTTAAAGGGATCAGATAACCTTGTCCCCAAAACCTTAGGAAAAGATTTGAGTGGATGTAACATTTTTTTTTTTTTGTTTAAACCACTCATTCATTGTTTCCATATCATAGCTGTTGGAAATAGTGGTATTGTGGACATGGGAGTATGCGGATCTTTTTGAAAGACAAATTGAAACCACAGTGAGATGTCATGTTACCCTTGTTAGACTGGTTGTCATTGAAGACGAGAGATAAGCATTGCCGAGGATGTCTCAGAGACTGGAGCCCTCGTGCGCTGTTGGTGGCCATGCACGCTGGTGCAGCCACTGTGAAGCACGGTGTGGCAGTTCCTCAAGGTACTAAAGATGGAGCTTTCATGGGATTCAGCAGTTCCATTATCATCTAATATTTAAAAATAACGCCAAGCATAGGGTGTCTGCCCACTTTAAAGCTAGCAGAATGGAGCCCCAGAAATTTGAGAGCTCACAGTTCATCTATCACAGAGCTCAGATTTCAGCACCCTGTGGTTCCTGCTCATTCCAGCGAACCATGTGACGATGTTTCACACTAAAACTAACAAGATGCTCATTAAACCAAGAACCAGATTCTCTGTGTTCTTCTGATGAGAACATCGGACACCGGATAAAAGTCAAAACGCTGAAGACCTACGGTGACTGTATTCATGGGAGAATTTGGGATTTGATGCTTTGCTTTGGGCAGAAAACTATGATCTACTTAAACTCCGCTTAGTCAGCTGATCTGAGGTCTATATTAACAGGCAAGTTGCCTTCCAAAAGTTCATGCAAGAAACCATCTTATGAGCTGTGAAGTTACAAGCGGAGATAAACTTTTTTTGTTTTGGTGGTAAAGAACACATAATATGAAATCTACGTTCAACAAAATGTTCAGTGCACTCTACGGTGTAGCTAACTGTAGGCAAGGTGTGGGACGACACATCTCTGAAACAGTCACCTTGCAGAACCCAGATGTCGTGCTCGTTGAACAACAACAACAACCCGTTTCTCGGTCTCTCCCCCAGCCAACAGTTGGCCAACGCAGGGAGCTGCCCGCCTGGGTCTTGACTTCCACCCGAAACAAATCTTAGTTCTCAAGGACATCATGGAGAAAAGACTCCGGCTTTAGTGTCTCGTTACAAGCATCTGGCTTTGAGCCCGGTGCAAAACCAGCTCTTACGGCGCCCTTGGGAGCAATGTCTCGGAAAGCGACTGGCCAAAAAACAAATCTTCGTAATGAATCAGAATTTGTGTGCAGGCTGCTTAAAACCAGTGCCTTGGAAAAAGGGCAGGGGGAGCCCCACAAAAGGCAAAGATTAAAAAGTGAGGTCAGTCCCGTAAGTGGAAACTGCACAAAGGTCACCTGCCTGGCAGAGATGTGAGTTGTTTGGTCATTCTGCACCATGCTGAGTTTTGAGGATGAGTAATGACCCAGATGTCTGAAAGGCCAGGATGGGGAAATTTGGCATGATGACCGATCCATTAGAGTGCTCCCAAATACCCATTTCACTGTCAACAGATGGTTAGACATGTTTTCTTTCTCTTGGTTCCTTTGTCTCTCCTACCGAACTCTACACCGTCCCTTGTCTTAAGGGGAGCAGACCCTGAGGTTCAGATTTGGGAAATCTGTGCCACTTTTGGATGTAATTTTTTTTTTTTTTCACATTTATTTGATGGACGCCAGGTTGCCTCAGTTGGTTAAGTGTCTGCCTTCAAGTTGGGTCATAATCTCAGGGTCTTGGGATGGAGCCCTGCCTCAGGCTCTCTGATCAGTGGGGACTCTGCTTTTCCTTCTGTCTCTGTGATCTCTCTCGCTTTCACTCTCTCCAATAAATAAATGGAAATCTTCAAAAAAAAATGTAAAAAAGTTGAGTCTAGTTGACGACAGAGTGTTACACTACATTCAAGTGTACCATATAGTAATTCTGTATGGTTTTCTGTACGTTAATGCTGTCCTCACCATGGTGTGTCCGCCATCTTTCCCCATACAACGCTGTCACAATACCTTTGACTGCATTTCCTACGCTTTGCCTTTCATCCCCGTGACTCACTCCATAACTGGGTGCCTGTGTCTCCCACACGCTTCTCTCATTTTATCCACCTCCCCACCTTCCTCTTTGGTAACCACCATGGTGTTCTCTGCATTTGTGGGTCTCTTTCTGCTTTTTGTTTGTGTCTTTGTTCACTTGTTTAAGATTCCACATATGGGTGAAATGGTATTTGTGCTTCTCTGAGTTATTTCAGTTAACATAAGCGAAATAGATTTCTAGGTCCATCCTTGTTCTCTGAAAGGGTAACACCTCATCCCTTTTTAGGGCTGAGTAATATTCCCGTGTATTTAGACATCGCATTTTCTTCATCCGTTCCTCTATGAATGGATACTTGGTTTGCTTCTTAGCTTACATCTTGGCTGCTGCAAACATAGGCATGCACACATCTTTTTGAATTAGTGCTTTTCTTTGGTTAAATCTCCAGTAGTGGGATTACTGGATTATATGGTAACTTTATTTTTAACTTTTTGAGGAACCTCCATTCTGGAATGGCTGCCCCAGTCTGCATTCCCACCACCAGTGCCCGAGGGTTCTTCTTCTTCTTCCCCATCCTTGCCAACACTTGCTGTTTCTTTTCTTTTTTTTCTTTTTTAAATTTTAGGGGCATCTGGGTGGGTCAGTGGATTAAGCCTCTGCCTTCAGCCCAGGTCATGATCTCAGGGTACCGGGATTGAGCCCTGCATTGGACTCTCTGCTTTGCGGGCAGCCTGCTTCCCCCTCTCTCTCTGCCTGCCTCTCTGCCTACTTGTGATCGGTGTCTGTCAAATAAATAAATAAAATCTTTTTAAAAAACTATAAGAAATAAATTTTAGCCACAGAATATAATCTTAAACATCATTGGGGCTTAACACCAGATCCTGCAAGCCGTGATTTGCAAACCCTCTCTGTGACATGCTGGGCAGAACTATCCAGAATTTCTCCCCCACAGATAGACCTGAGACAAAAGTTGAGAAGACACTTCTAACGTATGACAGGAATAACGTACAAAGAGTGTTCTCAGATACGGCTTTCTTAATGTCTAAATGCAGCAGCATTTCATTTCAAGTTATTATTTTCAGTACTAGTGGGGAGTCACCGGATTGAATGTGTCACCTACTCTTGCACCTTGCGTAGTGTTAGAAGAGCAGTTGTTTTGTGCAAACCCTCATGGCCTGCCTTGAATCTCGTTACTTTTCTGGGTTAAATTGGAACTCAGTATTGCTGATTTTATTGATTGATTGATTGATTGATTGATTTGAGAGGCAGAAATCACAAGTAGGCAGAAAAGCAGTCAGAGAGAGAGGAGGAAGCAGGCTCCCCGTTGAGCAGAGAGCCCGATGCGGGACTCGATCCCAGGACCCTGGGACCATGACCCAAGCTGAAGGTAGAGGCTTTAACCCACCGAACCACCCAGGCGCCTTTAGTATTGCTCATTTAAGGAAGGATTGAAAGCCAGCTGGGGTCAAAAAGAAACCGTTTGCCATCTTTCCCATGATGTCTGTGACTCGAAAACTGGAATCCTTTTTTTTTTGTTGTTGTTCCTTCATTCCCACTTTCCCACAGGCACACACCAGCCCTCCGTGCAGTACACGAGCATTTTACAGGGCCGTATTAATGGACCGTCACTGTGTCATGTTTTCTTTTCTGTAGTTCCTACTCCAATCTCAGTAAATTTGTACTCCCCCCCCCACCCCCAACAACTTTGGGTCAAAATTGCCATGGTCATCGGATACTGCATTGTGTTTTACAGTCTGCTTTGGGAATCCAGTTGGGTGGATTTCCCTTCCTAGCGGTGGTGGGATATTTTTGTCAGCCCTTGGCAACTGGTGATGGGGCCACCAGCCCCCCAGTACTAACCTTCCCTGATCCTCCTTGAAGACCCCATAGGCACTGGACTTCTCGAGACACTGGTGTGTTCTCTTTTCCAAGGAGAAAGAGGTGCTTGCGGGTTTCTTTGTGTTTGTCTTATTGTTTGAAGATAGAGGTTTGGCTTCTACGGCCAAAGAATCCAGCCTGTCCTTATCAGGATGGGGGACCTCGAAATACTATCCACCTCCTTGTGTCTGAACCCCACGTGTGTATTTTCCTTCTTTTGGTGATTCCTCTCTTCTGTGCCTTGGTCTTCACGGAACGTTGGCTTCTGACCTCGAGAAACTATTCTTTGAGGGGCGTCTGGGTGGCTCAGTGAGTTGGGCGTCTGACTCCCGATTTCGGATCGGGTCATGATCTCACCGTGTTGGGCGCTGTACTCAGCGGGGTGTCTGCTTGGGAAGCTCTGACTCCCTCTGCCTCTCCCCTTTCTCTAAAATACATAAATAAATAAATAAACAAATAATAAAGAAATAATAAAGAAATCTTCAAAAATTCTTCAAAAAATTAAAAAAAAAAAACATTGTTTAAGTAATGATCAGTAAACCTCCTGGTAGGGTTCCAATACAATAGTAGATGTAGTTTCTAGCCAGGCAAGATATATGTGGATAACCCACTTGTAAAAATCAATCTTTCTTCTTTCTTTCTCTTCCTTCCTTCTTTTCTTTCTCTCGGCACAAGGTTCACTCCTCACACTGGTAATATTGAATAGTTAAAGTTAAATTATTGAAAAACTGTTTTAAGTATTAAAATATGTAGATAGCATTGTATTTAATTAATATTGTACATATTGTACTATTAAGGAGTAATTTAGGAAATTTTAACGGTGCACCTGCATCTTAAACATAGTACGGAAACAAGACCTACTTAACCACGTAGAGAGTCACACTACTATCAGTATCTTTGTTGAGCTGTCTTCCATGTGTCTGTGAACCATTTGCCTGTCTTCTTTGGAGAAATATCTCTTCAGGTGTTATGCCCATTTCTTGACTGCATTTCTTGGAAAACAATGGCCTTAAAGACTATTTTGACATTGAGGAGCATTTGAGGGTCACTCACACAGCAAAGCGATGAGAGAAACAAGCTTTGTTTCAACGTGGATGACAAGATTGATCTTGGTGCCAGGGTGAGATCCTGAGTCATCACACGGTGAAAGCTAGGACAGGTGGTGCCAATGCACCAAAGCAAGAGTGTGAGCTTGGCTTGTGCGGCCTTCCAGTTCCGTGGAATGGGAGAAACCATGTAGAGAAAATGGCAAACCAGTTCATACAACAAGAGCCCCCAATGCACAGATAGACAGAACGTGTCCCTGGGCGCAGAACTCAGTAGGAGAGAAAAGAGATGTTGGAGACGCCCATGTGGCATCTCCATTTTGCATTTTCTGATGGGTTCTACTTCCCCCCATGATCCAGTCTTGAACTTTTCTTCTAAATGTCACCAGCATTAGATCTTCTCCAAAGCCGAAAGTATGTACAACAGCAATGTGGGAAGTCGTGAGCTGGAGTCAGGCTGGGTCATTGGAAGACTATTAGAGACCTGGACTATTAGAGACCTGGGTTTGAGTCCGGGTTCTACATCTATCTGGAGCCAAGATGGTGGGCAAGTTAGCTGCTCTGCACTCCCATGTCCCCATTCATGATGACAGCTATTCCTGTCTGTGTCTTTCTGATCCCAATGCTGGAGTGGCTTCTCCTGCCCTCCAAGCAAAAGACAATACCCTCACAATACGCAGAAAGCCGTCCTGAGTCTGCTTTCCATTATACAAGACTCCCTCTTGTCAGTTCAGTTCTGGATGCCCTGGCTTCTGCTCATTGAGAACATCCCACGGTAACTCCTGCCCCAGGACCTTTGCTCTGCCTCTTCTTCTCTGCTTTTCCCTCAGTCCATCTTTTCCCTGTTTTGGTAGAAGACTCTGTGTTTTCCACATTCCAGCTTCCCACTGTTCCAGAGTCCGAGTCTGTGTTTGCTTCTGTGAGTCTGTCTGCCAGCCCGATGGTTAGCTTCTCTTTTCTTGAAATGTGTACTCTCAAGTGGAGTCCCAGTGTGGAGCCAGCATTATAAAGAAATCATTATAAATCACTCTTCACCATTCCTTCCACTTCTGAACTTGGCCACGGATCCCGTCGCGAGGGTCTTGCTTGTTATTTTAGGTTATGGATGCCAAATAAAACTTTTATTAATTTCATCTTTTATTGGCGGCCACGTTATGTTGGAGTACAGTCTGTGTGTAGCAATGGGAGGTTCCTTCGCCCGTGTGGACCCAGCGTATTTCTATAGCATTTGAAAGGAAATTAGCAGAGGGGCGCCTGGGTGGTGTAGTCAGTTAAGCCTCTGATTTGGGCTCAGGTCTTGATCCCCAGGTCCTGGGATGGAGTCTTGCATCGGGCTCCCTGCTCAGCGAGGAGCCTGCTTCTCCCTTTCCCTCTGTGCTCTCTTGCTCTTTATGAAATAAATAAATAAATTCTTTAAAAAAAAAAAAAAAAGGAAAGAAAAGAAAGAAAGAAAGTAAATGAGCAGATCTTCTGCAAAACATGATTATCCTTCTTGGCAGTTGTAAAGAACAGGGAAGTTGCAGTGGGCTGAGTTTCTGCATTGCAAATGTTCCCATTTTCAGGTTGACCCGTCTGCTTTGTGTCTAAGTAGAAGTTGGCAGCAGAAGGCATGTGTCTCCTCAATTTGTGTTTATGCTACGGGTCTACTAGCTTACTTTCAGGACGTCTTGGTAGCTCGGAATTTTTCCTAGAGGCATTCCAGATTTCCGCTGCACATTCTTCTTCGCGCCTGTCACGCCCATCACCAGCACCGGCATATCCCGTACGCACCGAGAAACCCCGTTTATGGCTTGCCGACACCACACCGCCATGTGCTTTCCTTGAAACTCGGTTGCAGATGGGTTTAGGTCTCCTGCAATGGTGTGCTGGTCAGCTAGTTCCTCTCCTGGGAAAATAATGCCCAGATTTGCAGTTTTCGCCCATTTCCATGGTGTAACGACTGAGTCCCACCATGATGGATTGCAGGGTACCACCCGTTTGGGCTCACACGATCGTGCAAATGGGCACGGTTCTGTTTTGGAGCGCTTGAACAAGTCAACACTGGAAGTAAAAGTGGAGGAAGGAGCACGGGTCCTGGTTGGGATTAGTGTCCCGTTGGAGGGACATAGAAACATGGACAAGTCATCTGCTCTTCCTTACTTGATCCTGGTGCATGTGGTAGCTCACGGGGCTTCCTTTGGGGTCTGTGTACTTTCCCCATTGCATAGACAGTCCATCCTGCAAGGAGAAGATGGAGGAATGTGGGGCCAGCATGCACCCTATCTCCCCACTTCTGAAGCACCCCCGTGTGGCTACCCCACCCTTCCTCCATCCCCCTGCCTCCAGCATTTTACCTTTAAACCTTCGCACATGAATACAAAATAGAGAAATGCCCACCCCTTCTCCTCCAAATGCCCTCCTTATAGATACCCGTCCAATTCGAGCCAAAAACGGGCTGATGAACCTCCAGAAAATATTGCTTTTGATTCCCCTTCACGGACTATTTTCTTCAAGCTTTCCGCAGAATGTTGATAGCATAGTACACCATACAAAGAATTTTTTTTTTTTTTTGCCCATTTTGTAGGCAAAAACGATTTCAGCTTAATTCGTGGCTTTTAATAAAAAACGGTGGCATTTTTAATTGAACCAACTTCACCGTCACTTATGTGTTACTTTCTGCATGTTTTTAAACTAATTTCTTAAATTTTAGTTCTGTTACTTAACATATAAAATATTGGTTTCAGAAGTACAGGTCTGGGATTCTTCAGTCTTATATGACCCCCAGTGCCCAGCCCCCTACCCACCTCCCTTCCAGCAACCCTCAGGTCTGTTTCCTATGATTCAGAGCTCCTTTCTGCATATGGCTTTCAAGTGTGTGAAATGTTTATTTATGGAATCTGCCCCTTCTATGGGCTCTTTCTTCGTCCTGGTTTGTATTTGCAAGGCAAGCTCCATCGAGAAGATCATGTCCACACGCCTGAGTTCTCTTGCCGTAGGCATCCATCCCTCAAAACAAGAGGGCAGTGGAAGTTTTTCTGTGAGGGGATTCTCAGACCTTTTGGGTTTCTTTTACTCTTTTCTATGAAACGTAGTAAGAAAGTCACCGAGACAAGAATACAGCAGCATCGGAAATAACCATCGAATTAGGGCTGGATTTGAAAATGAGCCACAGTGAGTCCAACAGACGGAGGAAGCAATAGTCATAATAAAAAAGAAAGAGAGAGAGAGAGAAAAAAAAGGGAAAGAAAGGAAGAAAGAAATAGAAAAGAAGAGAAAAGAAAAAAAAAGAAACAGAAAGGAAAAACCTCATTTGGGGTCAGGGGAAGATGTCTACAACATATCGACATGTAAAAACGTGACTCCCCTTTGATTTAGAAAAAATTTTTAGGAAATTTAGTAAATTTGGGGTTTTTTAGAATGTTGCGTTTTTTTTTTAATTTTGTAATAAAATTAGTATATTTTACATTTTTTAGAATGTTGCCTTTTGTTCTTTTAAAAAAAATTGTAATAATATTAGTAAATTTGGGGTTTTTTAGAATGTTCCATTTTGTTTTTTTAAAAACATTTTTGTAATAAAATTAGTATATTTGGGGTTTTTTAGAATGTTGCTTTTTTTAAAAATTTGTAATAAAATTAGTAAACTTGGAGGTTTTTTTTAGAATGTTGCATTTTGTTTTTCTTTAATTTTTGTAATAAAATCAATAAATTTGGGGTTTTTTAGAATGTTGCATTTTGTTTTTTAAAAACATTTTTGTAATAAAATTAGTAAATTTGGGGTTTTTTAGAATGTTGCATTTTGTTTTTTTAAAAGCATTTTTGTAATAAAATTAGTAAATTTGGGGTTTTTTAGAATGTTGCATTTTGTTTTTTTAAAAACATTTTTGTAATAAAATTAGTAAATTTGGGGTTTTTTAGAATGTTGCATTTTGTTTTTTTAAAAAAAATTAATAAAATTAGTAAACTTGGGTTTTTTTAGAATGTTGCATTTTGTTTTTTTTTAAATTTTTGTAATAAAATTAATAAATTTGGGGTTTTTAGAATGTTGCATTTTGTTTTTTTAAAAGCATTTTTGTAATAAAATTAGTAAATTTGGGGTTTTTTAGAATGTTGCATTTTGTTTTTTTAAAAACATTTTTGTAATAAAAGTGACTCCCCAAATCCAGGTACAGCGTGCCTGCTTTGGGGGCCCAGAGGGTGCCTGTGTAGAAGCTACATGTCCATCTGTGCAAACCAGCGCCCGTAAGAAGGGTCTGGAACACACGAACCAGGTGGCCGTGGAGGGAAATTGAGGCCGGTCACCAGGGACACCTTTTAACGGATTCTCAGTTACTGCTCTGTTGTTTGGGCTTTGAAGTTTAATATTCCTACCGTCCACTGGTGTGCACGGCCACCTGAGCAGACCCCTGTGTCTGGGGCGTTGGTGGAACACCCTCTCGTGCCCTGTATATCGATTGCCAACATCATGTCAGCTCCGTCTATAAACGTCGTCACTGTTGACATGTGCAGGTCACACCTTCCGTGACCAAAGACTTGCAATGAATACCCCACTCCTGCCAGCTGTGTGACCCCGCGGCGAGTCAGGTGCGACATGTGGGAGGCATTACAATCACACATGCCAAAGGAGCCTGTCGGGGAACAACACATTCCCCACCTCAAAAACAGGTACAGGAGTCCCCTCATGTCAGAACAACTGGAAAATGGCAGGTACGCAAACATTCCATCCGCAAAATTCTGCATCCCACGTGGGCATTACACAACACTGTTTTTCTACCAGCCAGGTAATGACCGGTTTTGGGGGGAGACGTGCACTTTTCCATTTTGGCTCATTATACGGTGAAGAGTGACCATTGTCTGTCTATGGTTTTGTGGTTTCTGTTTCTAATAGGGCTTATCCCATCTGAAGTCTGCTCGTTATTTCATCAACGCCTCAAGCCACATCATTTCAGAGTCTATTTTGGGGTCACAGGCTGGTGTCTGTGTCATCTCACAGACTCCTATGTTTTGTTGTATTCCAGAAAGGTGCCAGGAGTGGAAGGCGCCTTTTATTTGTAAACTATATTTCAGGTCGGGGCATCGCGGCTGGCTCATTCGGTAGAACACGGGACGCTTGATCTCGGGGTCATGAGTTCAAGCCCCATGTTGGACGTGGAGCCTTTTAAAATTAAAATAATTTTTATTTCCATTGCACGGCAAGTCTTCACGCATGTGCTTAAAAGATGGGTTCTTCCTTTTGTAGTATCGGGGCCATGCCACGGAGCCTGGAGGGAAAACTTGCCACGCGTTCGAGATTTAGAGCATTCTGTTCTATACGTCGTCCAACAAAGGGCAGCAGCCATGATCAAGTGTTAAAAAAAAAAAAAAAAAATTCGACTCGGGATTTAATATTTCCCGACATGCACAAATGGATATCCGTGTCCCACTAGGCCAGTGCATGTAGCTTTAGGGAAGTGGGTCCACGTTTTTCATTTTATTTGTGAGTCAGTCCCGTTGAATGCTTCCCAGCAAGGAAACCAGTTGCACAACTTGGGATGAATAATACTGAGCTGCACATAGTATAGGCGGAACTCCGTTCTGGACGGTCCCGTGACCACCAGGGCTTTGGTTTGTCCTCGATGATGATGAGGTCCGACACATTTGTCAGGGGCGTTCTCTTCCCTGTGCAGGGATCACAGATGGGTGGGAAACAGGACAGATTGGAGATCACAGAGACCAGAGCTGTGAGTTTAGGTAGCACACCCCAGGTGTGTGTCGTCCACACAGAGAACCGCTCGGAAGTGGTCTCAGCGGTTGATTGTGGAAGTGTTAGCCATCGCCAAAGGACCAGTGGGAGGAAGGGGTTCCCCCACCCCAGCTGCTGGGACAGCATGATGGAAATAAATCATTTCAGCATCTAGGTAGGTATAGGTAGATCCTATAATTATGTATAATGTCTTAAGCTTAATGGTGGCTTCCCAGTGCTTTTGAGGTCCATATGTCTTCCATTAATGGTGATATGCTTAGCAAGTCACACACACACACACACACACACACACACACACACATACAGTTACATAAACACTAGAAAGACACATAAACCTTGTGTCTCCTACATGACTCAAGGATCTGTGATTTCTCATCGGTTCTGGTTCCAGAAACTGGCCCTTCTCACGCCAAAAGCAATTTGCACCATTTCTGTTGAGAGCCTATTAGAAGTATCTGATTACATTTCCTTGACCCACCGTAGAAGTCCACGGAAAGTAATTTAATTTCTGTTTGGATCCAAAAAGGACATTGGGAACCAACGGATAGATGTTTTATTTTTTCCTGGCTGGTGTCAAGCTGACCTCTGGCCACTTTTGTTCCTTCTGTGTGTCTCCTCTGTGAACGGGCAGCAGTGCTGACCGGGGTTACAGAGACAAGGTGGTCTCCAAATCCCGCTCTCTCACATCTTCTGCAGGAACCACTCAGGGGTGTTGTCGGGTATGTTTTCCAGATTGCATTCCTCTCAAGCTCCGGTCTACCAAACTAGCTAGAATCCAGAATTTTTCCCAGCATCCAGAGCTCCCACAATGTCCAGAGTCCAACAGGGCTCCTTGCCTGTTTAAACCCTCCCCAGTAAGTGGCCTCCGCTCTGCAAAACCCATGACCTTTGGATGCTCATGAAGAGGCCAAACTTTCCAGAACTTTATTCAATAAGAAACAGCAGACCCCTGAATAGTAGAGAAGATACAACACTTTGGTTCCCTTCTTAATTTTTTTTTTTTCATAACAATGTCTGTAGGCAACTCTTACAGAATCACCCCTCCATAAATGCCTCCGTGATGGCTCTGGGAACCAGACGAGCCCCTTTCTGTTCCCTCACAGAGAATCAAAGGCCAGTTCCCCAATTTGAATTGGTGGGGGTGGGACCATGTTTGTTGTTAAGCTCCCCTCTGTGAGTTCCATGAGTGTATCTTCTGGTGATGGAACATGGTGGTGTTCTGAGCCTTCTCTTGTCTGGGACCAGCTCACACAAGCTTGGGCAAAAGCTGCCAGAGAATTACAAGGCAGGGCGATCTTAGGAAATGAGGTTGTCAGGAGTGTAGGGCTTGACCCAAGTATAAATACATGGTCATTTGCGGCCTTAAAAGTTTTTTGTTGTTCCTTTTCTCTTTGTCAGCTTTATCTTGGAGAATTACAATGATTGGCCGTCATAGAGCACCATGAGATGGTCACACATTTGGCGACGAACATGAGCTTCCAGTGCAGATACCTCTGGAACAAATTGCCCCTGATGGGCAGTGGCATACAGTTAAGGCAACGTAATGTCTCCTTGTCCACAAGGAGCATCAGAAGGACAATATTTAAATGTTTCTCCCAACACCAACGTGTTGTTACTACAGTATCATCTGCTACTTTAAAAAAAAAGAAAAGAAAAGCTGTAGTTTCTGCTCATAAAGGTAGGTTTGCCAGATAAAATATAGGAGGCTCAGTGAAATTTGAATATTGGATAAGTCATGAATGATTTTTTTAATTTTTTTTTAAGTAAAAGTATGACCCAACTTCAAGTTGGATTTTCGGTAAATCATGAATAATTTTAAAGTAGAAGTCTGCCCCACATTTGCATGGGACATACTTCTACTATCAGAGGATATTAGGAGAAGGAAGAGAAAAGTGAGTTGGGGGAAATCGGAGGGGGAGATGAACCGTGAAAGACTTTGGACTCTGAAGAAACAAACTGAGGGTTTTGGGGCGGAGGTAGGAGGTTGGGTGAGCCCAGTGGTGCGTATTAAGGAGGGCCACGTGTTGCATGGACCACTGGGTGTTGTACATAAACAATGAATTTTGGAACGCTACATCAAAAACTAGTGATGTATTTTGATGGTGACTAACATAACACAATAATAAATTTCTGAAAAGTTACTCATTTGAAAAATGTATTTACTTTTATTTGAAAATAATAAATATTTTTAAAGTGTAAGTATATCCCAAATTTACATGGAACATACTTATAATAACTGTAAAAATAACTCATGTTCCCCAAACGTTTACTTATACTTTGAAATCATTTATTATTCTCACCAAATTCTGATTCGACTGGTTAGTGTATTCATGGTAAGGATAAGTATGTCCCACGTCATGTTTGGGATATACTGGTACTCACGGGCATCCCGTATTCTTGGGAGCCAAACCGGCAGCAGCCCTCCACAAAGGGTATTGCTGCAAATTGTCTGGGACAAATGGGCAATCGTCCTGTGATCTCCATATGCTTTTACTCAGAAAGAAAACATCTAAATAAGATTGACTTAAGGAAAACAAATCTTAACAAATCCTATAAAATACCCCGAAGCATGACACTGTAAGTTAATCCACCCGGGATGTCCTAATCATCCTTTTGCTAACAGTGCAAAAATTTGGGGGGTTGGCTTTTATCCCAGATTTGGCAGAGTAAGTCTTAACATGGAAGAAAGAAGAAATTCATCGGACTTCTGTGTCTATGAGGGCCGGTCATTCTCAACAAGCATAGCACGCTGCCCACAGGAAACCCTAAATGTTGCTGGTCGTACATGGAGTAGCTACCGGACAAGGTACTGTGAGTGATTTCATAACTCTTTTATTATATCTCTGTCCATCGGGTTCTCACCCTCGTCCTGCCATCGCCATGGATTTAAATACGAATTGATGTTGACAAAATAAACACAAGAGTCACTTCCTACTGTCTTTAAGGCTTTACAATAATAAGTAAGCAGTTCTTTCCTGACCTTCTTATATTTATACAGGTGGGCTTTATTTCTCTGGGCAAAGAAAGCATTTTGAATTAATAAATTCAACGGCCTGTCGTTTGCCATGACGTTTTGATTTGGTACATCCATGACCCGGAAGGAAAAGGCTCTATTTAATCTGAGCGTGGCCACCAAGAGAAGAGCATACCTGCTTTCAGGGAGGTAGATGTTGCTTGAGACAAACGTGTGCATCTACAGAGCATTGAGGGGACCTGAGTTTTTATTGAGATTCTAGAAAAGAGAGCGTACAAGCCAGAGTATGTGTCTTATGGTCACCATGGAGACCTCTGGACTGGGTGGCTCCAACCCACAACCATGGCTTTCGTCAACAGAAGAAGAAGTTTGGACCAGTAATGATGGTACAGATTCCTCTTCAGGTTACCATAGATTTACGATCTTTCACGACCAGTGGACATGGGACTTGGGAATGTTCACTTGAAATACTTTAGTGGCAGGTGGGGCCATGAGCTGTAAAACAGAAGTGAGTTGTCAAAAGGCTCACCAGTGCGGGTTCTGGAGGAAGGGAGGTAGGAAGAAGGAAGGGAAGTGACAGGAACTAAGACGTGACCAGGTGGTTCGGGGTGCTAGAGACACAGAGAGCCATGCGTTGGCGACAGTTGTATACACAAGACAGAAGAGGCAGAATCAGTGAATCCTACAGAGGAGGACGTATGAGCTGTCCATGTGGGAGGGGTCACCCACCCTAGTTCAGTGGGCTTTACCTTCTACTCTGGCTTTTCTTCTGTCTGTTCTTTTTCTGGTCTTAGCTGATGCCATGGCGGCCAAGGCCATGCTTAAAAAAACGAGCTACTCTAAACCTCTATGGTGAGAGGAAGGTTATAGTAGTAGAAGGTTATAGTAAGATTACATCTTTGTGCTTTTTTGAAATAGTATAAGGGGAGAGGACACACCTTAGGCTTGTGTACTGGAGGAAGATGTGGTATGATTTCAGAGTGATTTAAAAAATTAACAAGTCATGTTTAGTAATGATGCATATTTCATGTATGGTGTGTGTGGGGGGGGGTGGGAGGTGATTCTACAAGAGTATGAAACGCTCCTCTTTGTATGAGAATGCAACAGTTGAGGTCCAGCAGAAGCTCATTTCCAGAACCGCAGTGTCCGTAGAGGAATGTGGGAAGAACCAGAAGTAAGAATGGATAGGCCCGTCTCTGCACTTGGGTGGCTTCGGCTGAGTTGCGACGTGCGTGCTGTAGAGGAGGAAGGCATGTCTTGTTGGAGAAGAGAGGGACACTCCGGGAACTCTCACAGAATACACGGTGGTTAAGTGCAGAGGTTGGTGACGTGCGGAGTTTGTAGGAGAAAGGAACTAAAACTTCCCCAGCTCCCTGCTTGTAGGTTGGGTGGTGTGTGCCACATTCAGACAAGATGCCAGGGAGCCTTTAAAAGGAGTTAATTTTCTGCCATACTTGGCAGAAAGTGTACAGTCCATGGCAGAAGCCATTACATTCTTTAGAATGTTCTATCCCAAAGGGACCCGGCCATGGTGATGGGCAAACCAGAGAAGCATCCCGCTGCTGGCCCTTCCTCTTTTGCTTTGCCCCTCTGTTCTTCATGTCTGCTGTATGGGACCACATCCCACAACAGTGTGCCCACACACGGCTTGTATCTCATGCTGTCCTTTTGGGGCACCCCAAGCTACCATGAAGAAGAACATTCTTTTTCAAATGAATGTATAATACAGATGCACTACCGGGGAAGATACTGATATTTTTGAGCAATTGTTAAACTAGTTTAAAGGATATGGGGGAAAAAAAAAACCCAAACAAACCACATCTGAAACAAGCCAAGTCCATCATGGGGGATTTGTCCCACAAGGGTGGAGTTTCTAAATACCAAAGTAGCAAGAACAGGTAGGCATTGGTGGTGAGGGCAGCAAAACAAAAATGGGACACAGAGGAGTTACCCCAAATTGGTGCTTTCTTGATATGGCCTTTTGATGCTTGAAAAGTAGGACCTTGTGCATTTGTAAGGGAAGGGGAGAATTGTTGGAAAGATGGTGTTGGAGAAACTGGTTCACTCTATGACAGAAGACACAACGGGGTCCCCACCTTCTCAGTGCATACAAAGATGACCTCTAGATGAATTAAACACCTATGTATGGATGATCAAATAAAGTAAAAGGAGGCAGACTATCCTTTTGAGCTTGGAGTGGGCAAAGATGTCTTAAACAGGATCCTGAAAGCAAATATCCTGAGGAATTTTACTTCTTCATTGAAATGAAGGCTTTGTGTCAAGGGCATCATGGAGAAGTTTAATGAGTGGTTGAAAGGGTAGAAGACATTATTTGTAATATCCACATATAAGAAAGAGAAATCGTATCTAGAATGTAGATAGACTCTTGCAAATGAATCGGAAGAAAACAAAACAACAACAACAAAAAAACATGGAAACCCCCTAGAAAAACAGGCAAAGGAAAGAATAGGGAATGCAAAAAAAAAAAAAAAGTAAACTTTGTTAACAAATCCATGACCAGGGAACTGCAAATTAACGCAACAGTGAGAGGGTTTGCTTTGGAATTGCAAACTACATAAAACAAGAATATACCTGGTTGTCTCCAGAGTATGAGAAAATGGCAGATTCCCTGCCGTGATGGCGATGATCAGTGTTGGGGCTGACATTCTGAAGAGCGTTCCGGCCAGACTAGATCTTTGCTAAATGAGTAGACAGGACCTGGCAATATTCCTTGTTGGGTATATATCCCGGATAAATGCCTACAGAAGCGCACAAGCGACACATCCAGCGTGTTCCACGTGCGTTTCAGAAACCAAGGGCGGCTCAGGTAGCCGTCGGCACGTAAAGCTCATAAAACGTGGTCGACGCATGCTGCCTGGAGAGGTACAGCAGAAGAGTTGGAAATGCGGCAACATGATTAGGTCTTAAAAACATGTTGTTGAGTGTTCCAGAAACAGAATGAGATTTATGGCCCAGTGCTATTTATATAAATGGAAAACACATACTCGCAGCGGACTTTACAAGACACAGGCACTGTTCAGGGCCGATGCGAGATGGATTGCGGGGCCGGGGGCGGGGGATGTGGGTTGCTGGTCTGGGGGCAGGGGTGTGGCTAAAGGGAAAGACACACATCAGCAAGGGGAGATCTTGCTGCAGGTGGTGGTGGTTGTAAGACTGGTGATTAACTCCCCTCCTGGTATGGAGGTCTAAGTAAGAATATCAACAGATTTATATAAATAACTAGAATATAGGCAGGAAAACACACAGGAGTGGGGTAACATGGAAGAACCAAAGAGATGTTGGACGTTGGGACACCATGATGGATTTAGGTCAGGGTTTCCCCATCTTGGCACATCTGGGCACTGGGTCAGTCTTTATGGGAGGACGTTCTGCATACTGTACGGTGTGGAGCGACGTGTCTGGTGTCCACCCAGCAGATGCCAGGAGCATCCCCTGTTGTGCCATTCAAAAACCATCACTAGGCATTGTCCCTTATCCTCTGGAAGAGGAGGTCACAGTCACTCCTGTTGAGGATGGCTTATGGAAGGGAAGGCAAGATGGTGTATGAGAGGAGGTTCTGAAGAGGAGAGTAGGGTTGTGAGTGGTTTACAAAACACCTGGGATCGTCTTGAAGCCATCTGCAGAGCCCTTGATGGGAGTCCCATCAGATAGGTTTTGGGAAGTCTCTTGTAGGTGCTTCGAGCTCCCCAAATGTTGGACCTCACCCTTCCCTTGAAAGGCCAGATAAAAGAACTTCAGCAATCCCATTACAACGAGGGTTCTTGGTGCTCTTCCATATGCTTCTGAGGATATCTGGAAGCACAGGTAGGTGGCGATGGTGGTTACATGCTCCAAGTTATGTCTTCTCAAGTTTCCTGCACTTGGTGCCACCCCGCTGTCCTTTGTGCTTTATATTACCAGGGGACAGAGTCCCCTTTATCCTGTCTGTCGTTCCTCATCACGCCTCCCGCATCAGAGCTGTGTGTGCTCTAGGCATCGGCCTTTGTGAGTGACACAGGGAGATGAGGAGACAGTCCAACACTGGACCTTGGACTCACAGCAAAAAGTCTTAGCCATACACACCACCAGGAGCCTCTCCCTGGCTCTTCCTCCATGACGCCTGGAATAGTGTGGAGTTCCGGTCTCCCTATTGGGGCTTATTCCCTATTTCCCTCTCCCCTTTCTAAGACCACTGCCATCTCATGTAGCCCGGTGACAATACTCAAATTTGGCAGAGCCTTTATTTGGCACCACGTGTTAGCACCTTCCCCGTGCATTGCCTAACAGAGACAGTAGGGTGGAGATCCCAGGTTTATCACTCTGCTGGCCCTGGGCTCACCAGCTCAGGCGGTAGAGAGAGATCCAAATGGAAGAAGCCGAGGAGAGAGAGACAACACAGGAAGCAGAGACAACAGAAGAACAAAGATAAGGCGAGGGTTGGGGTTGGGGGAGGGGCTGAGCATCCGCCAAATTTCGGGAGGCAGGAGGGTAGTTTGGGGTTACAGTGCAGTCGTTACGTAGGACAAACAGGACTATCCAGGCTGTCTCCAGACTGTTTAACTTTGAATTTACTGACAGATTTTGGATGACAGAAATGACAATTATGAATTCTAATTCTGTATTATTATTTTATATTATATTGGCAGTCTATTATAAGTAATAATATACATTGGAAATGATCAGACGGCCCCTGAAGCCAGCATCTCAGAGCACACAAACTCTCATTTGGAACCTATTCAGTGTGACTTAGCAGTCAACTCCACGTCTTAATATTCAGACTCACGACTCTGTACTGCCACATGCCTCAGTCACCAACCTGCCCAACTGGACCTGGCAGGCATTCGAGTATGTGGCCTCTCAGAGATTCCCATGCACCATCCAGGTACACAGGCGTGTACATTAGGCGCACCTTACTATTTTGTACTTTAATTTTTAAAAATTTACTCGTTTTTATTATTTCTAGTATTACATATATTTTGCCTATAGCCTTTTCCCTGTGATTGCTTTTGGCATTCGAATTAAGGTTTGGAATTAATGGCGTATCTGTGGTTTCTTCCAATTCAGTGAACTCCTTTCATGGGTTGACTCAGGTCTTCTGTGTTAACTCAGAAAAGTTATTTTTTGACTTTTCCTTCTGGGATTTCTTTTCGTTGGACGGGCTTGTCGGCTTGGATCCACTGAATCTTCTTCTGTGGCTTAACTGGATCTCTCCTCTATATTAGAACAAAACAACCACCAAAGCCCATTCCCACAGCATTCAACACTTGCTCCGAGATTAGCCTCAAGGAGCTTGCTTTCTGCTTCTTGGACTTGAGGTTTTGCGGGTTCTGATGCGAGAACCTGAGGCCTGAGAATGTCCTGGGAACCAGCCTCATTGGCTCCTCAGCCTGGCTTTTGGTGTCTACGCACTCTGTCCTGATTTTGGAATATCTGTCGTGCTTTTGCAGTAGATGCTCTTCAGAAAGATCCATGTCTTTTCCTCTCCCAGGAGTCCCTCCCGTGGATGGGCAGTCCTTTGTCTCCTGTGTATGGAAGTGGTTGAGAAGGAAGCCCCCTAGGATGGGGTTGACTCCATTCAGAGAGTCAATGCCAAGATGGCAGCCTGAGACTGTCCTCCGTCCTCATGCCCACCTTCCCTGAGCCACCTCCACCTAACCTTTCTCTGCCAAATTTCCAGCACTATAAATTCTTCAACGTCTTGGTCAGGCTGTTGCATTCTGCCCAGTGCAGTCCTTGGAGGACCTATGGACTTACCAACCCAATCTCATGTGCTCATTTTAACCAGAACTTGGTCGCTATTTCTTTATGCCTGTCACCTTGGATATAGTATAACTGATGGCACTTTTTGTCCTTGCATTTATTCCACACCATGTCCCCAGTATGGGAAGACTCAAAACTCTTTGTCTCCAACCGCCACTTAGAAAAGGCAGCCTTCTTCCATAATCATGAACAACAGAGAAAACAAACAGGAGACAAGTCCCCTTTATCCTTGTACTAAAACGCAACATGTTTTTGATGAGATCCTTCTGGGTAAAAGTCGCTGACGCTCACAAAAACAAAGAGTAAAATTACTTCAGCAAAGACAGTTGGCTAAGGAAAGGGTGAAACCAAAGGCAGTGTTTTTTGGAAGGGTGTTCCTTTTTTTTTTTTTTTTTCTTTTCTCCAAATTGCTCCAATATAAATGTATATTTGGATGTCAAATTTAGTGACCTTTGTGGGAGTATTAAAATAAAGACTGGCCTCTCACCTTGAGAAAATCCACAGCAGGGATGGAGCTCTTGGAAGATGATTACGGACCTATCAGTGTGGTGCCTTTAACTGCAAACAGCTGTCCCTTGCGAACCGCTGGACAGTGGTCATCACCCTGCTATCTTAGGTGTGGTCCAGAAAGAGCCATCCTGCTGACTTCATTGTAAACTAGTCTAGGGAAAGAACGGACGTCATATGGAAAGAGAAAAACCCAGTATCTGATGCTGGTTTCAAGTATTTCCTCCACTTTGTCATGTGTGGGTTTCCGCGCCATTGGGTCCAGAGGATGCTTCAGGGATGGAAGGCCTTAGTGGCTTTTCAGCGGC
Source organism: Mustela nivalis (assembly GCF_964662115.1). Classification (NCBI taxonomy): domain Eukaryota; kingdom Metazoa; phylum Chordata; class Mammalia; order Carnivora; family Mustelidae; genus Mustela; species Mustela nivalis. Next base: position 131,616,108 of record NC_139040.1, read on the forward strand.
CATGCATGGCTCAGTTCTTTCAAGAAGGCAACATTAGCCAAAGACTTTAATGAGTCAATATGTTAACTATTAAAAATATAGTGTGAAAAAGGCAATCTTAATGGAGTTTTTGCCCATCTTCTCTGTAGGGTATGCCTTGGGGCTGGTGGTAACCGGATTGGTCTACCCAAATGAATAGGAAGGTCATGGGTTTCCAAAGGGCCAATGGAGCAGAACAGGGCTTTCTATAAGTAGAAGGGGGGAAATTCAGGTCAAACAGCATTGCTTTCCCTTAGCATTTCCATGATAGCCCAGATTGGTGTGTGGTGTGCTAAACCTTTCTCCTCTAATGCTTCCTGACACACAAGAGCCATTACGTTAAGGCCAGTAGAGACCAGAACCACAGCACAGCTGTGCCAAGACACACATTCTTAGCTCACAGAGAACACGCTATGGCTGTTTCTGTACAACCCAAGTCATGCAACATCCATCCATCACATGATGAGTAGCTCCCGATTCTAGCTATGCATGCATTGACTTATAAACCCACAAATGCGGAAGGCAATTGTGTAAACATATGGGCCAGCCTCTTGCAAGGTTAGAGTAGCAACATTCTCTAGATGTTGGCATCGGGTCCAGTCTTATGGCTTTGCAAGTTGGTTTGCCCTAAAACGATAGAACCAAATATATTTGTGTAACTTTGCAGAACCACCAAAAGAACCAAGAAGAAGCTTGGTAAAAGGTCTTCTCCCTAACTGTCTAGGAATATAGTCATTGACCACTAACGCTTGGAACTTCACAATGTCATAATGATGACATTTGCCTGCCATTTTGCATGTGAACCTGGATGTGTGCTCACCCTATGGTCCTTTCACACCGTGTCTCGTGCATCCAGAATGATCCAGCAGACATCAAAACACAAGCCCAAACAAAAACCCCTCTACTATATGTGAACATCCAGCATAGAATTCATTGTTAAAAACATGTTAGCTGCAAGAAACATTGGAAAGAGATTAAGTTTTTAGACATTCACACAGTCACATTAAGGTTTCTGTTGATAAATGCTTTGATGCCTTCTGGGTTTTTTGGGTTTTTTGTTTGTTTGTTTGGTAAGATAATTTGTTTGGAATTCAAATTCTCTGTTAAACAATCATGCCCTTTTTCTCCTTGCTTTTTTTCCCCCTAGTCCTGTTACTTCTTTTTCTTTTTTTTTTTTTACATTTTTTTTAATTTTTATTTTTTCAGTGTACAGTATTCATTGTTTTTGCACCACACCCAGTGCTCCATGCAATCCGTGCCCTCTTTAATACCCACTACCTGGTTCCCCCAACCTCCCACCTCCCACCCCTTTAAAACCTTCAGGTTGTTTCTCAGAGTCCATAGTCTCTCATGGTTCACCTCCCCTTCCAATTTCCCCCAACCCCCTTCTCTCTAACTCCCCATGTCCTCCATGCTATTTGTTATGCTCCACAAATAAGTGAAACCATATGATAATTGACTCTCTCTGCTTGACTTATTTCACTCAGCATCATCTCTTCCAGTCCCGTCCACATTGCTACAAAAGTTGGGTATTCATCCTTTCTGATGGAGACATAATACTCCATAATACTCCACATCTTCCTTATCCATTCGTCCACTGAAGGGCATCTTGGGTCTTTCCACAGCTTGGCGACCGTGGCCATTACTGCTATAAACATTGGGGTACAGATGACCCTTCCTTTCACTGTATCTGTATCTTTGGGGTAAATACCCAGGAGTGCAGCTGCAGGGTCATAGGGAAGTTCTATTTTTAATTTCTTGAGGAATCTCCACACTGCTCTCCAAAGTGGCTGCACCAACCTGCATTCCCACCAACAGTGGAAGAGGGTTCCCCTTTCTCCACATCCCCTCCAACACACGTTATTTTCTGTCTTGCTAATTTTGGCCATTCTAACTGATGTAAGGTGGTATCTCAATGTGATTTTAATTTGAATCCCCCTGAGGGCTAGTGATGATGAACATTTTTTCATGTGTCTGATAGCCATTTGTATGTCTTCATTGGAGAAGTGTCTGTCCATATCTTCTGCCCATTTTTTGATATGATTGTCTGTTTTGTGTGTTTTGAGTTTGAGGAGTTCATTATAGATCCTGAATATCAACCTTTTGTCTGTACTGTCATTTGCAAATATCTTCTCCCATTCCGTGGGTTGCCTCTTTGTTTTCTTGACTGTTTGCTTTGCTGTGCAGAAGCCTTTCATTTTTAACAGAATTGAGCACGTACCTCTTAGGTCTCTTAATGACAGAGACCTTACATATGGGTCCCTTCCTACAGAAATTATATTTATCGTTATGGACTGATTGTTCCAGTACCTACCATCTGCACAATTAAGTGGTTGGCTTTTCTGTGCACCTGTGTCATGCCTTGGTTGGTTCACAACATGAATTCATGCATACTGTTGGTTCTCCACGTCTTTTTGGACAAATAAAACCCAATTTCAGCACTGGACATCATGGCGTTTCTTGGGTTCTCGTTCCAGGAAACCCTCTCTTTAGCCGCCATTATGTGTCCCACGTATCACCTACCAGCTTGAAGAAGCCTTTCTGCCTCTTTCCCTATAGACTGTGAAACCCTATGTATGCACAAGGAACAGGACAGCCCTGCAAGTGACACCCACTGAAGCCATTTATGACATAGCCCGTATCTAAGAACATTCTTCTAGACACGTGGTGCCCAGATGCATCTGTCCCTTACACTTCCATTTTTAAGACTTGCTTCCACGGCAGAAATTAATTCTCACATGGTGGAACCTTGTGGGTAGCCTGTTTATAGCCCACAACATGGGTCCAACTATAGACACGGATGACCTAATTCATTAAACATATGCACATTCCCCCCAACACATGAGCCTGGACAGGGAATAGCGTGTGTGGCAGCCACTGGATCGTGCCCTGCCATGTGGACGCTCTTTCCTGGACAGCCTCACTTCTACCCTCTTAGAGAGAAATCCCTGTTTATGTCGACAACATGCAAAATATTCCTTCTCTTTTCTCTTTCAAAAACTCCATGGAGGGTTTTTGTTGGTTTTATTATGGGATTCCTCCCCACCCCGCCCATTTGTGGCATAATGCATGTAAGAGTTAAGAAAAAGATTTACTGAAGAACACACTAAAATCTAGATTAGAATGTGTGTGTGTGTGTGTGTGTGTGTGTGTGTGTGTGTGTCTTGAGCAAAATCTAATTCTTCATCTCGAACCACTTCACCTTCCTATTCCTGACAATGGTAAATCTAATAGAGTTGGTGTGATTAGAGCTGTTTAAATTTTGATGGAAAAACCACAAAATTCAATTGTGACTTTAGTGAGATTTCTTCCACCAAACTACCCAGGCAGGGCTAGAAGCCTCCCTTTGGTTTTTTTTTTTTTTTTTTTTTTTTTTCAAAAACTCCTACTTTTCTGATAAAACTTTTCTCTCAAAACAATGTTCTCCCAGTCTTCTTATCCCTGGTTATTCATTCTGCCCCTTTACTTTTGTTGTAGGCAGAATGATGGTTTCCCCAGCAAAGGGGCCCACATCCTAATTCCCAGGACCTGTGAATGTTTTGGTTTCAGAACAAAAGGGGTATTTAAAATTGCAGGTGGGGTTAAGGTGGTTCATCTATTGACCCATCACTTTGGGAGAGGATTCTGGGTTATCCAGGTGGGTCCAACGTGACCACATGGATTTTTAGACATCTAAGAGGGTAGCAGAGATCGGACTAACTCTGTCTGAGAAGGAATTAATCCATCATTGCTGGGTTTTGAGGATCAAGAGAGGAACCATGAGCCGACGGATGCAGGCACCTCCAGGAGCAAGGGAATGGATTCTGTATCAGAGCTCTCCAGGATGAAGACAACCCTAGACACACCTTGATTTTAGCACAGGGAGATCTTCCCCAGACTCCTAACCTCTGGAAGTGAAAGAGAGTCTTTGGCTATGGCAACCCCAAGAGATGACCACTGTTTGCTCTATGGGTGGTGGCAGGCCATTTCCTTGAACCTGCAGACCACCAAATTCTTCATGTAAGGGTGGCACCTTCTACACTCATGGCCGCTGGACTGAGTCTACCTGGCAGAAGTCAGGAAGGCTGCTAAAAATCCTCAGCCACTGATGACAGAATTTTCAGATCCCAGATGTCAAGAGTGCTCAGGTTAAAAAAAAAAACCCTACCTTCTCCAAAGCTGAGATGATTAGGCATATCTTTACCTTCGAATTTCCTGCAGGCTACTGTTGTGTTCTTTCTTCACCACGTACCATAGGTGATCATTTGTTTGTTTAGCTTCCAGGAGCCATTTCAGTACTATCTTTCCAAACTCTGTGCATCACTCAGTTTCTAAACCAATACAGGATGTTTTTAGCTCTTGTTATAGGAATGGCCTCTCCCAGGTGACACTTTCTGGACCAGTTACTGCTACATGTAAAATCAACTCTTAAGTTTGATGTTTCACTGTAACAAACACTGTATTTGCTCATAATTATTTTTAAGATTTATTTATTTTGAGAGACCACGAGCAGGGGGAGGGTTAGAGGGAGAGAGAGAGTCCTCAAGTAGACTCCACCCTGAGCACAGAGCCCAATGTTGGGCTCAGCCCCAGGACCCTGAGATCATAACCTGAGTCAAAATCAAGGGTCAGACACTTAACTGACTGAGCCACCCGGGTGCCCCTGCTAATAATTCTATGAATCAGCCGCTTGTGCTAGTCTCCATTGGAAAGTCCTTCTGTTGGTCTTTTCTGGGGTCACCCATGTGACTGCTGTCATCACGATGGTTTCCTTGAGACTGGATGGTCTCAAGCCAGTTCACTCCCATGCCTACCGGGTGGTCATGGCCTTTACCCTAGAACCCTGAGGTTACATTCCCATATGAAGAAGCCAAGGTAGCTTCTTTGAGATGAGCAGCCATGAGAGAGATGTTCAGGTGACAGCAGTTTCACTAGGCAGGCGTGTGAGTGGGTCCCAGCTGGCCTCATCTGTCCATCCTCCGTTAAACTGCCAGCTGACTGCTGCCACATGACAAATCCTAGACTAGACCAGCAGAAGAACCATCCAGTGGAACCCAAGCTAAATTGCTGGCCCACAGAAATGTGAGCAAACAAGATGGTAGTCGTTTGTAGCTACTAAGTATTGGGATTGTTTGTTACACAGCGATGCCTAACGGACATGGGTCTTTAACAAGCAAACCATTTATTTCATGGAGATGGAAAACCTTTCGTGTCTATTTTATAATGAATTCTAACGTGGAAAATAAGTTTATCATTGGTTCTGTGGAGCTAGAAGGGACATGATGGAATGGGGAGCCTGTGGGCAGGGGGTAGTGGGTTTTGGCTGCAACAGGCTCCTGGTGAAGCGTGTTCTTCCTACATGGGTTACATTGTAGTCATGGGCCAAGGTCAGCTTGGGTTTCCTAAACCCAAGAGGAAAATTCTTCCTTAGAATAGAATAGACTAGGAAATCCCCTTAGAGTTGGACCCCATGAGAGGAATTTATCTGTTTCAGACGGCATTTTGTTTGCTGGTCACTTGACTTGAACACAGTACAGTGTCCTTACTGCCTAATCCATAACCCACTCCATTCAACCATTACCCCTTATTTCCAACAAAGCCTTGAAAACGTACATGGCCATAGTCTACCTTGGGTGCAGACATGATGTCATTTGTTTGCACAAAATACTTTGACTTTCATTGGGAGTATCAGTAGCAACTCTGAACTATAATTGAGATCTTTAAATGATTCTGTTTGGGTAATCAATATTTTTTTTCATTGATCTGGTTTTTATCCCTCATCTTCTTAATGCTCCAGTGCTTATGTAATCTAAGGGCGAATCGGCCTATCTGTTTCTGATTTATTTTATATTAACTCAGTGAATATTTTTTATATGTACAAGAAGTCTTCTGAGAGTATTTAATATACTATTTTGATCTTTCTGTGCTAAAAGCATGGAGCCATATTTTTTTTTTTTCTTTCCTAAGGGTAGAAATCTGGAAGAGATTTAAATTATGATCAAAACAGCAAACTCATGAAGTTTGAATGGTTTCTAAACTTGGAAAAAAGAACTTCTCAAACCTCTTTCCTTTTAGGAGAAAATCATTTTTGAGCTCCTTGGCTTTGCACAAAATGTCCCTCCCTTCTGTTCTTTTCTCTCAATCTCTCTTTTTTTTTTTTTTTTTTTTTTTGATCAGTGTACATAAGATTCAATTGTATGCGAATCACTGATCTTTCTGCCAATCCTATTGTCATTTTTCACATCATTAAAACATTTCAAAAACAGCTAAATAATCAATTGATAAGGCTAACCTTTTTGGCATAAGGAGGAGGTACTTGCAAGACGTCTATTTTTAAAACATGGCCATGATTTTTCAGGAACATTTAGTCACATTGCTTTGGGTAAGAAGGTAGGAAGTGGTGATTTAAGGAGAACACAGGGTGGTGTACAGAGTTCTTTCTACATACATCGGTGCAGGGAGCTGCTGGATGGGAGATGCAGCACAGTTTCCCCCCACCACGGGCAAATATCAGGAAATTCTCCCGGGGCACCCGAGTGTCTGCAGATGTGCACCCCGCAGCATCAGATTGAAGTCCATTTAACTTCCCTTGCCCTGAAACAGAACCAGAGGCATTGGAACAGCAGTGGGGAAAAAAGCTAGCTGCAGTAACTCTCCAGGAAATCAGTTTTATTGCCCATGGTGCGAAAGGGGGTTTCAGGAATAAGTCACCTTTCACCATGTCTTTTCAGCTTCTTCCTGCAGCTGGACACATACTCCCCTCCTATTGTTTATGGGATCTCTGGAGTTAAAAATCAGCAGTCGAAGTTGTAGAATTCTTCCCAAGGATCATAAGAGAAACTGAGGCATCCATTCAGTTACTGACTATGTGTATAGCTTAGTTCTGATTCCAGCACAGCTTAGGATTGGGAGAAATGGGGCAAGGAGGACCTCTGGGTACCCATAGTGTGTGCATATGCGTGTGTGCATTAGACAACCGATTGCATTAGCAATCACAGGGGACGTGGTAAATCATAGGAGCTGCTGGGGCATGGACAAGGGGTCTCTGTGCTGCTGGGGATGCAGAAGCGGGTGGAGAGTGTCCCCACAAATGACCCTACATGTACTTTGATGTGAAGAGTCAATACATAGGGAATCAGGCCCATCACTGAATGCTAATTCCTGGGGAGAGAGCAATTTCTGTATTTACCAAGGTGCGCATTGTTTTAACTCCCCCAAAGTGTTTCATTTTAAATACTTGTGTTTTTATAAGTATCTGTCTACCTGTTTGTCTATCATCTACGCATCTATTAGTATATATACTAATAAGTACATAAGAATAAATAGAATAGATTATAATATAAAATATAAATTAATTAAAATAGGTAAATAGTCGGTAGACAGGTATAGGTGCAGAGATAGGTGATATATATCAGCTAACTAGATGATAGATAACAGATATAGATAAAGAAAGAATAGATGGATGGATGGGTAGACGGGGATGGATGGTTGAGTAGAAGAATGGATAGATAGATAGATAGATAGATAGATAGATAGATAGATAGATAGATGATAGATATGGATAGATGGATGGATGGATGGATGGATGGATGGTTGGATGGATGGATGGTTGGATAGATGGATGGTTGGATAGATGGATGGATGGATGATTGGATAGATGGATGGATGGATGGATGGATGGATGGTTGGATGGATGGATGGATGGATGGATGGATGAGTAGATGGGTAGGTGGATGGATGAGTAGATGAATGGATGGATAGATAGATATGGATGGATATGATGGATGGATAAGTAGATAGATGGATAAATAAATAGGTGATAGAAAGATAAATAGACAGATAGATGATATATAGATAGATGATGGATGATTTCAACAGGCTTCAAAGTTCTCAGCAAGTACTTCGTTGACCATTTTTACTCTTGATAAAGTTTGTGGCAATTCATATTCCACTAGAAGGTTTGAGCATCTTTTGAAGATTCCTCGGCTGGATTTTCTTGTTTTCCTAATGGGTGTCTAAGGAATGCCCCCACTTGTCTGGGCCCCAGCTCTGAGCTGTTAGAGGGGAGCAAGCCGGGACACAGAGCAGGGACTTACTGCTGCTGGACAGTTAGACAGGTGAGTTAGCACGTGTCCCAGTCTACAACCCTAGCTTCCCTGGGGGCCCCAATGAACATGTAAAATAGACTACTTCTAGGATTTGATCATTGGCTTTTGGATAACTGACTTAAGGTCAGGTGATGGGATGAAGACCTCAGGTTAGTTAAAGGCAGTGTAAAGTGGACAGACAGTGAGCGATGGTCCCCTGGTCTGGAATCAGTGGCAGGTCCCTGACTGTGGCTGAGACAGACAGACAGAAAGGGTCTCAGTAAGAAGTTCCAAGTCTCTTCTGGAACGTGATGGGGACCTCCCAGGAACTGACATCTTTGTTACATTGTTTCTCTAAAACAAACATGGTTCCTGCCATGCATCATGCCTCAACTTCCCTAAAATTCCATGTGGGTTAGCTGTGGTGACAAAGTTCTTGTTCCCATGCCATGGGCAACTCCTGCTTTTTTTTTTTTTTTTTTTTTTTTTTTTAATTTCACTCTAATTGACATTGTCTGAGTTTTAGGGGGCAGTGTGTTGACTTGAGACATGCATGTCAAGTATGAGTGCCCTTCTCTTCTGAGCAAACACCTTACCATTTCTCACCTGAGGCAGGAATAACTAGGATCTAGTGTCTTAGCAGGTGTGCTGCCGAGAATCTAAAATTGTTCTCTGTAGTCACTATCATGTCTGCATTGGATCTCCAGGACGGACTTATCCACTAGCTGCAAGTCTGTACCCTTCAACCAACATCGGTCCTACCCTCCCGCCCCTCAGCCGGTGGTAACCACACTGTTTTCACAAGTTCAGCTTTCTTTAGATTCCACTTAGAAGTGAGATCACACAGTATTTGTGTTTCTCTGAGTTCTCTCACTAAGCATAATGCCCTCAAGGTCCATCTGCATTGGGCGAAATGGCAGGGCGTCTTTTGCCATCAGTGTGCTCTCAAGAGTCAAGAGTCTGTTTTCTGTCTGTCTCTTTTTTTTCCTTTGTTCATTTGTTTTGTCTTAAATTCCTCTTATGAGTGAAGTCGTATGGTGTCTGTCTTTTTCTGACTGACTGACTTCACTCAGCATAATACCTTTTAGCTCCATCTACATTGTTGCAAAGGGCTAGATTTCATTCTTGTTTATGAATAATATTCCATATATATTCCATATATATGTGTTCTTTATACATATATATCTTCTTTATATATATACATATATTCCATATATATGTGTTCTTTATACATATATATCTTCTTTATATATATACATATATTCCATATATATGTGTTCTTTATACATATATATATATATATATATGTCTTCTTCACCCACTCATCAATGGACACTTGGGCTGCTTCCATATCTTGGCCTTTGAAGAAATTGGATGTGGGATCTTCAGAATCGTCTTTGTGTTCCCTTTGGATATCCAACTCCCCTTTGAATTCTCCAAAATACAGATGCACTTGCAAGGAAATCGGAGCTGTCTTTCTGAGCAGGACATCCTCTTGAGAAGAGAACGAAGTTTTAAAGGTGGTTCTGTTCACATCCTTTGTATATAACACCAATGATGCTGCTAGCTATTGGCATGTGTTCTTTCATTCAGCATTTCTCAGTGATGGGGCTGCGGACGGTTTGGATCCAGTCAGTCTCTGAGGAGGGCCTGTCCTGTGCACATTAGGGTGTGGAACAACACCTCTGGTTCCAGGAGCACTCCCTACACCTCCATGTCGACCACCAGAAATGTCTCCAGGCATTGCCAAGTGTCCCCTGGTGAGCAAAATCGCCCCTCTTTGCAAATCATTTCTCTGTATGATATGAGCAATAGAATATTGTTTTCTCTCCCTACATATATATGTGTGAAGAAGGTACTCATGATTAATACACAATTAAAACAGCTGGGTGACAGCTACCATATAGGATCCCATTGGGGTTTTGGTTAGGTTTTTGGAGATGACCAAAAACACAAGATCTTGGGTGGTCTTTTCGTGAGATCCCCAAACCCCCGACTTTTGAGATGCTAAGAAGAAAAATGAGTTCTAGATTTGATGTCCAGCATCGTGCCTAGAGTCAAGACTAAAACGTCACACATTTAAAAATGTTAGGAGGGTAGATTTCACGCTACGTGTGCTCACCAGCATAAAATGAAAAATTTTAAAAGAAACGAGGATGTTCTCCTGTGCTGCAGAAGGAGGAAGCAGTCTGTGTTTGCTTGTCCAGTGGGGCAGCTTCAGCTGTGTTTTCAACAAATGGGACGTGATCTTATCTCTGTAGGCATCTGCTCTTGCTCTCTTTAGGTCTTACAGAGAGAAAAATAGCCATGCACAAGTCCATCACATGGGACATGCCACAACCGATTAGAGACTTGGAGTTAGCCACATACCTGCTTCCCCCCAAGTGGCAAACAGCAAATAAACCACCATGTCACTGCCTTCGTACCTGTACTCTGACAATCCCGAGTTTGGCTGAAGCTCTTTTCTCCAGGAGGGACTTGTTTCCAGAAGACACTCACCCATCTTCACCCTTAAAAACCATTGCTATTTAGGGCAACGAAGTTCCTGGTTTTCCTTGCATCTGGGGGGCCAGGCTAATTTTCTTCAAAATAAGATACATTTTCATGAAAGCGGAGTGAAAAGGTTGTGGGAAGACTATCACTACGCACCATTGTTCGGAAGAACGGTGATAGGATCCCACGTCCAGTCACCTGCCGTGAAACCTTTACCAAAATTCCCCCTGTGCCTGAGCTTCTCTCTGTACGGTCTAACACACCGCTTGGCGATTAGATCATCCCTAGGGAAGGTACGACATGAATGAGTGTTTTTCTTTTCTTCCTTTTCCCCTAACTTCATCAGACCGCAAGTACGTTTTAAGATGATCGTTTGGCAGGCGCTCCTTCCAACATTCCACTTCCCGGCTCGATGGAACACAAAATCAGGTCTCGTCAAGACTTTTCTTAGATCTGCTTCCCTCCATTTCGTAAGTTTTCAAGAGTCGTATAATTTATGATGTGGCGGGTCAGGGGAAAATATGCAGAGAGTGGATGGGTGTGTTTAACTTAAACATGTAGGGTGTATTGAAATGAACTTGAACCTACAGAGAGTGTTTTGGGGACATAAGGAGAGTGCTCTATGGTCAGGAATTCAACCAGATGAGGGTCTCTAGTTCCTCATCCCGGTAACAAGCAGGTGGATAAATTCATGAATGCATGAAAGAAAATCAGAGCTCCAACTCAGGTCAATCCGTGTGCACCTTACATCAAGTCATATAGGGATATTGGGGACACAGGAGCACACACACTCCTCCACAAGGCTCCCCAACAAAGCCACCAGAACCTCTTTATCCACAAAGTTCTCATCTCTGCTTCCACATGGATGAAACTCAAAAATGTGATGCTTGGTGAGAGAAGCCAGTCACAAAGGGGCACGCCGTGTGTGACTCCGTGGATCTGAAATGTTCCAGAACAGGCAAATTTTCACAGACAGAAAGACTGGTGGATGCCAGGGGCTGGGAAGGGGACAGGGAGTGCCTACTACTGGGACCACGGGGTTGCCTCTGTGGGGCATGGGAATGCCTGGAAGCGGGGCAGAGGTGGTCCTGGTGCAACTTTCTGAATGTACTAAGTGCCTCTGAATGGTTTGTTTTAAAATGGTTGCTTTAAAAGAAAACAAACAAAGCAAAAACACTCTTTGCTCAATTGTGTCCTCAGTAGGGGTTTTGCAGGAAAATAAAAGAGAAAGCCTTTTTGAACTTGGTGAATGAACTTCCCGGCATCCAGATGGCAACTTTAGAAAGAATTAAATTGTCCAAGAAGATGCTCAAATTCCAAGTCGGGCTTCCTTACCCAGGGAGGTGGGTTGGATATGAGAATGTCAGCAAATATCCACACCGAGTGCCTTAACACCACTGGGAATTCAGACCCCAGGCAGGCTTTGGACTCAGAGACCAGCAGGACACTGTAGGAAATGGAATTGGGATCCAATGTGATGATTCTGGGTGAAAGCATGGATTCTAGGATGAGGTAGAAGGACAGAGAGCTTCTCCTAAGGGCCCCATGCACTCTCCCTGTGTGAGGGAGATAGAACCCAGTGGGATCTATGCATACAGGTAGCAATAGGAAGGTAATGCACCAACATCTATCCATATCCGTATCAGAATCTACATCCATATCCATCTATCTATGTGCCTATATATCTTTCAAGATTTATTTTACAAATTGGCTCACCTGGAGAGTCCGAAATTTGGTGGATGGGCTGGTAGGCTGGAGACTCAAGGAACATTTGCATTTCAAAGTCAAAGGCTGTTGCTGAAGTCCTCTTCTTTGGGAGGGTGAGGTGAGGGGAGGTCAGGCTTTGGTCTTTCTCCAGGACTTCAACTGATTAGACGAGGCCCACACACACTGGAGGCAATCTACTTTATTCAAAGTGTGATGATTTGAATGTTAATCTCACCCAGAATCCATCCTCACAGAGATATCTAGAATAATGTTGGAACACATATCTGGGCACCATGGCCCAGCCAAGCTGATGTAAAATTAACCATCACATACTAGGATAGGCTGAATCACAACCGCTGAGAAAATGAGGTTATGGTTCTGCATCAGTGGTTGTCAACTGGGGGTATTTCTGTTCCGAGGGGCAACTTTAGAAAGAATTAAATTGTTCAAGAAGATGCTCAAACTCCAAGTCGGGCTTCCTTACGCAGGGAAGTGGGTGTGATGTGAGAATGTCAGTAAATGGAGATATTCTTTGGTGATCATTGTGGGGGTTAAGGGGTGCTCCTGGTATCTAGTAGGTAGAGGGACACTGCTCAATGCCCTACAGTGGCCAGAATGCCTCAGCCCAGAGAATTATTTGGCTTAAATGTCAAGTACTGTGACTATTGAGAAACCCTGATGTACAGTAAATAACAAAGTTTAGAAAATTGTTGGTTTTATCTTAGAATAACCATTAGTTTTATCACTAGTTTCATGATAGTCTATTTTCCTTTGAAAATTAAGTAAATATTTTTCATGTTATTTGATATTTGATAATGCATTTTGATACTTTCCCATGACATGAAAAAACAACTGTGTCTAATGGTATTACCTATCTACCTAACAATTTATCCATCCATCCATGCATCATAGCTATCCATCCATCCATCCATCCATCCATCCATCCATCCATCCATCTACCCATCCTATAAATCTGAATAGCTGTCTCAACTCCTTGCACAGAAAGTGATTACACAACTCTTCTGAAGAAGAATGACTCAGAGACAAAGTATTAATCCTCCCATAAAAATCTAACATTTTCTGAACTCATCCCAATTTTAGATCATTCTGGGGAATTTCTGAAAAACTGACTTGGGTCTCTGAAGGACAAAGAGCTTGCATATTCCGTGTCACTATCATGTACCACACCATTGGCTTTAAAATGCATTTTCACATGGGTATACAGCCATTTCTTTACTTCAACATTTTCTTCCTTATTATCCTCAAGTCAGAGATGCCATGCTTTGATGACCTTATCTAAGTGTGAAACCTTAAATTAAAATTGATATGGCAATGTGGAGAAAGGGGAACCCTCTTACACTGAAGGTGGAAATGTAAACCGTTCAGATGCTCTGGAAAACAGCATGGAGGGTCCTCAACAATGAAAAATGGAACTACTCTATGATCCAGTAATTCCACTTCTGGACATACATCTAAAGGACATAAGAACTCTAATGTAAAGAGACAGCTGAACCCCCCATGCTCAGAGCACCATTACTTGTAACAGCCAAGACATGGAAACAAGTGTCTATCAATGGATAAAGGAGTTATAGCATATACATTCCATGAATATAGACTATATATATAACCCATGAATTATATATTCATGAGTATTTACATATTCATGAATGTACATTATATATTCATGGAATATATATATGTATATCTATGGAATGGTATTCAGCCATAAACAATGAGAAAGTCCTACCATTTGCAATAACATGGATGAAACTTGAAGGAATTAAGCTAAGTGGAAAAAGTCAGAGAAAGCAAATATCATATTGTCTCACTGATATGTAGAATCTAAAAACAAATAAAAACGAACCCAAAAGTCAAAGAAAAAAAAATAAGATTTATCATCACCAGAGGAAGGGGGTAGAGGGATGCAAATGAGAGGAAGATGGTGAAAAGACAAAAACTTCCATATGTGAGGTAAATACATAATAGGGGCTTGATGTACGAGATGATGACCATACAAAACACTGATGCGTAGTAATAGGGAAGCTATTAAAACAGTAGACTCTTGTGATTAAAAGTTCTTCCTTTACATTTTCTTGTATTCTCTATGAGGAGATGGATAGTAGCTGAATCTCTTGTGATCATTGTTTCACTATATATAAATCTAACTATCATGGTGTACACCTTAAACTTGCACAATGATATATCTCAATTATTTCTCAAACTGGACAAAAAACTGACATCACCAGAGACGTCTTTGTAAATAACACATAGGTCAACCCCTTTTATCAAAAACAGCACCGAGGCTCATTTTGTTTTTTAATGGAAAGGCATACTTGAATAGCCTGGGTTTATCTGGGTCTTCAGATTTTCAACAATGAGAACAGGAGATACATTCACTTTTAGAAGATGGGATTGAATGCGTCCATCTGATGTGCCTTAGTGGTCTATGGCGAAGAGGGGGTTTGATTGGATGATCTCTAAAGTCCCATCAAGGTGTGTATTTTGAAATTCTCATTAACAAAGAGCAAACATCATGTCCTATAAACAGAACTGGGAAGTTCAATGTTCCACGGAATGTGGAAATGGTAGCATGTGGGCAGAACCTCGTTACGTTGTCTAGACAAGACGTGGCTATTCCATATCCTAGGATATGCATGTGGCTGAACGGTGTTCATTTGCATCTCAAGGGTATCCCCTGGTTGGTCTGATGCTGCCTTTATAGGGGTGGCCGGGAGGAGTGCCACAGACTGAATGTGTGTCCCCCATCAAACTCCATATGTTGTTGACACCTAAACTCCAGGCTGATGGTATTGTGCAGTGGGGACTTTGGGAGGACATTAAGTCATGAAGGTGGCACCCCCAAGAATTAGAATCCTGTCCTTATAACGAGAGGTTGAAAGAAGTTGCTTTTCTCTCCCCACATATGAAGATACAGCTGTAAGACAGCATGCGTGAACCAGAAGACCATCCTCACCAGGCCCTGATTCTGTCCACGCCTGGATCTTGACTTCCAGCTTCCTGAAATGTGAAAGGTACATTTCATTTATTGCTCAACCACCTAATTCATGGTGACTACAAGCACCACATGGTATGATGCATGTCTAGAATTTATTCATTTTGCATAATTGAAGATATTTATCATTGATACACAACTTCCAATTGTCCTCTTGCCTGGGACCAGCAACCTACCATCCTTCTCCCTGTACGTCTGAATTCATCCCTGTACGTCTGAATTTGACTATTTCAGAAACCTCCGACAAGAAGAATCATGCAGTATGTGTCTTTGTGCACTAGGCTTATTTCCCTGAGCACAATGCCCTCCAGGTTCACCCGTGTTGCCTCAAATATCAGGGTTTCCTTCTTTAGTCCCTGATCCCATACCCCTACTGCTTCCCCTCCAGCAACCCTCAGGTTTTTCCGAGATTGAGAGTCTCTTATGGTTTGTCTCCCTCTCTGGTTTCATCATATTTCATTGTTTCCTCTCTTTCCCCGTGATCCTCTGCCTTGTTTCTTAAATTCCTCATATCAGGGAGATCATATGATAATTGTCTGTCTCTGATTGACTGATTTCACTCAGCATAATACCCTCTAGTTCCATCCATGTCGTTGCAAATGGCAAGATCTCATTCCTTTTGATGGCTGCATAGTATTCCATTGTGTACCATATCTTCTTTATCCATTCATCTGTTGGTGGACATCTAGGTTCTTCCCATAATTTGGCTATTGTGGATGTTGCTGCTATAAACATTCAGGTGCAAGTGCCCCTTCAGATCTCTACGTTTGTATCTTTAGGGTAAATACCCAGTAGTGCAATTGCTGGGTCATAGGGTAGCTCTATTTTCAGCTTTTTGAGGAGCCTCCATGTTGTTTTCCAGAGTGTCTGCACCAGCTTGCATTCCCATCAACTGTGTAGGACATTTCCACCTTTCTCTGCATTCTCACCAACATCAGTCATTTCCTGACTTGTTTCCAGAATTTTAGCCATTCTGATTGGTGTGAGGTAGTATCTCACTATGGTTCTGATTTGTATTTCCCTGAGGCCCAGTGATGTGGAGCACATTTTCATGTGTCTGTTGGCCATTTGGATGTCTTCTTTGCAGAAATGTCTGTTTATGTCTTCTGCCCATTTCTTGATTGGGTTATTTGTTCTTTAGGTGTTGAGTTTGATAAGTTCTTTATAGATTTTGGATACTAGGCCTTTGTCTGATAAGACATTTGTCAGTATATTCTCCCATTCTGTCCGTTGTCATTTGGTTTGGTTGATTATTTACATTGTTCTGCAGAAGTTTTAATCTCAGTGAAGACCCAACAGTTCTTTTTGCCTTTGTTTCCTTTGCCTCTGGAGATGTGTCTAGCCAGAAGTTGCTGTGGCTGATGGAGAAGAGGTTGCTGCCTTTGTTCTCCTCCAGGACTTTAATGGATTCCTATCTCACATTGAGGTCTTTCATCCATTTTGAATCTGTTTTTGTGTGTGGTGTAAGGAAATGGTCCAGTTTCATTCTTCTGCATGTGGCTTCTTTCTTAAGGCTGATTACAACTGGTAGTCTATGTAGTCCACATTTTTTGTCTTTATGTATTCATTTGTGCATGAACATTTAGGTTTTTTCCATATCTTGCTTATCGTGAACAGTGCTGCAGTGCACACAGGGGTGTGTACAGCTCTTTGAGATTCAATTTGAAATTTTTGTCTCTCCACCCAGAAAGGGGCATTACTGGATCACTTCTTGTCTCCCACTTGAAAGCAATCAAAATATTCTTCTTTTACTGAGCAACATGGCGACCCTGAATAGAATGTTTTTATTCTGGATTCTTTCCCCTTTCTTGCTTTACACTCTTTTTGTCTAGTTTTGAGACAAATTAGACATGGGGTCAGAGGACGTCCTACAGGGAATACGTTTAATTCCAGAGGTGGAATGGTTGGGTGTAATGTTTTTAAAGGATCAGAGGGAGCAGACCTGACTGCAGTGAAAGCGGAGAGGGATGGCTGGATTGGGGAGGGACATGGGGGTGTGGGGGGAGGGGACCCAGAGCTTGCAGCACAGCATTGAGGATGTCCTGGCCAGGCCCTGTGAGGAGCCCCAGAACAAGCAAGAACTCTGGAATCAGGCACGAATGGCCTACACTGCTCCCTGCCTCACCCTATCCCGCCCACCACGTCCCACCAGCATTTTCCAGGACTCTCCAAGGGGCCCAAGCGATGCATTCACACAGCTGTACATTTTGGCAAATCTTCCAAGAGTAAGACATGTTGGAATTCCTTTTCTTGACGACGACCCCTCTGCATTCTCTGAGCTTCAGCAGCGGCAAAACCTGGGTCGTCCCCTGCACACACGCAAACCATTCATCCCTGGCGGGATGGTGGTCGTGAAGGTGCTGGCTGTTGGCGATGTCTCAGGGAAGGAGGTCCTGGGGTTATCTGAAACTTTTGTGACTGTGTGGGTTCAATGCAGAGAGATACATTGAATGTGTAGAATGTGTGTGACCTTTCCTTGAGCTCACTCCCTGTGAAGGGATTCACCCCGTGTATCTACTCACCACCCCCCGCCACCCCTCTCCCCTTGCATATGATTTATTTTGTTAGCTCAAAGGAAAGAATTAGGTTGAAATTCTTTGACGAGGCTCAATGCAAGGATTGCAAAACTCCGTGGGTCTTGGAAATATGGTTTCAGTTGCAGACAGATGCAAGGCAGGAAGCACACATGACCATCTCCACATGGCAATTTTGAGCACATTCTCTTTATTCTTCATGTTTGAAGCCTTAATATCTATTGGGATTCAAGTTTGCGGTGCCAGATAATGATCTCTTATTTCCTAAAATAATATAGAATGAAGTTCTATCCATATTTTCCATTTTACAAAGTCATTTGCTTTCCAGTCCTCTGGAGCTGCCCTGGAGAACTGTGTCTATGTAAAGGAAACTTTCAACTTTGGAAAAAAGTGAGAAACAGTCAGTAGCCCAAACACCCCTGGGACCTTCTGAGAAATGCAGATTCTCAGGTCCCATTTTAAACCTGCTAAAAATCAGAAAATCTGGGGTGGGTCTCAGCATCTTTGTTTATCAGACCCTCTGGATGATTTGACACAAGCAAGGTCAAGTTGAGAACCAATGAAGTAGTAGTTTTCACCCCCTTACCATGCATTAGAACCACCAGGTTTCCAAACCCAACTAAATTGGGACTCGCCCCCAGCAATTCTGACTTAGTTGCTTCGGGGTGGGGTTTGGGTTCGAAGGCATGACACTTCTTAAAACACTGGTTCTCAAACTTGGACTGCATTTTGGGAGTCACCTAATGACCATCTAAAAGACTCATTGCCCAGACCCAGGTGTTCAGTCTCCCCAGGTGGTTTGAAGGGCGGCCCAGGCTGAGATCCATGCATGCTTTATCCCCCCATGGATTCAGCTCTGCAGAAGATGTTAAATATGCATGGTCGCCTTGTTCCCAGACTTTGATGTGCATAGAAATTGCTAGGGAACTTGGTAAAATGAGGATTCCCATCTTGGAAGTCTGACCTGGAGAATCAGTAAAAGCCCAGCTCAGGGAGGTGCTACTGTTTAGGGAATGAGCCCTGAGTTAGAAGCTTTCTGTCCTTTGTAGGGCATTTTGTCAACTCTTTCATTTTTTGCATGAAGTCTGCCTTTGCTTTCATTGTCTACTGGGGTTTCCAGGTGGGGATAATGAATGGAGTCTAAGTCATGGTTACATCAGCCTTTCTCAGCCTCATTCAAGAGTCAGCTACATGGGGTTAAATGGTCCACTGTGATGGAGCTATTCTGTGTGTTGTGTTGTGGTGTGTTGAGCAGCACCCCTGCACCCATGGCAATCCAGGGGTACCTGAAGTTGCAACAACCAGAAATGTTTCTGGACATTGCCGAATGACCCCTGGGGATAAAGTCACCCTGGTTACAGTAACTGCCACAGATGGAGGGATGGTGGATAGATGGAAATAGGGATGGATGGATGGATGGATGGATGGATAGGTAGCTAGGGATATAGAGATAGATGGATAGGTAGCTAGGTATATAGGTAGGTAGGTAGATGATAGATGGATAGATAGATGATAGATATCAGGTTGGACAGATGATGGATGGATGGATGGATGGATGGATGTGTGGATGGATGGGTGGTTAGATAGAAAAGTGGCTAGATGGATGGATGATGGTTGGCTGGCTGGAGGAATAGGTAGATAGATAAGTGGATAAATGGATGGATGATAGATGATGGATGGATGGATGGATGGATGGATGGATGGATGGATAGGTAGGTAGCTAGGTAGATAGAGATGGATGGATGGTTAGGTAGGTATATAGGTAGGTAGGTAGATGATAGATGGATACATAGATGATAGATATCAGATTGGATGGATAGACATCGGGATAGTTGGATGGGTGGATAGGTAGGTAGATAGAGTCTCTTGTGCTAAGACAGCACGAGTGACCTCGGCAGTTGTGACATCTGGGGGGAGATGGGTTTCTGGGGTGGGGTGTCCTGGGCTCTTCAGGGCATGGAGCATCATCTCTGATGTCCCCCCAGGAGATGTCAGCAACACCTGCCTCCCAAGTTATGAGAACCAAAAATATCTCCACACCTTGCCAAGTGTCCCCCAAAGGCACAATTGTTCCATCCGTCTTGAGGACCTTGAGGTCAGATGAGCCCAGGGAAGACCATTTAGAATGCAATACATTTGTCTCTTCCTTATAACACGCTGGTCTCCAAAGGGACAACACCCAGCAGAAGCCTGGTTGCCCCATGTTCTGCCTTCTGTACGGGCTTCTTCCCAACGCTTTGGAAAGTCCCTGGCTCTCTAAGTGAGCTCAGATCCTTCTGGCTCTGTGGGTTCAACAAGTAAGTATTGCCACATTCTTTTTCAGTTCTGAAATCTGCTTGTGCGACCAGGATTGAGGGAAGTAAATTGTCATCGTGCGGAATAAGGCAAGGAAAACTCTGCTTCTCCTCTCTGTGGCCTTCAGGGGTCTGAGCTTGTTAAGATATTTTCAATGGTTGTTAAATTTTTTAGAGATATCAGGCTATTCTGTTCTTGCTGGTGGATTATATTACATGGTGAACCTTGCAGATCTTGCAAAACTCTTGAATGATAAGTAGCTCAGATAGATTCAAACAGATGGGATTGACCATTAAGATTTTTTTTTTTTTTTTAATGACAACTTGATCTTTGGAAAGTGGAAGAAACAATTGAGTTAATAGTCACTTGAACTGCAAATCGACCCATTAGAATATTTGCCGATACTGCTGATTGTGGTTTTGCGGATGATGGAACAAGTATGTAAATGGATGAGAAACATTTGCAGATGTATTTTTCTTCTCTCTTTCTGCTGGCAACAACTCATCTGTAATAGCCAGGAAGACATTTTTTTTTGCAACAGGTCAACGGGATGCTTTTGTTCACATAGTCTCCACGAGAGGGCAGTGGATACCGCTTAAAAGGTCTTGCCCCAGGGACTTGGAAGGTATTTTAATTTTTCCAATAGATTCCTGTCATTCAGCTTCAAAAGGAAATTTTTTTAGAAAGTGGGTCTTTTTATTTACGTATTTTTACTTATATTGAGTAGGACCTGTTTTGCAGAATAAGGATAATTCACCCATGTTTTGGGCAGAGCTCAACTTCTCTCTTCCTAACCCAACCTGACTTTCTTCACCAGCCATGTTGAATATCCAGCTCTGATGAAAACACCAGTCTACCCTTTTAAAAAAATGAAATGGCCCATGAATTGCTCTTCCAGGGAGGATAACCATGTGTAGAAAGCTTGAACACCAAGATATGTAGCACATTTCATGACACTCGATCAGTCCTCCCCAACTTAGAAATGCAATAATTATACGAAGAGCCCAGTTCAGATACACTCTGTACCTAGAGCACATCTGACGGAATAAGAAATAAAATCTTCTTTCCCTAAATAAATAACTATGTCCTCCAATGTGTGCAATACTACCTGGTTTCCCCCGATGGAGAATTTCCCCAGCTCGCATGCCCACGTAGAGTTGAACGGTCTGAAACCCTCACCGAGGGTGAGTGACTTAGCACCAACCAAGGCAGCATCTCTGCAAACCCACCTTCTTCATCTTCTAGAGGAAAAGGGTTCCCACTGCCATCCGACACTCTAATCTGATCATCTGCACTAATCAAAACCTTCATGCCAAGAGGGCTGGCATATGGTAGGTGCTCTGCATTTTGAACCCCACTCCCCATTGGAAAAACAGCAGTCATTTCTGGCTTTGTCTGCAAACGCTGTCTGCTTTGGGTCAAGGAAAGTGTATAGATGTCTACATACTGAATAGGTTGATTGTGTCCATGCATGCACGGCTAATGGGATGCATTGGCTGATTATAACCAGTTGAGGTCTTATCTGGTGAAGGTTGGCTCCTTGAGGAATACTGACATGCCTCCCTTTCAAGTTTGGTTTGCTTTGGATTTGTGTACAGTTCTTCAGGCCAGGACGTTTGAGCACAGATGAGTTAGCTCTGAAATGAAAAATACTTTATGTGCCATTATGCTCAGGGCTTGATTGCTGGGACATAGAAAATAGCACTGGGATCTGTGGCAACGTGCTGTTAGGGCAGCAAGGGGCCAAGCATCTGCAAGTCCTTTGGAAGGATATAGAGACATCTGATGTGGCACTCAAAGCATCCAGCTCCTGGTTCTGCCTGCTCCATGCAAACCCTGTAGCCAGCTGGCACCTCCTGTCCTTTGAGTTTGGGCGTTAAGGACAGCAACAATGTGCAGAAAGGAAATTAACTTTCGACTTAAAAAATTCCTCTTAAATAGAAATCTGGGAACCTTCCAGAATTGATGGAGTTGGAAATTGAAACGTAATGCAAATAGATACTTACTAGCTGACCAAGAGCCATAGCCCAGAGTTTTAGCTGTCCTTTGCTGGTCAGTAGTGGGGCTGATGTCCTCAACCAATACGCATGGTGTTTTTTATTATCATTACTATCTTTGAGGAGGAAGGGGTTAGGAAAAATTTTTTAGACACTGCTTAGTTTTTTTTTTTAAATAAGATATGCAAAAATTTAATTCAGTAAAATTAATAAGAGTATATCTCTATTTATGTCTGTATATTTGCTATGTTTTTTTATCAATATCTATCCATCCATCCATTGATCATATCTACCTATCTGTCCATTCCTCCCTCTGTCCCTCCCTACATCTATCTATTTATCTATCTCTCTATCTATCCATCCATTCATCCATCCATGTATCCATCAATCCATCCCTACATCTATCCCTATATCAACTATCTATCTATCCATCTATCTGTCCATCCATCCATCTCCATCCATCCATTCACACATCCATCCATCCATGTATCCATTCATCCATCCATCTATCTGTCCATCCATCCATCCATCCATCCACATAACCATCCATCCATCCATCGATCATATCTACCTATCTATCCATCTGTCCCTCTGTCCCTCCCTACATCTATCCCTACATCCATCTATCTATCTATCTATCTATCTATCTATCCATCAATCCATCCATTCATCTCTCCATATATCCATCCAACCATCCATACATCTATCCCTATATCCCTATATCAAATATCTATCTATCCATTTATCTGTCCATCCATCCATCCATCCACACATCCATCCATCCATGAATCCATTCATCCATCCATCCATCTATCTGTCCATCCATCCATCCATCCATCCGTCCGTTCGTCTGTCTGTCCGTCCATCCATCCACCTACCTACCTCTCCATCCATTTGGTGTAACAACATGAAAACGGTTGTTTAAGTGGTGATCTCAGGTCTTGTGTTAGCTTATCCAGGATCTAGTTGTGGTCAACATATTATATTTTAAATAAAACATACATACTACTTTAAAGATAATTAATTGAGACAAAATGTACGTGATATAAAATTACCCATTTTAGAGTAAACGATTCAGTGGCATTTAGCACATTCACAATGTTGGGCAACAATTACTTCTCCCCGCCCCCATCAGGACAAGTACACTCCTTAATACTTATCACCTATGTCCCCCATCCCACCTTCCCCCTCCCCTTCTGGTAACCCTCAGTGTGTTCTTCAGAGTTAAGTTTGTGTCCCGGTTTGCCTCTCTCTCTCTTTTTTCCCCTTTGCCTGCTTTGTTTCTTAAATTCCACATATGATTGAAATCATATGGTATTTATCTTTCTGTGACTTATTTTGCTTAGCATTGTATCTTCAGCTCCATGCACGTTGTTGCGAATGGCAAGATTTCACTAATTTTAGGGCTGCATAATATTCTGTTGCAGACCTATACCACGTCTTCCTTATTCATTCAGCAAGAGATGGACACTTGGGCTGTTTCCATATCTTGACTACTGTAGATAACACTGCTATAAATGTAGGGGTGCACGTATCCCTTTGAGTTAGTATTTTTGTATTTTGGGTAAATACCCAGTAGTGCAGTTGTTGGATCACAGGGTATTTCTATTTTTAACGTTTTGAAGAACGTCCACACTGTTTTTCAGAGAGGCTGCACTAGCTTGCACTCCCACCAACAGGACCCAAGGGTTCCCCTTTCTCCGCATCGTCACCAACACCTGTTGTTTCTTGTGTTGTTGATTTTAGCCGTTCTGACAGGTGTGAGGTGATGTCTCATTGTGGTTTTGGTTTCCATCTCCCTGATGATGAGTGATGCTGAGTATCTTTTCATGTGTCTGTTGGCCATCTGGATGTCTCCTTTGGAGAAATATCTGTTCACGTCTTCTGCCCATTTTTAAGTTGGATTATTTGTTTCTTAGTCACGGGCAACAACCAATTCTCTATCATCCCAGAGCATACTCATTCCCCCAAAAGGAGAGCCTGAACCCCTTCCCATTTTCCACCTGCCAGCCCCAGCCAACCACTGATCTGCTTTCTGTGCTTATGGATTTGCCTACTTTGGGCATTTCATATGAATCGAATCCTATACTATGTGATCTGTGTCTGATGGCTTTCACTGAGCATGAAGTTCTAAAGGTTCATCTACTTGTAAGCAGGTGCTGGTGTTTCCTTCCTTCCCATGGCCGAGTACCTTTATTTGTCTGGTTGGACCACGCTGGGATCATCTCTTTGTCTGCTGATGACCATTTGGGCCATTGCCACCTTTTGGCTCCTTTAAAAGTGCTCTCAGTTTTAAAAAAAAAAGTATCCTCACGAAATGCTTGGGTTTTCCACCTCTAAAGTGACACTTTGTGAATTATGGAACAGGAGATTGATTTCCATCATTAAAGCTTAAAATGTAGACCACGGGAATCTTATGCATGCTGGGACAAACCCTTCATATGCACGCTGGGACAAACCCTTGGACAGGGCCTGGAGACCAGTTTCTCCTCTGACACCTAACTACCCTGTTAAGAGCCATGAGCTTCTGAACTTGAAAGCAATCCTCTCCATGGGAGTGTGCCAGTAAAGGGTTACTTCTTGCTTAAGAACAAACAAAGGAGAAGAACACACCTATGGAAAGAGGCTTCTCCACTTTCTATCATAGCATCAGGCACAGGATCTCAGAGTCCCTGTGGCCACAGGTGCCTTCTGCCCAACGGGGAAGGAGGAGAGGGAGCACCTGTCCTTTCTCTCATTGTGGATTATTTTTCTTGTCCTCAGATAAAGGAATAATGACCTAAGCAAAGAGTGATGACAGAATCTTGCTTTCCACCGAAATTTGGAGGCTAGACAATAGCTCAGACATTTTCTAATTAAAGAACTAATGAGCTTTGGTGGGATTGAAAGACACTATCAATACAACTATATGAACATGCAACTCTGTTTATGAATCCCATTAGTTCCCTAGGGTTGCCATAAGTACCAAAAAACAAGGGGTTTCAGGACGACATCTGTCCCACCATTTTCTTTCTCAGAAGACAGACTTACGATCTACATCTTGATGGACACTGAAGGCTCTCTGGACCATGCCTGGTCCCAAATACACCTGTGTCTTTCATCTCCTTGACCCATCTTCCTCAAGATCTTATCCTATCTGCTAATTCCATCTGGGTCCATCTCTGTAGTACTGCTTGGGTAATTGTAAAACTGTCAATGGGACTGTTTCAAATCCTATATAGGGTCATTTAGAGCAGAGATTGGCTCCTCTTACCCCCCTCTTTTGGTAATTCATCAGCTAGCAATGATCCTTGGCTGTGCGGGTAATCCGGTTTCCACGGGACCTACTCAGTTCTGCCACTGTGTCACAAGGCAACCATAGAAAACATATTAGCGTGCACGGCTGCGTGCCTATAAACCTTTATTTACAAAGACAGATGGTGGGCCACATTTGGCCCATGGGTTGTAGTTTGCCAGCCTCTGATTGAGAGGGTAAAATCCCAGCATTGAAGCTATCATGTACAAAGCTCATTATGACCTGAGTGTGCCCCCCTTAATGATTCTTATGCCATGTGCCCTAATGCCAACTAATGGTGTCTACATTCCCTTCTACATGAAAAGTATGCTGACCAGGTGCCAGAAAAATATGCAGACCAATTTTTCAAGGAGGGATGTTGTTATAGGTTGAATTGTGGTCCCTCCAAATCTGTACGATGAAGTCTTGACCGCCGCCCCCTAACCCCAGGATGCCAGAAAATAAGCTCATTTGGTGATGAGGTCTTTAAAGAGGTAATTAAGGTAAAATGAGGTCAGTAGGGTGGCCATGATCCCATGGGACTGGTGTTCCCCTAAGAAGAGATGAAGACAGACACACAGAGGGATGACCACGTGAGGACAAGGGGAGAAAACGGGGTGTACACACCAAGCAAGAGAGGTCTCAGGAGGAACCTGCCTCCGCCCTGCCTGGATCTCAGCCTCCCAGCCTCCAGGACCGGGAGACAATAAACGTTTGTAGTTAGAGCCACTCTGTCTATGGTATTTGTTATGGCTGCCGGAGCACGCTAATCCAGGCACCTTCCCAGGACCCCAGAAATCACACTGCTTTCGTGTTTTCTTAGCTTATTTGCTGTCCTTGAAATAAAGCCTTTCTGGAATCTGGTGCTTTTGGGTTGGAAAGGGACAACGTGTCAGACTCAAGGTATTAAGGGACTTGATTCTGTCTCAAAAGAGGAGCAGGAGCTGACTCCCCTTGGAAATGCCTCCCCGACCCCGTTTCTTTGCATCTGGAGATCTGGCCTAGGAGAATGGCTTGGTTTAGATTTTTCCATTCTGCCTTCGTTCATGAGATGCTACAATGGATGTATTTTTCTTGGTGTAATACTCTTTGCTTTTTTTTTTTTCTATTGCACGCTGCTTCTCGTCTGGCTGAGGGAAGTGGAAAATTTTAGGCAATGGTCCCGGGATCTCAGACCACTTCCAAACTCTTGCTATTGAATAAAAATATTGTAAGTTTTCCTTTTCTGCAATTGGCCCAAATTGACTTTCTGTTTTCATGGTATTCTGCAGGTGACTGACTACCTCTCCTTTTATGTTTTGTTTTTCTTTCTTTCTTTCTTTCTTTCTTTCTTTCTTTCTTTCTTTCTTTCTTTCTTTCTTTCTTTCTTTTTTATTTTTTTTATTTTGTCTCTGCTGCCTTGACCACTTTGAAAGTATCCTCTCAATGTTCTTCCTGGAAATGACATTTTACAAGCCTTTCATGGAATCAGTGTGTCTATGTGTGTGCTGAGCCAATGTATATGTTCTTGGAAGGGAAGGGGAGTTTGGCTGCACATGGGTCTTCTCTCACCTGAGATGTGCATGCATTTGGCCAAGATGTGTAGACCTTACCAGAACTTTATTTGGATCCTGGAGGTGGGTCCTTTGACCCCCAGCTCCCTGGTGATGAGAACCGTTGGAACATCTTTTCACATGTCTGTGGGCCATCTGCTTGCCTTCTCTGTATCATGGTGTCTTCTGCCCATCTCTCTAGAGATGAGCACAAAGCAATTGGAATTCTTCTCATAATTTAAATGCTGGGTAATGACAATAATAAAGAAGAACACAGGGAAAATGAGTTTTCAGGATGTCCTGGGAGGTTGTAGATACATATCTCCCTGCACTTTTGTCTCCTGATGCTGATGCAAGAGATGGTCACATGGCCCATCCCAGGAGGACAGTCAGGTCCTGCATGGGACATCATGAGTCTGACTGCCTTACGGACGTGCCAGGAAAGTACTGAGGCAGTATCATGCGTGTTTTCTCCTTTTCCCTCCCAACTTCTGTATTTGGATGCCATTCTTTGGTCTGAGTACAAAAACGAGATTTTTCTCATTATCCACGGTGGAGGAGGGTCTTTTCAGATGTTAGTTGGTGAGTCTAGAGGTCAGCGTTTTCAGGGGTGGGTGTTGACTTCCCAAAAGTTCTCTGTGTCAGACGCTGTCGAAAGGGTTCTCATTAGCAGGTGAGGTTTGGGTCCACAGGTTAACCCACACCTAACCCGCAAGTTTTGGTGGTACTATCCCCGTCTTGTTCGAAACTGTCCTTCAGCTAGTGGCCATGTGACTGCATTCGGTGGCGTTTTTAGTCACCATGTTGTGGGTATTTAGGGAAGCTGCTGACAAAGAGCTAGTTCCTTACTCTTTCCTCCTTCCTGCTTCCTGGAATGGAAGCAATGGAAGCTGGAAGCGATGGCTGGAGCTTCAGCATCCACTTTGAATCACGAGGCAGTATTGAGGATGGCTGTCATGTGCTGGGGTTTCAGAGCAGAAAGGCAATAGGAGGGTTCCTGGGCATCCTGAAGCCACCACACTGGTCCTGGTCTTTCTTACAAATATCTGAGGCTTTCAGGCTTGCTCTTACTTTTGTCTTATCTGAGTCTAATGTTCCTCTGTTACCAATTCTCTTAAGGAAAACTATCTGGAGCGTTTTGCAGAAACCTCTAGTTGTCCAAGCGTTGTCGACTTTCTTAACACTTTTTTCAGCTGGGATTTCAATTTCATACCGTGGGCCTCCAGTTTCTTTGCTCTCGACCTTAAGCTACTTACGTGGGACTGTAAATGCTTTGAGGACACCAAACAATTCCTATAGTTGAGTATGGGACAGAATTCCATAACTGTCCATCTGTTGTTCCTTCTGGCCAAACTGGGAGCAGGTGAGTGCAAGTCAGCCGTGTCGAGGTCACAAATCTGTGTGCGCATGTTTGTGGTGAGGATGGGAGAGGACTGAAATGAGGGAGACCTTCCTTCTCTTCCCCGCTCTCTGAGCCCAGAGAGTGCGAGAAAATTAGCATGTCTCTAGCATATTAAAAAAAGTTAACTTGGATTTCCTCCCTGGCGGTCCTTCTTTAGCCCAGTTCCAACCCCATGAAGAGCGTACGGCACCTGGTCCATGATGGCCCCAGAGGTTTGTTCATGACATCTGCTTTATGACATTAATTACTTGATGACTAACCTTCACCTTTCATGGAGGGTCCCACAATGAGCTGTAAAAACCCCACAAGTCCATTAAGGAATCCTCTTAAGAGTACAGCTATGGACTAGTGGTCAACTCGAGCTGTGAGCTTTGGCCAAGAGGGCCCCTTAGGTATCTGCGTGTTGGACACAAGTCTCCATATGATGCTCCTTCTGAATTTCCGTGGAACTAAGGGAAACTGGTCCCAACCAGCTGAATGGTGGTGATGCTCTCCCTCTGCTTCATAATGTTGGCCAAAAATAGGGTGGAAGCAACAAGAAACCTTTGCAAGTTTTAGATCTCAGGTGGCTGCTTCTTCTTCTTCCTCTTCTTTTTCTCTTCCTCCTCCTCCTCCTTCTTCTTCTTAAACTTCTTAAACTGCTCTCTAGGGAACAAGGACCTGGAGACCTTTGTGTGGGATGATGGGGCACGAGGCTGGGATTAAGTTGGCCAGATGGAACAGTGAGTGGGATGTCGGGCACAGGTCATGGCAACAAGGGGAAGTTTGAGGGGTCCCAGTCACAGCCCAGGGAGCACATTCCACTGATGAGCCAGTGAGGGGAACTTATCCAAGGACTAGTGGAAGGTGTGGGCAGAGTCTGTACACAGCAGGTCTGTAGAGGTGACTCCCCGAGGCTGTTTCCATTGTTGGGCAGAACACAGGGAGGATGGCAGGGATGTGGGAGGCTTTTGAGATACAAGATTGTGCAGACAGGTGAGGGGAACATGGTGGTGGCTGGGAGACAGTGACAGCTTAAAGGGACCTGGTGGTATGGGGGTTATTGAGGTTGGAGGGACCTTGGGAGGGACTGTGTGAGGTTGGAAGGGCATGGGGGTGGGGACTATGTAAGGTTGGAGGGTCCTGGGGAGGGAATGTGTAAAGTTGGAAGGGCCTGGAGGGGCACAGTGTGAAGTTGGAGGAACCTAGGGAGCACAGAGTGAGGTCTTGGGAGGCTTGTGAGGTTGGAGGGACCTGGAGGTCAACTATATGAGGTTAGAGGGACCTGGGAAGCACAGTGTAAGGTTGGAGGGGAGATGTCTGTGGGACACAGTATGAGGTTGGGGGGACCTTGGGGGTCATGTGAGGTTGGAGGATCTAGGGGGGACAGTGTGGGGTTGGAGGACTGGGGGGGTCATGTGAGTTTGGAGGGACCAAGGGGAGACAGTATGAGGTTGGAGCGACCTGGGGAGGGGGCTGTGTGAGGTTGGAGGGACCTGGAGAGACTGTGTGAGGTTGGAGAGAACTGGGGCAGGGGGTGTGTGAGATCAGAGAGTCCTGGGGGAGAACCTGTGTGAGATTGGATGGACCTGGGGAGGCATGTGACACCTGAGGGGTGCGGGAAGCCATGGTGTGTTTGGAGGGAGTTGGTGAGGACAGGTGTGAGCCTGGGGGTTTGCAGCCTGTGGTGGGTGAGGTCCAGGACCCCTCATCCAGCCTCAGATGTGTGTCAGTCCTCAAGTCCTGGCCGTTCTGGAGTCTGCCTGCAAGGGTTCCCTGGAGACTGGTCTGAAGCTTCAGTGTTTGGGGCACTGAGCAGGGCAGAAAAGGGGAATTCAAGCAGATGTAATCCTATGGAAAATAAGCAGCAGACACCAGAATGAAAGACTAGATTCGGTTTACACACACACACACACACACACACACACACACACCCATGCCTCCCGTGAGAAAGGATAAAGCAAACCTTCCCATTGGTGGCAAGAAAAACTTACTCAGGTTTCCTGGAGCTGTCACTTGTGTTTACAGTAGAGCCTGAAAATGTCACCGTGCCCTGGACACCACTGTGATGCAGAGGGATTTGAGTTCATTCTGGTCCTCCTCCGGGAGTACCGTTTCCTTCAACAGGTCAGTGCTGGCATCCGAGCGTGTGTGTCCCAGGCCCCATGGAAAGGTCTGTCTTTCCTGGACGTGGGTTCCCTAATGTAATATATTCATAAAATATACATAATATACAAAGTGCATATACATATACATAATGGATACATATATATATCATATGTACACATACACAAAATGTATATAGACATATATATATTATATATGTACACATAATAAATAAACTATATGTACACATACATAATATATACATATATACATAATAAACACAAAATATATATACATATATGGCTTTTATATATATATATCATATATACATGATATATAAACTATGTACACATAATATATAAACTATACATACATATTCATGATATATAATAATATATGCGCAATATAATCTATACATAATATGTACATATATACATAATATATGTGTAATATACACAAAATATATATACATGTATACATTTTATATATACATCATATATACATATAGACATATATATAATGCATAAACTATATATACATATACACATAATATGCACAAAAATATACATTGATATAAAATTTTATTTATACATAATATATAAGCTATACATACATATACATGATATATACACATATATCATATATATCATATACACATACTCAAAAATGTATATATACCTATATACATTTT
The DNA here is from genome assembly GCF_964662115.1 of Mustela nivalis. Taxonomy (NCBI): domain Eukaryota; kingdom Metazoa; phylum Chordata; class Mammalia; order Carnivora; family Mustelidae; genus Mustela; species Mustela nivalis. The sequence goes on from NC_139040.1 coordinate 131,647,215, forward strand.
ATATATACATAGTTTATAAACTATATATACATACATAATACATACATATATAATATATACACAATATAATCCATGCATAATGTGTACATATATACATAATACATACATATATACACATAATATATGTATACATTTTATATAGGCACACAATATATACATAATATATCAACTATATATACATATACATAATATATACATATATACATATGTAAATAATATATACATAATATAATATATACAGAATATGTACATATATACATAATATACAAAAATATATATACATATTTATTTCTATATATAGTATATACATATATACATCTATCTACATAACATACAAACTGTATATAATATATACATATATTGTATATGCATATGTAATATATATATACATATACATACTATATAAACTGTATATACAGACAAAATATACATATATGCATCATATATACACATAATAGAAATATGTATACATATAAACATTTTACATACATAATGTATAAGATATATACATATGCATGATATATACATATGTACATCATACATACATAATATATAAACTATATAGATACACAATATATACATATATGCATATATATAAGCTATACATACATATACATGACCTAGTCACATATACATTCTATGTATACATTACATACATATATACATAATATACACATATAACAAAATGTGTGTGTGTGTGTGTATGACATGTACATCTATACATACGCGCACACGTCTGTGCTATTTAATGATGTAAGGACACAGTTGCTGTAGGTGTTGCTGTCGGTTACGCAGGAAAGGGCGAGGCGTTAACAGGCTTGGGGAATTCCAACCCAGGGCATCCTCACATGTTCGTGACCATCGTCCCCGTCTCCATGAGCCCTGAGACCCTGGTTTGCAGAAGGAAGCATGCGCATCCTTGAAATACTCATCCTTAACGTACGCACAGAGAACATGAAGACCTTGTTTCCGCCCAGCCTCCCAGGACGGGCATTGCCTTACATCCCAAACAGAGAGGAGCAAGACCACCACGAAACTATGCCAGACGTCACGGAGGGAAGCTAGCCACCGAGGGAACGACACTGAGGGGGCGTAGAACGTAGTCACCGCCCTGTATGGATGGGAGCTGTACAGACCTTGTGGGGAATAACAGGCACGGAGAAAAATGTCTTCATGATCCATAAACACAATCAAGTATGCACAATTCAGATCAACTGTAATTATCTGGGTCTTGGAAGCAAACCCCTCTTCTTTCTTTCTCTTTTTCTCCAGAGGTAGAGTTTCGTGATTCATCCGTTGCCTACAAAACCCACTGCCCGTTACATCATATGCCCTCCTCAATGCCCAACCGCCACTTCCCCATCCCGCCACTCACCTCCCCAAACCCTCTTTCTTTTTCCCCAAAACTATCGAACATCATGAAACCAAACCATGTCCTAGACTTACAATATCTCCAAGTTCTCCAGATTTCCCCCTTAATCGCCTCTGTGCCGAATTGCCTAATGGATGCGTTTCTCCGAAAACGCTGGGGCTGTCATTCATCTTTCCCAGGTGTGAATGTTTTTCTTGTCTTCCTAAATGCATCTGCCTTCTTTTGGTGCTGTTGCCCTCAACGTATTGCGTGGGATACTGCATACTTCTCAGTCTGTGCAGAGGAGAGATTTTTAAAAGAAATGGCCCATTTGACCACGTGTGACCCAGTCTGAGGCCGTGCATTCAATAGAAACCAACCCACCACCTGTTAGGTGGTCCCTGAGTTTCCTCCAAATGGATACCAGCTCACTCACCAGAACTTCCCAAGTCAGAGATTCCAAGGACCCACTCAAGACTTGACCGGCTCTGCTCGGAAGTTTCCAAAATCGCCTACGGCGGGCCATCGGGTATTGTCATGCTCTCCCAGAGCGTCTCATAGGCTGGACTCCAGCGCTTCCCAGATTCTGAGCATCGTGTGCTGGTGGTAAGACATCCTTCCCTTGTGTCACCCATGGTTGTGCTGGTGTTCTTGGCAACCTCAGTAAGTCTGGAAAGAACTTCAGCCCCATGGGGTGGCTCTCCTTGCCTCTGAGCAACAACGTAGAAACGAGAAGACGCCATGTGGACGTGGGACAACTTGGCCTGCGTTGGTCTTGTTTTCTTGGTGTTGTGTTGTGCTTGTAGGTGACACACACCGTTCCCTTAGTGTCAGGTGGACGACAGAGCAATTCTACAGAATCTTGAGTCTACGCTTGCTGTGCTCACCACATCGTCCGTCACCGTACACGATTACAGCACCGTTGACTATATCCCCATGGTCGTTCCTTTTATACTTGGGACCAAGGCATTCCAGAACTGGAAGCCTCTCCCCGCTCCTCCCCTGCACCCATTTGGCCCCTCCCTCCACAACCCTACCCCTCTGGCCACCATCACTTTGCTCTTTCTACTTATGGATCTGTTTCTGCTTTCTGTGTTTGTTCGTTCATTTTGTTTTTTTAGATTCCACATATAAATGAAATCATACGGGATCTGTCTTTCCACATCTGACTTGCTTCATGACGCTTCATACAGTGCATCCACATTGTCTCTAATGGCACAATGTCACCTGTTTTTATTGGTGAGTGTCATGTGGTATTATGGAATATTATGATATTATGGAATATATATTCCATAACGTTCCATTGTGTGTGTGTGTGCACAGGGGTCGGGGGAATATATACACCACTTCTTTGTCCATTCCTCTATCTGTGGACCCTTGGGCTGCCTCCGTATCTTGGCTATTATAAATAACGCTGCAAAAATTATAATGATGTATTTGTCACAATTAAACCAAGAATTTCTCATGTTAAAAAAAAAAAAAACGACAGTGCATTTGTTGTTTTGAATTATGATTTTCATTTCCGTTGGGTTGATACCCAGTAGTGCCATTGCTGGGCCGTAGGGTGGCTGTATTTTCAGCTTTTTGGAGGAACCTCCGTACTGTTCTCCGGAGTGGTTGCCCCAACTTACGTTCCCAACAACAGTGCAAGAAGGTCCCTCTTTCTCTGCCTCCTTTCCAGCATCTGCTCCTCCTTGTCTTGTTGATTCGAGCCATTCTTACAAGTGAGTGGGAGATCTCATGGGGGTCTAGACTGGCATTTCCCTGATGAGGACAGATGTGGAGCATCTTCCCATGCATCTGCCTAGCTTGGTTTCGATACCCCTTTGCTCTGCATTTCTGTTCCCCATTTGATTTACGCCTCTGCTACCAAAACCCATGCACTGAGCCCTCCCCGAAGCTCTGTCCCTTTGCTTGCCCAAATGCTCTCATAGCCTGTCCTGAAAACCACAACGGAGCCAGCACAATTTCTACCCAGTAGAGATACAGCTAGCTGCCTGTATCGGGGGGCCGGGGCGGGGCGGGGGTGGTGAGCCAGCTGAAGACACAAGGCGGCAGCTTCTGCAGACATTGGCAGGAGGCAAGAGGCATGGTCCCAGTTTGCTAATGAACATACAGAAGGAAATTATCTTCTTTGCTGGGCTCTTGCCTGCAAATGTGTCACTTTCTTATCCACATCATTGTGAGACACCATCAACTGGGAAGGTTAACTACTTCGAAGGCCCTTCTTTGCTCCACAATGATGATTTTTGGGGGGTGGGTACATCAGAAATATCTAAATATCTGGACATTATTTTATTTTATTTTTCAAAATAAGATGGTTAAGATTCCCTCTTTTTTTTGGCCAGACCTGCTAAACCAGAATGCCGGGGGTGGAACTGGGCTGGGCTGAATTTTGATAATATTCTCCCTGGGACTTGGATTTACAGTGCTGGGTGTGAACTTTGCAGTAAAGAGTTGGGATATCTGTAGTAAGGGTGAGCTTTACGATTCTATAAACTCTTAAATTGGGGGAGCGAGGGCAGGGGCAGGGGTGGGGAAAAGACCAGATGTCCCTAAAAGCTTAGTGAGTAGCTATAAGTCAGAAAACGAGATTCAAGTGTAAGCTGCAATACAGTTGACCCTTGAAAAATGCGTGGGTTTGGGGCACTGATTCTCCCCTCCCCGAGCAGTTGAAAAAGGCACGTATAACTTGCTGAATTCCCCCAAAACTGAACCACTCATAGCCTACCACGGACCCAAAGACATCCCCGTAACATTAATAGTCCAGTAACACATATTTTTAATCTTCTATGTATTATATACTGTATTCTTGCAGCAAAGTAAGCTGCACGAAAGAAAACAGGATTCAGAAAATCATAAGGAAGAGAAAATGCACCTACGGGAGTAGGCTGTGTTTATCCAGAATGATCCACACGTTGGCCGACTTGTGTGGTTCAAGGCCGTGTCATCCAAGGTTAATTTGGATCTGCTGGCCTGGGCATGTTGGCCTCAGAAAGCACTGTAGCATGGAAGCAGCCAGTATATGGTTCCTGCTGTTTTCAAGGTCTTTTCTTGTCTCCAAATATCTGTTGTGTTTATCCCCTTCATGCCGGAAGGACCGGTGACTTCGTGTCTTTCTTAAACATCTAGAAGCAGTTCCCATGTGGGTGAGTGCAGGACTTCTACATGCACGGCGGTATTTATTCTGTATTCCATAACCTTCGCGGGGACCCTTTGGGAAGTGTCCTATCTTTGGCTCAACGGAAAACCTAGAAACATTTTAAGGATGCCCATGGAATGGGGAACACGTTCAGCCCTCAGACATGGCAAATAGGGTGAATATTAATTACTTAATCTTTTATCACAGGGACCAAAGCACCTGGATTGGGTGATTGGTAGAATGGAGCGAGGGACATGAAAGGTATGTCATCATGAATGCCTCCCAGGTTTACAACCCTCTTGGTCCTCCCACCAAGTCACAGGCTCAGTGCTTAGACTCATCTCAAGATGTGGGCGTTCAGTCATAAGGTTGAGAAGTCATTGGAATACATCAGGTGCCATATTTCTGCTTCTGGTTAATATTGAAGTGGTGGACTTCCCCTCCAACTTCAACCCATCAAGAAATAGAGAGTCAAAGAACAGTCTTGAAGACTGGATGGCAGGCACTTACGAACTGTAATCCCCAGAAGACAGAAGAACCGAGCAGGTGGAACCCACGTCTACTGGGTCACCACACGGCACCAGTGGGACCTGACTTTCAAGAGACTGGGAGGAGGCATTGGGGGACCCAGCTCAGTTCTTCGACTGCTCATGGCTACAACGTGGCTCCAGGCCACCAGCTGCAAGGGAGGTGGGGAAAGACACCCTCTAGGGCAACCATGTGCTCAACAGACCCTCAGGGGCTCTATGACCAGAAGGACAAAGGGAGAATTGGAGCGGAGTGGAGAGTGGGACTGTCCGCGTCTGCCACCATCCTCAAGGGGCTGATGAAGACCAGGAAAATGGCAGTGGGTACAGGAGAAGGAGCAGACTGGAAAGGATTCTGGGATCGGTGGGACTTTGGGAAGATGTTGGAATTGGTGGGACTTTGGGAAGAGTCTGACATGAGCACAGGACAAGGAGCTGAGCAGCTCACAGAAGGTTCACTCTTGACAGTGGTTTCTTGGGTTGGGAAGGACATGGCACCATGGTTCCTAGGGAAACATCAGAAGAACCTGGGAGCCATGGACAGGCACCAAGGGACGGCAGGAAAGAAGGGAGGTCATTGTGTGAAGACACTCACTGCTGACAGGAACAAGACAGAGTGGACAGCAGCCTCAGGGAAGGACGAGGTCAAGAGAAACTGTGTCCATGAAGACAGGGCCGTTGGAAAGCATTTGCTACTGCTTTCCTGAAAACAGTGCTGAGGAGCGTCTGACATCTGGTATTTATGGACCGTCGGGGGAGGGAAAGGCCTAAAAGGAGTCAGAGCGAATGTCCAGGAGATGTCTCTCTGGGAGGCCAGCGTGGGCGGCGGGAGTGTCGGGGTGGGTCAGATATCTGTGGTCAACACATGACTCACAAGTGGTGGCTGGGGACACTGGAGAACTGACACCAGGCTTCGGAGGGGGACATGTGCTTCCTCTTGGGGCCGCAATGCCAGCTTTGTGCCTCCAACAGCCAATGCTGCCTGCCTTCCCCAGCGATGACACCACCCCCTGAAGCCACCTCTGTTCTTATAAATCAGCGCCTATGCCCCCTGTTACAATGACAGGCCATTCTCATGGATGCACTTTGATCCTTTTCCAGTGCTTTCCTTGGTGTCCCTGAGAGTGCTGAGTAAGCCCAAGCCTCCTTCTCTTTCCTTCTCGTTCTTTGTTTTTTTTCTTAACAGCCCAGAAATCCCTAAGTCCCCTCATTCTTCAGGAATCAGACTGATGTCATCGAAACCTCAGCATGTGCTTTCCATTAATGATGGAAACTTGCCTTCTCATGACCGAAGGAGTTTATGAGAAATGCAAGGGTGTACCCTAACATCTTTATGATTGAAAAAAAAAAAATGACCATTGTCATTGAGAAGCTCATCTGCAGATATAAAAAAAAATCTGCAAAAGTTAAGAAGGGACTCTACTATTTCTATCAAATGTCCCATCCTCTACAATGTAACCTGCTCTAATATACAACCAAGCTATGAAAGAGAAGCATGTAACACTTTCTAGTAGCATCTTGATCTCATCTGGAGAGGCTGAATCTGTGTCCCTTATTTTTCAAATATGCACCATTGACAGAATCTAGAAGCTCCAGATGTTAGAAACTTAAAAAAATATATATATAAAAAAAATAAAAGAGGTTATCCCCTGGAGTTTTGTTGGAATCCTGTGATGTTTATTCATGTCCCTTCCCTTAGTAAGACCATTTATTCCCTTGTTTGGGAGAAGCCAATGATGGTCAAGGTGTCTCCTTCCCCATGTTTCAATGGCTGTGAAACATTTTCTTCTTCCCTGGACGCTCGACATTTGCTCACCTTTCCTCACACATTAACACGTTGGACCCATGAGCTTGTTCAAGGCTGCCTTGCCTCCTGACACATAGGGCTGTTTTCATTCAAGTGTTCAGGGACACGTGCTGGCCAGAAAGTCACCGATTCTTACCTTGGAAAAGTCTCGTCGCGTCTTCCAGGAGAATAAGGAGCAAAATGGGAATGGGTCCTTGGTTCCTATAAGAGATCAATTTTCTCTTGATTGATGAGACAGCGGGAGTGGGGGAATTGATGCCTGGGGTCTGGCCCCAGCTGGTCCACCTGGAACCTCTTGGAAACTCCCTGAGCTATCTATATATAAACTCTGTAGGGAAGGGTACCAAGATACATTTCCATTCAAACACCGGTTGGCTGTCTTCCAGCAGAGAGACAGCGCTGAACTGTCGCCACCACGCATTCCTGTTCCCGCATGTCCTGGATGATGATGGGATTGGTCACAATTAAAAAGAAATTCAACCCTTCCAAACTGGGGCAACTTGTTCCTCTCCGAGCCTGATGAAATGTCCCCAAAGACACCAGATCTCCAACTCTGGAACCTCGGACTGTGCCCTTTGGAGAAAGGGTCTTTTCAGGCTGTCCACATCGGAGCTCAGCCATGCCGGAAAATCTACCCATTCAGGACTTGGAGGGGATGAAGGTGTGCAGCAGAACCTCAAGAGGGAAATCCTTTTCTGATGCATGCTGAGGGTAAAGGGGCTAAGCTTGCCTGAAGTTTCCAGTCTGGCATCTCAATGGCCCAGGCATATCTCATTCTTCCAGATTCTGCCCCACCAGAGCTCAGAACTCGCAGACTCTGAAGACTGACAGGTTGAGGTGAGTCATCAGAAGAAGCTGGAAATCAGTCCCCAATCTTTCTATTTAGGTCAGTGCCTCCCAAAGTACGGAGTTCTTCATCCATTGATCTGTGTGTGAGCAAACCTGGCATCTGACCCCAGCCGCCACCAAAGATGGCAGAAGAGTGAGGTCAGCCTTGAAAATAGTTTTCCAAATGGGTTGGATCTCCACATTCTCTCAGGATACAAAGCTAGAATTGATATATCAACTCCCTAAGAATGTTTCCCAACAGGAGAAAACCAGGAACGTGGGCACATCTGTTTTAGCAAATGAGACACCGGAGGGGATGAAGTAGGGACACCCCTTTCCTCAGGACAGTTACAGGTTCCTTTCAGAGGTGTCCTTACTGGAGGCTTGCCAGTCCCTTTTAACTGAATAGTCTACTTACCTGAGAGTTTTAAAAGAGTTTGTTTTTTTTGAACATCATCGTATCCTTTGTCAATTGTCATATGACAAATATGTCATACGACTCAATGGAAGTCACTAACATCTAACTGCTGGGGTTACCCTCATGAGAAGTTCAACCATGTGGGGCGTAAGTATAAATTCATATAATATGTAATGCATACCTTAGTTGTCAATTCTACCAATTCTCATCTATCTGGAACTATCATCACATCTATCAAATTAATAAATTCTCCATTTATCCATGTCTATTATCAGTTTATTTATCTATCATCTATCAATGTATCCATCCATCCACTTATTATTTACCTGACCTATCCATCCATCCAACCATCCATCCATCCATCATTTATCTACCCATCCATCCACTATCTATCCTATCTCTGTATCTATCATGTACCCATTCATCCATTCATAGCTAATATCCTTAGTGACTCTGCTATTATTCTCATTCTTCAGATGAAAAAGCATGTGATAGGGTCAGGAGTCACCTTAGGAAGGGGTCATTGTCTTCAGAGATGGAGTTGACACCTGGCCTCTCCTACCTCTTTCCTTAAAGATGTGCGTGTGTGATTGACAGACCCCTGGAATGTTTTACCTGCTTCAGAAGCATTGTTACACCACAGGGATTGTAGACATCATTTATATGCAGTTGTATTATTGTTCTATAGAACAAGGTAATTCAGTTGGCATTATATATATCCACCAGATACTCAATTTTATTAAAACTTACAATAGCTGTGTAGAGTCCCTTGAAAACACCTTTTAACCAAGTTTTCTGAGTGTGTGGAATAGTTCTCCCTGATAGATGTTAGAAGATAAATTCACATTTGTGAGCTTGCCAAGCATGAGAGTTCCAAAGGACTGGGAATTTACCATATAATCAGTTTCTCCTAAAGCCCATATGAGCCGACATGAGTGTCTTTACACTCACCTCGGAGAGGGACAGCAGCACTTATTACCATGGCCAAATCTGGTTCTTTATTTTACTGCTGATATAGCAATCACTTACCATCTAATGGATATTAAACTATTTTACCTGTTATGCCTATGTTCTTTAAACATCCCAGTTGGTATTATTCCCACTTTTTCCTGCACTCGGAACCTAAAGGACTTGATTTCGCCATGGGAGACAGTCTGGCCCTCAGAGTCTTGAGCCCATAGCAGGTGGAAGTAAGTAAAAAACACTCTACCTCCCCAACACCAAGGTCTTCGAACAGCAAATATAAATTATTTATTGTAAGCATATTGATCTATTGTATTAATAGTATGTTCACTTATTAATTTATTACAATTAATATGATTGGCATATAATTTATTATATATAGTACATTCATACTGATAGTATATGGAGTTATTATAATAGTACAATCTTGATAGTATATTAATTTATTATATATAGTATATAAATCTTGATAGTATATTAATTTTTTTTTAAGATTTTATTTATTTATTTGACAGACAGAGATCACAAGCAGGCAGAGATGCAGGCAGAGAGAGAGAGGAGGAAGCAGGCTCCCTGCTGAGCAGAGAGTCCAATGCGGGACTCGATCCCAGGACCCTGGGATCATGACCTGAACCAAAGGCAGAGGCTTAACCCACTGAGCCAACCAGGCACCCAAATAGTATATTAATTTATTATAGTAGTATATTAATTATAATTCTGATAGTATGCTAATTTATTAATACCCTGATGGTATATTAACTAATTATATGTAGTACATGAATCCTGATAGTGCATTAATTTATTATAATAGCTTATTACTTTATATTATAATACTGAGAGTATGTTAACCTATTAAATATATTTATCCTGATAGTATATTAATTTAAAATAGCATATTAATTTATTATAATCCTGATAGCATATTAATTTATTATGTAGTATGTTAAAACTGATGGCATATTAATTCATTATAGTAGTATATTAATTTGTTATAAGTCTGATAATTAATTTATTATAATTCTGATGTTATATTACTTTATTATAATCAAGGGATGACAATAGGCTCTTGTTCCTACAAGGAAGCCATGACCACAACAGTCAGTCATGATACATTGTCTTAACATCATATGATTATTTTTGGCAGGTGGCCACTGAGACCAGGTGGGTTTGCATGTGTGCAGTAATCCATATGGTGGTTCTGGTGACCTAAAGTGATCTTTTGCACAAAATGTCTGGAGACTTCACAAAGACACCGCATTGCTCAAATCTAGAAACTCTACGGGTGAGTGATGGGGCTATTTCTGTGGCTGGGATCAGTCTGAGGTTGAAACATCTCCTTGGTTAAAATGACATGAGGGATATGGAAGGTACAGGAGACTGGAGACTGTGAATGTGTGATGCCTATGAGAGAGAGAGAGGGAGAGAAAGGGACAGAAAGGATGTTCATGTATAGGGAACATATTAGCTACGTTGAGAAGGCTCGCCTCCCCTAGGCTGCCATGAGCCCCCATAATAGGGTAATAATCATGCTGTTGTCAAGCCAGATTATTATTAGGGTTCATGCATCTGTCCTTCCTCAGCCACAGAAAATGTGGGTTTTCCATGGTGTTGCCTACTGAGATGACCTTAAAATGCCAGTCATTTGGGTCAAGCTGCCATATGAGAAATACGGTATTTAGGGATGATGGTTGGAAGGACCACCGGTCCCAGAGAGCATGGGTTTTATTTTACTTGACTATGTTTGCAATTCTCCAGAAAAAAAAAAATAATAATCTAATGATAATGAAAATTCTGGAAGGCAGACCATTTAAAAATTTGCTCTTTCCTTAGCCTCTTGACCTGAAATTTGTTAGTATATCCCCATCAACCACATAGTTCAACTCAACCTGGGCCATCTGAAAGCTGAATGGACCTCCTGAATGGACCTGGACCCCTCCTGTTGTACATCTGCACAGAATTGCTTCCTCTGAGCACCACTTAGTTATAGTGCTGAGGGTTAAAATGAAAATATTTATAGCAGAGTGTGTTTAGAAATTGTGTCACTCTCTTCACTGTAGGGGAATTAAGGAAGACATGTTTGGTATTAATGACTCAGAGATATGTCTGGAACAGCTTTCCTTTGTGGGAAAGAAATGTTGGGAAATTCTTATTCATATAACAGGAGAGGTCTCACTTTTTCCCTTGGCTGTCAGGAAGCTCACAAGTCAATCATCTTAAAAAAATCTTGTCATCAGGGTTGATGGGGATATATTTATATTAATAGACCTTAGGTCCCTTAAGGTGATGGGGGAAATAATACATTTTTAAATGTCTGCTTTCCAAAGGTTTCATTATGATTAGATTAAAGTTTTCTGGACAATTGCAAACATAGTCAAAAGTAGGAAGAGGAGCACCAGGATGGCTCAGTCCATTCAGTGTCTGCCTTTGGCTCAGGTCATGATCCCAGGGTCTTGGGATTGAGCCTGGTGTTGGGCTCCTTGCTCAGTAGGGAGTCTGCTTCTCCCATCCCCTCTGCCCCTATCCCCTGTTTATGCTGGCTCTCTCTCAAATGAATAAATAAAAACCTTAAAAAAAAAAACAGTAGGGAGAATAGTCCATTGGATTCCCCCATCTACCCCAACTCATGGGCAACCCCATTTAATCTACACCTGTCCCTGTCCCCTCCCACACTCTCAGACTTACCTTGAAGCTAATCTCAAGCATGGGACAATTGCATTCAGTTATTTAATTACATCTTGTTTTCTTGTACCTAGCGTTAAGTACGATACACAGTACATTAGGAATACATGCATATTTACAAAACTCATCTTTTGGCACAATTCACTGAACTTCTGTTAATATACTCACCTTTGCACTCAGTTCCAGGCTTGGAAACCAACCCAAGACCATCCCTTGGTGACAGAAGGGTGTCTGATTGTCTGGTCTTTCTATGGCATCGATGGCCCTTACCTGAGTTTTTCCTTTTCTTGGATCCAGATGACCTTTTCCGGGGTGAAGAGATACAATTAAAAAAGAGAGTCTATCTCTTGATTGGACTATTAATAACATACTCGAGGGGCCAGAAAAGACCAGTAATTCATTTTTCTCCTCCTACCATCATAACTGGAATGACACTACTTACGGAGGTATGCCATCATCTTCTGGGGTTCTGGAAGGAAAGCCCATCCTAGGCTAGCAGGAGATGAGTTTGCATGTGTGCAACCTGCTTATACCAGGAGGTGAGGTGGGCCTGGTGCTTCCTGGTACTTCCCCCCTTGTCTATGAGCCAGGAAGCCAAGGAGCCATATTGACCAGCCTTGCTCCGCCATATTTTCTTTTCTTCAAAAAGCCATTGCTTCTTCGACGCCTTGCGGTTTCAGCCGAGCACTCTAGCTTGCATGTCAGTGCGGCGCCAACATATAAATCATCGTCGCAATGCTCTCCTAAATCAAACAACAAACGAGGCTGTCGTTTGGAATGTGCGTCGAGTTCATAGCTGCTGCTGGGTTTATAGTCTTGCGAAATTGGTATTTATGGTTAGTCCACTTAAGCAATTATGATCCTCTCGGTTTGTGTGCACTTGGCAGTGGGGAAGACATGCCCTGGCTGCTTGTAGAAGCAAAAGTAATGGTCTGTGTTTTCCAAAAGTGTTGACTCAGAGCAATGGAAGCTGTTAAGTGCAGGGCTATTTGGTGCTAGTTAAGAAAAATGGGAAATCGAGAGGACCACACCCGTGGCTGGGGCCAGTCCACGGGTGGCATGGGTGTTACAGAGGACGGATTCTCAAAGGCAGAAAACCCTCGTTAAGAAAGCAAAAAAGGGGAGAAAGTCTGTGGAATCCAAGAAGGGGGATTTGCAGGAAAATGTGTCATCTGGTGTCAAAGACAGGGGGCAGTTAATAGATGGTTTCGAAGCTTTTGGGTTTCCTCTTGACTTCTACTCAAAGCTGTAGAGCATGGCTAGGCAATCTTTTTCTGTAAAAAGGATAAATATTCTCGGCTTTTGTTTGCCATATATATAGTCTCTGGAGTAGAATCAACTCTGCCCTGTAAATGTGTAAGTGGATATATAGTACATAACCTGCGGCATGACTGTGTTTCAATAAAACTTTATTTGTAGACACAGAAACATGAATTTCACGTAATTTTCAGGTGTTGTAGAAGATGGTTCTTTCGACTTTCCCCCAACCATCTAAAACAATGCATGAATTCATCTTAGCTGACACAAAGCACCAGCTGGCAAGATTTGGCTCACAGGTCATTAGTTCCCAAATTCTGGTCTAGATACCTTGTTTAGTCAGGGGTCTTCAGAGAAACAGAACCAATTGGATACATATGTAGGAAGAGATCTCTTCTGGGGAATTGGCTCTCATGATTACGGAGGCTGCAGAGTCTCACCATCTGCTGTCTGCAAGCTGCAGGACCTTCCAACATGGCCGCCCAGACAAGACGATGGGAAGCAAATGCTTGGTGTGCCAGGATTCTTGGCATCTGAGATCCTCACGTGAGCCAGATCCTTCCAGGTAGATCTGCTGCCATTGCCTGAGGCTCAGATGTGAGTCTGACCTGCAGCAGTCGCAGCAGAAGAATGCATCTTCCCTTCTCTAAGGTAGCAGGGGGAGACTCCACAGTCCAGTCTTGACCTCGTGGAGGCTGAAGATGGTGGGGGGAGCTGTGTGGCTTCCAGTCAATGACCCCATGAGCTGTGGGTGTTTGCCTTTATTTTATGGACCCTGACACCGTCATTCCCATCTGTGAACCAGGCATCCTTTTACCCTTCCCAGGGCTTGTTCATTCCCTTTAATAGGGTCTGAGTTCACATCTCTGCGTTTATAGAAGTACAGTTGACACACACTGTTACATTAATTTCAGGTGCATGACATAGTGATTTGACAAGTCTACGCAGTGTGCTATACTCCGCACATGTGTAGACCCTGCCCGCACTCTACAGCACTATTCCAGGACCACGGACTGTATTCCCTGTGCTCTGCCTTTCGTCCCCGTAACTTTTCATTCCATAACTGGGAGCCTGTATCTCTCACTCTACTTCTCTCATTTTGCCCACCGCCCCGCCTCCTTCACTCTGACAACCACCAATTTGTTCTCCGCATGTGGATCTGTTTCTGCTTTTTCTTTGTTTATTCCTATGTTTCGTTTTCCCGATTCCACCTATAACTGAAATCATAGGCTATTTGTCTTTCTCATTTTGCTTAGCATAATACCTTCTAGCTCCCTCCACGTTGTCCCTAATGGCAAGAACTCATCCCTCTTTTAATGCCTGAGTAATATTCTGGATCATTCTCTTCTTAAAGGGCTCCAATCCTCCCACCGATTTGTAGGAAAGCAGCACCCCCATTTCTTTCCTGTGATGGTCAGGAACGACTGCGAAGTCACATTTCCTTACTGCTCACAGTAACCCGACTGGTTCTGGTACCTGCAAGTCAGAAATGTGTCTCCAACAATGGCTGGCATTCATTGGGTATCTCCTATGTGTCAAGGACAGTGTTCTAAAAGGACTACATTTAAGACCTCAGGGCCCCTGGTTGTGGAGGCTCTTAGAGTCTGCTTTTTTTGGATGAGAATATTAACATTTAGGGAGGATAAAAGGTTTCTAGAGGTTTGCCGAACATGGTATAGTTAAGAAAATGCACATGATGTTTTGCTGACACAAACTACTTCCACAGCTAACATTTCTAGCCACGGATTCTTGGGCCTAGGGGACAAGAAAGAGAACAAATGAAAATGGATGTTGGCTCTGTCCTCCTTTTGTCCAAACAACGATTGCTTTTATTTGTCTGCAACTCAACTCAGAGGGATGTACCATTGAGCTGGCATGACTCACCTTTGGGATGTACGCATGGGTCATACCATCAGACAGGACTGTGGCTTTGTTTCCATATGGACTATGGTGACCAGTGGGGGCCGGACTTCAGTTTAGATGTCTCTGACAAGATATTTTTCAGGTGAGATGAACATTTACTTTAGTACACTTGGCATTAAGTGGATTGGCTACCATAGTGTGGGTGGGTCTCACCAAATCTGTTGAAGGGCTTAGGAAAAAACAAACGCGGGGTCCTTCAGTGAAGAAGGAATTCTGCCTCCAAAACACAGCATAGAAATTCCACCTGAGTTTCCAGCATGCTGCCTGTGGACTTTGGACTGAAGCCTTCAACATCAACTCTTAGCTGAATTTCCAGCCTGCTGGCCTGCCCTCTGGATTTTGGACTTGCTGTCCCTCCAGATCATGTGAACCAGTTCCTTACAATAAATCTCTCTGTCTCTCTATTGGTAGGTAGACAGATAGGTGGATGGATAGATAGAGAGGTTGGATGGATGGATGGATGGATGGGTATGATGGATGGATGGATGGATGGATGGATGGATGGATGGATGATAGATATGATGGACAGATGGATGGATGGATGTATAGATATGATGGGTAGATGGATGAATGGATGGATGGATGGATGGATGGATGGATGGATGGATGATAGATATGATGGACAGATGGATGGATGGATGTATAGATATGATGGGTAGATGGATGAATGGATGGATGGATGGATGGATCTATGGATGGATGGATGATAGATATGATGGGCAGATAGATGGATGAATGGATGGATGGATGGATGGATGGATGGGTGGGTATGATGGATGGATGGATGGATGGGTATGATGGATGGATGGATGGATGGATGGATGGATGGATGGATGATAGATATGATGGACAGATAGATGGATGGATGTATAGATATGATGGATGGATGAATGGATGGATGGATGGATAGGTAGACAGGTGATAGAGAGACATAGGGATGGATGCATAGATGGCTGAAGGACAGATGGACAGATGGATAGATAGACAGATGGATAGATAGATGCTGATAAAATAAAGAAACAGAGATAGGGATACAGAGTATTTCTATATCTCTCTATCTGTGTCTCTATCTGGGTCTGTATCTCTACCTCCCTTGATCTTTTGCTACTTCTCTCCCCAGAGAACCTTAACGAGTTCACAGCCCAAAGAACGCAAAGCAAGCACAGCACCATACCAGAGCTGGACCACATGTGGTTCCAGGCTAAAGTCCATTCCCGTGATCCCCGTGAGGGGATTCCCGGAATTGCTGACCTGCAGCAGAATCTGACGATGCCCTGTCTAGACAGGTCTTTGGTTTTAGGGCTTCTGAGCAGAGCCCACGGCACATGTGCACGGGATTTTCTTGCACAATATTCCAAATACCTGTGGTCTGTGAAGTGGGAGGTCAAGATAAGGGACTTTTATGAAGATGTCTAAACCTCAGACGCGGAGTGGGATTTTCAGGCTCTGACATCAGGTCTCAGATTGGTGAGAGCACTGTGAGGTTCATAGCAGGCTACAGCCTCCGTGCAGCCCAAATGCATTTGTTTTTAAGTTGTGATTTTTTTATCCCCTGAGTTGGTGGGTCAAGCTCTTCAACAGGATCCCTCTGGCCTGAGCAGAGAAGCTGCCCCTTCTCCCCCAGGCGAATGTTCTCGATGGATAATGGAATCTCCTGGGCAGCGGCATTTTCCGGGAGCCTGGGCCCTGGCTCTGGGCTCTCCTGGAAGCATCAGTGGCTCCGTCCTACAGCTGTGTGCGTGGTGTTGCAGACTGTCCACATTCTTCAGCGACGACTGCATGGGTTTTGTTTTTACTGCTTAGCAATTCGACGGGATAGCCGCACACTTCATTAATCTGCTGACTCCATATGGCTCCCTCCTCCACATTCATAATTCGGAAATGAGAGCAGTCTGACACCCCTTCCCCGCTGATGGTTTGCGTCCAGCACCATTTTCTCGCAGCCCTGGTATCTCCACAAATTGCCGTTTTCTTCCCCTGGGCTCTGTCCATCTGGGCTCAAGCTGAGGCTGTGCTCACGCAAACCTGACTCCTGGTCCCAAGTCGACCATACTCGATGCACACTCTCTAGGCAACCCTGCCCGCTCAGGGCCATCGGAGAAGCTCCCGTCATGCGCAATCCTTCCTTCTGCTGGCTCAGCAAGCTCCTCTCCATCTCCACCCAGATTACTCAGACCAACCTCAGTAGATGATGGTCTTTGCAAAATGCCCTTCTTCCTCTGTGAATACGGACCTGGCCGTTTCCCATTTGGAAACTAAAAGCAAGCAGCTTTCCAACCATTATATTCCTTTACCGTGTGGTTGGGAGCGTAGCTCTGCAACAAAATTTTATATCCATGCACTTTTTAAAAAAATAGACTTTAGAGCAGTTTTATGTTCTCAGTATAATTAAGTGGAAGGTACAGAGAGTTCCCATATATCCCCTGCCTCCACCCTTGAAGAACCTGCCTTACTATGGACATCCCACAGTGCTGCAGGACAGTTGCAGAATGAAAAGAGATGAACCCACATCAAGGCATTATTATCACTGCGAGTCCGTAGTTGACATTGAGGATGACTCCTGGGGGTGCACATTCTGGGTTTGGGCCAGTGCACAGTGGCATGTGTCCATCCATATGGTGTGACACAGCATAGTTGCCCTGTGTTAAAAACAAAAACAAAAACAAAAAAATCTTGTGTTCGACCTCTTCATACCTCCTGTCCCCCACCCTGGCAAGCCCTGAACTTTGTACGATCTCCCTAAAATCCCCCAAAGTCTCGCCTTTTCTAGAATATCATAGAGTTCCCATCACACCTTTTCTGGTTGCCTTCTGCCACTCACTAATTTGAAATTTAATTCCCTTCCCAACATACTTTTTTTTTTTTCCTGATAAATGCTGTTTATTAATTAAATAAATTCATAACGTCAAACTTGATTTTTTTCTCTCTTTGTTTAAATCGTGTTAGTTAACGTATGGTGCAATATTGGTTTCCAAAGTAGAATTCAGTGATTCATCACTTGCGTACAACACCCAGTGGTCATCACAAGTGCCCTCTTTTTAAACGAGAGTTCCTGCTGGGTTGTGGGGTCCAAGGTGAAGAGAGAGAAGGGCCTTTGCTTATTTATTGCGATACCTATCAACATTTCAGGATCCATGATGGGTATTTTCTTTCCCCCAAACTTCCCGCACCCTCAGCTGCCATCAACCAGCAAGCGTTTCTCTCTTGTGCTTATATTTCAAAACACTTGTATTCTTCCAACATGGGAACTGGGCAGAAATATGCATGTACAGATATTTGACTGCATTCGCCCAAACCACTGGCCTCACTGCACAATCACCCCTTGGAGTCTAGCCTCATCCTAGAATATATAGGAGGGAAGACTCACCCAATTTACTATTTTAGAAATATTCTCTAACTGTGAACTGAGTGTGAAATTCTCTTTCCCTGGGCCCATTCTCTTTCCCTGGGCCCTGCCATTGGCAGATGTCACTTCTCTGGGCCCCCCCAGGTACAGTGGGAGGAGGGCACCCCCTAATGAAATGCAGTGAGGTCTCCTTACAGTGATCCAACCTGGTGATGGATGAGGAAGGCTGAAACCATTTGCAGAAAACATCCATCTGGGTCCATCTTCATAGCTTGGGATCTGCAGAAAGAAAAGCCATCAGAAGAAATCTGCATTGTGCATCAACGTGACAGGTGTCCTATTCCTTAGATGTCCCTGTAACAAAACCCCTCCTTGTGTCTGGGTTGGAGACGAATAAGACAACCCAATGTTGAACTTAGTGGTCAACACCTAGAGCTAGACATTTCTATCTTCATAAAAAGAGCTTCATTATCTCCAGTCCATGTGGCCTCCTTGATCATGTCATTCTGGCCATCGTGATACCCAGCCTGTCCTCTGAGAGCTCATGGGCTCCATTGAGAACAGGAAAACCACTATTGCTGATGATGGTGGTCTACATGTTGAATGGGAAGTTTCTAGAGATGTATTGCCTAACCTAATAGCCACTAGACCCTTATGGCTAATGAAATTTAAATTTAAATTGTTTAAAACAAAAGAAACATTTTAAAGTCATTTTCTTGGTCATGTGAGCCACATTTCCAGTGCTCAGTGGCCACCATATCGGACCCCATTGCTTGGAACATTTTCCCATAATTGCACAAAATTCTGTAGGACTGACCATGCAAGACTAGACACCAGATATTTCTGAGAAATATCCAATTACAAAGAGGGTAAAGCCTTTTTTGATTTATGGATTCTTCTGATTATAAGATTCTAAGGTCTGTAGATGATACCCACATAGGAGCCTTTACAACTGGCCACATTGTCTTCATTACTGGGACATAAATCTATCTACCTCAAAACTTGCGGCTCACTAGATAACGTGAAAAGTCCTGCTAAGAAAGAAAGCCAAATTCTGAAGAATCCCTAAAACTGTTGTATTTCTCAATAGGTATGCATAGTCCTACCACCCATGTGTAGGGCAGCTACGGGAATCTCCGACTCTGTATGAACACATATCTGCATATTCTTATGTTCTGCTGTTATTACGCTACCACAAGACAAGACTTGGGCTTCTTGGAGGAGGAACCAGCAAAAAACTTCAAGAAGCAAAAAACATCGACCAGTCATGTTTGAAAATCAGACACGAGAGTTTGCCCAACACTGTCTGTCATTTGAGACGCACAAGATGGCTCAAAGTAAGAAGGCTGGCTGTTGGGGACCTGGGGGGTTTGGTGGGTTAAGCGCCTGCCTTCGACTCAGGTCAAGGTCTCAGGGTCCTGGGATCGAGTCCCACATCAGGCTCCCTGCTCTGCGAGGAGCCTGCTTCTCCCTCTGTTCCTCCCCCTTCTTGATCTCTCTCGCTCTCAAATAAATAAACTCTTTAAAAAAAATAAGAAGAATGGCTGTCCTAATTAGAGAAGTGCTCCGCCGGCTGGCAAACACTCCACAGAATTTGTTGGAGTTCACACAATCTCCATTTATTTGTTTTAAAATCACTCATCCGTCACAGGTGTCCTTGCTCAGGTAGATTTATCCCACATGCTGAGTGAGCGACGCAGGCTCTTTGCCAAATGAGTGCTCTGCCCTCTGCCACACCTGCCTCCCGAGCTATGCTTGTTACTGTTTCTTGGCATTTTGCTGGGATGTTTTTGCTACTGTTGTTCCAACCCCGGTGCAGCTGCAAGGGAAAAAGCACGTGCGTGCCCACCCCTGGGAGGTCTCCCTGGTGCACACACACCCTTCCCCTCGCATTCCTTTGAACAGAACTCAGCCCCTCAGACACCTTGCCCTGTAAGCCCAGCTGCGAAATGTCAAGTTGAGAAGAGGCAACAGTTCCTTTCCCATCCATTGGCGGTGCCTACCCAATGGTACGACCATCTGTGGGTGCACGTGGAAAGCGATCGGAACACCCATCCCTTACTGCCAGGATGGCAAATGAGTGCCGTCTCTTTGGAAACTCGTTTGGCACCGTCTTGCCAAGCTGAACATGACCCGGCAGCTCCCCTGTTTGGGCTAAATGCTGCAGAAACCCTTGCGTATGGGCACATGTATACTCATGCCCTTAGCAATGATGTCTGTGCTGCTGATAAACCAGCAAACAACCCACACGCGTGCCAACAGGCGAATGGATATATGAAGTGTGAAATAATTGCACAATGCAATATTGTGCAAAAGCAGAGAAAACAAATTGAATCTGTACGCAGCGTTACGGGTGAATCAAAATACCAGACAATGAGGGGCGCCTGGGTGGCTCAGTCATTAAGCGCCTGCCTTCCGCTCAGATCATGGTCCCAGAGTCCTGGGATCGAGTCCCACATTGGGCTCCCTGCTCAGCGGGAAGCCTACTTCTCCCTCTCCCACTCCCCCTGCTTGTGTTCCCTCTCTTGCTGTCTCTCTCTCTCTCTGTCAAATAAATAAATAAAATCTTAAAAAAATATATGCCTATATAACATATAGAAGTGTGTGCATAGTGTATATATGTGTCCTATATTTAATAACATATTATATATGACAACACAATATTATGCATGATAATGTTGGTAAGACACATCTATGTAATACACACACATATATATATGCATACCTGTGTATGTGTAATATATACATATACACATATCTATATTACATATGTGTGTCTTAGAAATTCTTAGAAATCTTAGAAATTCAGTGTTGACAAAAAAAAAAAAAAAAACAGAAGACCAGGCAGTGTGCTGTCAATATATAAGACTCAAAAGGAGACATGCTCAGATACATATATATATGTGTGTGTGTGTGTGTGTATGTGTGTATATATATATATGCCTAAGATACATGCAAAATATATGTATTACCTATAATATATAATATACTATGTATGATAATGTGCATAGTATAGATAAAGTATATATATATAATTTTTAGGTAACAACATATAATATACTAATTTGTAAAATACAATAATATATCATACTGCAATATTATTTATGATAATATAGAATATGAATAAGACATATATGTAATTTACATATGATAATGTAAAATATATTAATATGTAAAATACAGTAATATGTGATAATGCAATGTTATGATAATAATATATAATATGAATGAGACACATATGTAATTTGCATATAGTAATACATAAAATATCAATATATAAAACAGTAATATATGATAATGCAATATCATGTAGGAGAATATATAATATCAATAAAACATATATATGTAATTTTATATATAGTATGTTAATATGTAAAATATAATAACATTTGATCGTGTGATATTATGGGTGATAATTTATAACATAAATAAAACATGTATATATAATATAAACAGACACATATATATCACATATATGTTTCTAAGAAAGTCCTAGAAATGTTAGAAATTCACTGTTGACAGAAATAATACAGAAGGCCAGACAGTGTGCTATCAATGAGTAAGACTCAGAAGTAAACATAATTATGCCTTATCTATAATATATTATATGTGATAATATATTTTGTTTGATAATATATATCAGATAAGACATGTTTATGTAATACCTAAAGACACACATATATATCATGTGTGTCACATACAACTGTGTACATATACTATATAAAACATTATATTATTAGCATTTTATATATGTAGATATATGCATATACATCTAATATGTAATATGTAGCTGCGTATACATATCTGCACTCAAACATGTGTGTCCACGTCTTAGTCATATACTAAACAGTAGGATCCAACAGTCTGCTAAAACAATTAGTCACCATGACCAAGTGGGATTTATTCCTGGGCTGCACAGATGGTTCAATACTCACAAATCAATCAACATATTACATGTTGATTAACAAAAGAAAGGACGAGAACCACATGATCCTCCCAATTAATGCAGAAAAATGATTTGACCAAATACGACATCCTTTCTTGAATAAAGGTGGCCAGACAGAGAAGAGGTCCTTCTCATTTATGGGAGGTCTGGTCTTCTAAGCTACGCGGGCCTTCACCTGATTGGACGCGGCCCACCCACACTGGGGTTGGCCATTCTGCTTTAGTGACTCTACCCATTCAAATGCCAATGTCACCCGGAAATGCTGTCACAGAAACACCCAGAATCACTGTTAACAAGTAGCCCAGCACCCCGTGGCCCAGTCACATAGATTCACAAATTTCACCATCATAATGTCATAATGTCTACATATGTGTGTGTGTGTGTGTGCATACACCTGCATCTTGCAATGCCATAAGTGTCCAGCTGACCTCGTTTGTCGGAGGTCATCCTGCAACGCCATTGTTCTATCCAAATTGAAATTCACCGAAGGATCAGAAACAACAAAATAGAGACAGACAGACATGACACAGCCAGACGTGAAGAATGGATAGCCATCGTGTTACCTAAAAATGCCAATAACTGCAGAAAACCTGAGTCCCCTGTGCTCACTGCTGCAGGAGAGATGCCCGTCCAGCCTCCCACGGTGTTTGGAGGGGCTCAGCCTGGCAGCTGTGAGCTCTGTGGGATAATTCTTCCTCCCTTTATATGGTCTCCTGATGACCTGTGTCTTGGTCCAAACACAGAGCAGAGGGTAGACTCAAACCCACCTCCATTTTAAAAACACAGAGAGAACAGCCCTCTGCCAAAATGAATTATACCCTTTAAATCACCTTTATGCCATGTCAGAAACGAAACAGTAGGCTTCGTAACTTGGTGGCACCTGCTAGACGTGGCAAAGGATGTATTCTCTGGGTTCCCGGAGGACCTCCTGCACAGAGTACATGTCTTTTGACTTTGGAAGTCTGGTGACTTCTAAGCGGGTTTGAAATCCTAGAAACAGTCAGCTCTCCTGCACGAGCAGAGGAAAGAAGAAATAGGGATGGCAGTCAATGAAGACAGAATGCACACATTGCCAGGAGTCCTTAGGTGGCATATTAACGTGCACACGTATAGTAAGAGTGTCTGCTGTCTTGGGCAGGATAGTGCGTATTTATGAAAGGCTGACACATCTCAAGCTATGATACACCTGCTCTCGGACAAGGTCAACCATCTTCCCGGCCAGAATCCCAGGAGGTGTGCAAACAGGGACTTCTACATCATCTGGAGAACCTACAGATGCCCGTTTCTCACCCATACACATGTCACGGCAGCTCACAAAATGCTGTCTTTGTGAACAACCCTGCAGTTGGAGACACCGTGGAAGGACTCAGCCCACGTCGTTCACCACTGTTGAATTTCAGTCATGAGACTTCCCACATAAAACCTGGCGGAGAAGATCCCACCCAGGAATCTAATTTTTAACAAAATGGGAAGAACACCCACCATTTGGTCTTCTCCTTGAATCCTAGACACACTTAATGAGCTCGATTCTCAAAACCTACACAACCATTTTCATCATGGGGAGGGCAGATGGCAAGATCTCTGAATATCTTGCTCATAAGATCTGGCCTGTCCAAGTATCCTCAACACCCAATATGGCGGTAGATGGTTTGATTTCTACCCACTGCAGGTAAGATGGTTCCTAGCAAACACTGTTGAGCCACTGCTTCTGAAACCAAGACTCATAGTGATACAGGAGCCATTCCAGCAAAGACAAACACTCGGTCAGCACCAAGCATCTGTATAGGTTGCCAACAAGACCGTCAATTCTCTTAAGCACCTTACAAATGCACACGAACAAGATTCAATCTCTTGGAAGGGCCATCTATGAATATCAAAGGACAGTACCTAGGGAGATTTAGAGCTATTATATTTGGGAACATCAATGTTGCTCAAAGACGAGACATGGTCCTCACCGTATTTAGAAGACACTGCTTCATGAGCAGTATTTGCAGAACTCTGGAGTCATCCTGGTTTGTGACCATTATTGGAAGAACTTCGGAGTCATCCTGGTTTGTGAACGTCATTTGCAGAATTTGGAAGCCACTCTGGTTTCTGGTCTATTCACATATACTTTGTTCTCCCATATTTGTTAGTGAAGCCAAGACATAGGCATGGAATGTCCTGTGATACTCCCTCGCTCTCCATGCCTGGACTCGTGGTCCACATCTCAAACATCTTATGTCTGGAGAAGAATTCATGGCCCGGCTACACCTGCCCTGCCCTCCGTCCAGCATATGTGAGTAATGGGGATGACCTCTGACTCGGTTGTTCAAAACCTCAGACCCATTCCTGGCTGGTTTCTTTTTCCCATATCCCACAAGACATCACCATTGACCCAGTTCTTCAAGAACACAACCCAAGACCAAACATTCCCGACATGTCCTTTTCTTTTTCCGTCCCAGAGAAATGTCCAGTTCGTTGGCTGATAGCTGTGTCTCCAACACCTTTTTGGAAGCTGTCCATGCCCTTCATCTCCAACAAAGCCACTTCTCTAATCTGTATTTTTCACTAACCCACGCCCCCGTGATGAGCTATGATAGCCACCCCGCCTCCACAATCTGCTGTCTACACAGCAGCCAGAAGATGTTCAAAAATGTCAACCAGCCCATTCTACACTCTTAATTAACACCCTCCCATCCCATTCAGGAAAGTGTTCAGACCCTTCTGGGGCACACCCTGGCCATGTCCTTGGACCCTTCCATCACCTGGATCTCTGTTTTTCTGTATCTGTCCTCCACCCTCTGTTGTGTGGAATGAGAACAAGCTCTTCAGAGCCTTGGCTCCTTCTCCAGACTCCTGGGTCAGCCCAAGTGTCCCCTTTGCCCACTGCCTCTTTCGGAGCTGCCCAGTGCAATGTTCTTGAGCTCTTGTGGAACACCACTGGGCAAACCATAAGTCTCTGGCCAGAATGGAAGGAAGCTCAGTGCTCGGCATCCTTTCGCTCCCAAATGAGCACATCTTGCTGTGCCCAGCTCTATTATGGTCTGTCTGTCCCATGTCAAGTAAGAGGGAGGCTCTCCATGCCACCCCTGCAGCTACCTCTTAACCCTATACCATCTCCATAAATTGTCCATAACTTACTGATGACTGATCAATGGCACGTTATTGGCATTGTGAGTCATCAGTCCATGTACAGTTCACACACTCAGAGACCTCTTCACTCTAGTGTCAAATCGTTTACATGAGTGAACACGCGGCTTGCCTTTGAGGTTCACACGGCAGCCAGAGAGAAGCAACACTAGCCCAGAGACATAAACTGTCCTTTGGATGTCCTTCAGTTATAGGATTAGAGAAAATCAGTGCATGGTGCCTACAGATAACGGAAAGATGGTTGTGGTTAAGACCATCTTTATCATGTGCCGGGAGAGAACAGAAAAGGTTTCAGGTTTCCTTTCTGAGTGAGTGCCTGTGTCAATACGGGCCAGGACCCATCAGCACTGCTGTGGTGTTTCCACAAATCTCATCTGGAAATGCAATCATGCGTTTTGGGAGAGCTCTCCGTGAACCGCATCGTGAGAAGTCCTGTGGCCCCCTCCCATCCCTCTGGACTGGGACTTGGCGCACGGGTCTTTCAATTCAAAAGAAACATTTAATTTTCGGAGTCAGGATGAGGACAGGAAGAAGCACAAGGATCACATCTCCTGTCCAAATAAAGGGGAAAGAAGCTAGTGTTCTCATTGGATAGCTTCTCCCCCAAATTCATGCCCACTTAGGAACCTTGGGATGCAACTTCCTTTAGAAATAACGTTCTTTGCACATTGTATTAGTTAAGAAGAGGTCACACTGGAATAGGACAGACTCTGAAATTAAGGACAAGAATCCATAAGAATACAGAGAAGACCCAGGATGCGTGTGACCGTGTGGACACAGGCTTGGGGAGACGTGTCTACAGTCTAAGGCACGCAAAGGATCACCTGCAGCCCAAGACGCTGGAGAGGGTGCATAGGACAGACCCTCCCCTGGAGCCCCCACTGGGAACCAGCCCTTGGCCACACCTCCATCTCCAACATCCTATCTCTGGAGCCGTGACAGAGCATTTCCACCACCTGCAACCACCCAGCCTATGGTTTTGTGACGGCAGCCAGAGGACACACACGCGCCCCATTTTTGTTGATCAGCCGTGCCATGGAGGCAGTTCAATGTCAGGGAAGGAAGGGTACATCCTTTTTGGCATATGTGATGTTGGAGGCCCCTAAGGGGCTAGGGGTCATCAAAACCGTGAGAAGCACCCCCAGAAAATCACAGGTGCTGCAGAGTTCTGGGCAGGAGACGCTTCTGTGATTGCTTTCTCTGTATGACCCCTAAGCCTTAAAATCCAACCTCCATTGCAAAAAGAGGCAGAGAGCAGAGCCAAACATCTCCTTCCAGAGCCCCGCAATGCTGCATTATCACATAACCTCAAAAGCATGTAAACAGGAGTCTCAAAGGTCCTAAAATTTGCTGCCAAACATACGCGATAAATCATCCATGACCTCAGCCTCGTACACAATCATCAGGACATTAAACGGTACCGTGCGTGCCTCCCACTGCCAAATGTTTTCTTAGGAGCAATTAAAGCCCAGAGCTTCCCCACTTCGAGGGAGGGGCCGTCAAGAGCGCTTGCCAGCCCGAGCGCCCAAGGCGCTGTTCCGTGCCTTCACGGTCTGGACGTGCACTAGGACCGTCCGAGACAGAGGGCATTCTCGGCGTGACGGCTGTGATGGGTTCCAGAGCCTGGATGCATGGGCATGCCCTGGGGAGAGACCCCCACCCCGTGCTCAGTGTACCAGGTGGATGGACTGGACGTCCTCACCTGAGTCTTCTCCATCCTCCTCTGTTTCTGTTCATGGCCTTTGTCACTCACCCTGTGAGCTCATTCCATCGGCACTTACTTTGCCGTAATGGTGGTACTCAACCACCCATTCCACGATCATCTGTGGAGACCATGGGCCTTTCCCCTCTTGTTCTCATGGGTCCCACAGAATGGGACTGTTTTGGGGGGTGCGGTCTTTAAAGAGGGGATTAAGAGAAAACAAGCTCATTAGGGTGGGTCCTGATCCCATAGGACTAGGGTCCTTATTGGAAGAGGGCATGAGGACACAGAAAAACACAAGTAGATGACCACATGAGGACACACGGAGAACACGGCGTTTACATACCCAGGAGAGAGACATCAAGAGGGGCCAGCTTTGGGCCTGTCTAGATCTCAGACTCCCAGCCTCCAGCCCCACCTGGATCTCAGACTCTCAGCCTCCAGCCCCGCCTGGATCTCAGACTCCCAGACTCCAAGACTGGGAGCAAAGAAACTATGATACTCTACGTTATTTTTCCAATGCCTCTGCCAACCCTTTCTTTACCATTTGGCAGAGCTCTCTTGGCTATTAAATGTTGCAACCCGATTTTTAAGAGGCCACAAAGAAGATTTCCAACACTCATGTGTCCACATTCAGCTTGAGAGGTGGGAGGTTTCTACCATTGTAGAGGATGTCCATAGAGCATTACTAGGCTTCAACGATCCTTTCCGAGCTCTGGTTGGTTCTAACTCTTATTTTCTGTCTACGTAACGCCATCAACACACACCAGTTCAACTAACTACCACCTAGCCACTAGTGATTCAATATATATTCACAGGTATTTTGCAGACATATCTACATATACACACATATCCTTACTCTTCAATGTATCCAACTACCATCCATATTCATGAGTATATATACGTGTATGGACATGTTTGAATATACATGCCTATCGGACTTTCCCCCACGCTTTAAACCACATACTCAACAACCGCTCATCTCTTAGCTTCCATGTCTGGAAACATGAATATCCAAAGTTTTTGGTCTCAGAAGGTCCTTACATTATTTAGGTTTATCAACGATACCCAAGAGCTTTTATTGACATACATTATATCTGTCACTCTTTAGTATATTAAGAATTAAATCTGACCCTCTTACACTGTTGGTGGGAATACAAGTTGGTGCAGCCTCTTTGGAGAACAGTGTGGAGATTCCTCAAGAAATTAAAAATAGAACTTCCCTATGACCCTGCAATTGCACTCCTGGGGATTTACCCCAAAGATACACATGTAGTGAAAAGAAGGGCCATCTGTACCCCAATGTTTATAGCATCAATGGCCATGGTCGCCAAACTATGGAAAGAACCAAGATGACCTTCAATGGATGAATGGATAAGGAAGATGTGGTCCGTATACACTATGGAGTATGATGCCTCCATCAGAAAGGATGAATACCCAACTTTTGTAGCAACATGGACGGGACTGGAAGAGATTATGCTGAGTGAAATAAGTCAAGCAGAGAGAGTCCATTATCATATGTTTTCCCTTATTTGTGTAGCATAACAAATAGCATGGAGGACATGGGGAATTAGAGAGGAGAAGGGAGTTGGGGTAAATTGGAAGGGGAGGTGAACCATGAGAGACTATGGACTCTGAAAAACAATCTGAGGGGTTTGAAGTGGCGGGAGGGTGGAGGTCGGGGTACCAGGTGGTGGGTATTATAGAGGGCACGGATTGCATGGAGCACTAGGTGTTACATGTAAAAAATGACTCATGAAACACTACGTCAGAAACTAGTAACATATTGTATATGACTAACATAACAATAAAAATATTTAAAAAAATAAAGTAATAAAAAATCTATCCCATGTATGACAAAATAATACATTTTTAAATGAAAAATAATGATGTTGTTCCAAAATGGGGGAAAAATTAGTGAGCAGGGTGCCATTATTTTACAGTGTTCTGTAACTGTCTGGCTTGCTTCAAGAGAGTGGAACTTGCCTATTGGCTTTGGCCTCAGTCTGTGGTTAATACGCCATTTTGGTTGAAGATTATGAAAGAAAGTTTATCTTCACCCAGACTTTTTAGGTCACCATGGATATTCTCTGATACGACACCAGAACCAGGCATGTGGGGGGTATTGAAAGATTGGTTGCCATGTGGAAGTGAGACGGTGTCGGTCAAGTTTTCCTACTTTCTCAGATGACACTGCACCGTTCTCACTGGCTCTCGGATGTATGTTCCAGCCACGTCAGACTCTGTGGCATCCCACAGTGACCACCTTCACAGATATTCCAGATCCCGATGTTTTGTCATAAGACATAAAAAAAAAAAAAAATCAGGTTTCTTACCATCTCCACCAACCTCATGCAGAGCCTTTAAGCATTGGAAGACTGTCACATGCACAAGATTTTTGCAGGAAAATCCCACCAATAGTGATCAGGGAACCATATCCCATCAAATGCTCTTCTTTCCCATCCATACCTATGCCGTCACATGGGCTCAAAGAAGCCATTGTCTAGTTAAGAGAGAGACACATGGACAATGAAATAAAATAAAATTCAATGCTAGGCAGAACCCTAAAATGTCCTTCTGATCCCTGCCCCCAACAGGACAGGCACCTAGTCCTCATGATTCAATCACTCTCCACCCAAGGAACTTCCACGAAGAGCTTTGCAGATGTCATTATTGCCCTAAGTCAGCTGACCTTAACATAGAGAACTTCAGTGGGTCTTACCTAATCAGGAGAGTATCTGGATGGGCCTGACCTAATCAGGAAAGCCTCTAAAAAAAGAAAGAAAGAAAGAAAAGAAAGTAATGGAACTCTTCCTGGTGGAAGAGACTGAGAGTCAAGAGCTTTACAGATGAGGGGGAGTAGTCCATGTAAAGGGGTTCTCTGTGGCTGCTTTGAACATACACAACCCTATAAGCTCAGAGTAACCACCCCCCCAACCACCAGCAAGTAAGCAGACACCTCCATCCTACCACGCATGCAGCTGATTCTTTCCACAGCCCCATGGACTTCGAGGACACCCTGAGTTTAAGATAAGAAGCTCAATTTCAGCCTGGCAGGACCCTGAACAGAGGACCCAGTCTGTCCCAGCATGCCTGGACTACTGACCTCCAAAACTTAATGCTAATTAATAAGTGTTGGGCTGAGTGAGATGCTATGTTTGTGAAAGTAACACAAGAGGGTTTATAAAGGCTTTCTAGGGCAGAATTTTCTATATTCAACTGCAGTACAAACCAACTAAAAGTAGATTGATCAGAAGCCCACCAAGTTTGGGTGAATCATGTTTTTAATGATACAAGGAACCTATCACGATCTTCATGGTTCCAAAGCTGCATGAGCAGAAGTGGGCACAGACCCCATACATCTCCTAGGAAGACAAAAGACCATAACGTATGTCTTGAAGATCCCCATGATTTCTGTGTTCATGAAACATTATTGTGTTCATGAAACGGAGGTATATGTTGTGTTTGCATCTTTCCAATTGACGTTTTGATCAGAATTAGGTAAGTAGATAGCTCATCTTTCAATTTACAGACTTATGGACTGCAAGGAATCATAACCTAATTTGGGGTAAGGAAATTAAGGCTCATGGGTCATCTTTGGCCCTACACTCGCTTGTGAAAATAAAGTTTTATTGATACATCACCGCATCCACTTATTTGCATATTACCTAGGGCTGTGTTTACATTCCAGGAGAGTTGAGCTGTTGTAACAGACATCTAGTGAGTCAAAAAGCTAAAAATATTTGTTCCTCAAATTAATTTGCCAACCTCTGGTTTAGACCATTTACAACATCTGGTAAAAAAAAAAAAAAATTCCACTCGTTGAAATTGTGTTTTCTTGTGTTTAGACATAGACAAGTATCTACAGAATCCAAATCTCCCTTGAGGATAGAAGTTGTGGAGGTGCCCAACAGCAGAATCGACATCACACAGAATACTTCGATTCTGTTCATCTACATGGTTTCTAAGATTCCAGTCAATGAACCACAAAAATAAAACTCTGATCGCCTGGGTATTCGTGACGATGGAGTCCCCTCTCGGTGTGTCCAAAGGACCAACAGTAAATTCCTTGCTACGGGCCGTCTTACCTTTATGAAACATGCTCCATTTTTATGGCTCGATCTGAATCTTACTCACTCTTTTGGCTTGAGACGATTGCCAACATCTTCCCCCAGAGCCCAGAGCCCCAGATCGGTCCCAGGAAAGGGGCAGCGGTCCAGAAGCATCCTGATCAAATTATGGTTGCATAACAAGGGAAAAAGATCAATAGCACATGGGTAATTGCTAGAGTCCCCCTTCACCCTGACCCCTTAGCCGAGCAGAGTTCCTGGAAGCGTTCCAGTGGAAATGATAAGGCCGGTTCTGACGGTTCCTTGAACAAAGGCATGGCAAGTGAGTTATTGATTGTTTACACTCAGACTCCTTTCTGGTTTGGCTGCAGACTTTGCAGTTTGTGGGAAAAGGCTGTTTGCGATCACATCTTGATTCCGTAAGCCTCAGCATTGCAACAGATGTCGGTCAAGCCAGTGGTGAGCGTTGGATCCCATGCAGTGTGGCTGGAGGAGGACATTCTCTCTGGCAGGGCGGGGCGACCCCATCTTCTCTTGGCTCTTCTCTCCTCCCACGTGAGCCTGCTTCCTGAAGCTTTCGGTTGACTGCTGAAACCATTTCCTCCTTAAAAACCCGGGCTCTTTGGGTAAGCCAAAAAATGTGCCCACTTGTTTGCATTTGTGTTTTTTTTCATTTCCGTTCATTTTAAAGGAGGAGAGCCACGCTGGAAACGTTCCTCCACGTCTGCATACGGAGGGGCTACAGTCCCTCAGCTGGTCTTGGATGAGAGACATTGGGTCAGGCTCCATCCTCTCGGTGGTCCTCGGTGTTTTAGAAGAAGAATACCTGTGTCCTTTTGTGTGTCTATGGGCACACTTTCCTCAGCACCCACATCTTTCTGGGCAGCCACACCGTATATTCTATGCACACACTCACACACACACATACCCAGGTCCCCTTCCTGTAATGCAGTGTGGACATGTCCTCACTGATGCCACATAACGCAGGGAACGCTTGAGGATTTTCACCTAAAAATTCACTTTTTTTTTTTTTTCCTTCCTGGAGAAACATTAGCAAAAGCTCCCCAGATGTCTCAGACGGTGTCTGCATGGAAGACATGTCATCACTCCGGGGTTGAAACCCTTCCCATATTTTCTTGGTTGGCACTGCATCTGCTGGCTCAGGTGACTCCCTGTATCATGTGAGGCGTGAACTCAGAAACGCACCATCAGTCTCGATTTTGACTTTTGTGGACATGAGAGGAAGTAGCAAGGCTATTGACATGAGATTATCTGTAATAATGTACTAAAAAAAAAAAACCCTCAACTTCTCACACAACATCTGGCTTTGGTTTAGCTGTTGCAACAATGAAAATTCTTTTGACGTTTGCAACACATGAACGCCAAGGCGGGTCACGGATGTGTCCCTGTCGCTACCCAGGAGGACCAGCTGCAGGGAACAGATCCAGGGAGGGCACAATGATAGGAAAACCTGTTTCTCAAGAGTGTCATTTTTCACCTTGAAAACACCCACTTGAAAGTTTCAGAAAAGAATTCCGTGCAGGGAAATGCATGCTATGTGTTCTAAAAATCATCCCCAAACTCGGGGGATGCCCCCAAAATGTTTACATCCTGCCCCTAGAAAGTCCAATGGGGTGTTCCTCGAATGGTTCTCTTTGGGAATTCTTTGGAGGGGGAGGGGTCATCCCTCAGAATGGTTCTTTATGGTCTTGCCTTGCTAAGGTACAGGCTACCAGGAGGTCTTTTTCTGGAGGTGTGTGTCCCAGCTGTCCCAGAGTTGCTCCCTGTGACCAATATGGTGCAACGATGGATAGCATCACATGCCTACGTTATAAGACGCATTATGACTTCCATCTTGTTCATTGTCTGTCCTGAGCCCTTGACTCTGGGGGAAGCCAACAGCCCTGTCATGGGCAACCTTTGGGCGAGGTCCACATCACAAGGAACCGAGTAAATCTTTCCTCCCATAGGCACATGAGTGCACCTGGATAGGGATGCAACCCACCAGTCTTGCTTTCCCGAGACGGCAGCTTCCACTAGCACCTTGACTGTCCCCTTGTGAGCCGGGAACACCCACGACAAGCTCTGCAAGACTTCTGACCCTCAAACAGTGTGTGACATCATTAATGTTTGTTCTTTGAAGCTCCTAAACTTTGGGATAATTTGTGATGCGGCAATGGGTGACTCAGAGCCTTTTTGCAGTCACTCGGCAGAGGACCTCCCTCCCCGTAGATATGGACTCCAGCACCTGTGGCCTCCATCGTGGCCAGAGGAGACACAAAATGGCAGAATGCATGCACATCCTGCTTACGTAACCCTTTGCATGGGTTTTTTCACCAAACGCCTCTTCCGCAAGATGGCGACTCTGTTTTTAGCAAACGTAAGGTAAAAGGTATAATAATTGTTCATGGCAAAGAGTCTCATTTGTTAAGGCTTAAAATCAAATCGGCAAAAAGAACAAAAAGGCGGATTGGTGCCAAAGTTGCTGTGTTACTTATTTTCTTCACAAAGCACTTAGCGTGAGCAATTTTCACTCATTCCTCCCAGAAGGATTTGGATGTATAGGACATAGAGACACAATGGTCTCCACAGCATGCTCTGGTGATTGTGAATGGCTGTGACCTCACCCTCCCAGTGTACCCGTGTCTTGGGGTTTACCCTGAGTTTTTTGAACTAGCTGCCATGCAGGACACAGCACCCATTAAAACATAATTGATACAAGCACAGTGACTTCAAGGCCCTTGTACAGTAGGAACTGTAGTAAGTTGTGTTAATACTTGCATGAACAAAATGTATTTTCAGGCAGAACCCTTTTATTGTGGATGATGTGAAGTGCCCCCAGTACAGGGTGATATTGAATAACACGCCTGCTTTGGGTTACTTTTACCATTCCGTTTAAATTCCCTGCAGTTATGTATCCCTTTCTTTCTTGTGTGTAGACCAGATTGCTCACTTTGTCCACTCTGGGGATGCCACATGTGGAGACAGATATATTTTATTCTAATTTTATTTATTTTTTTTACTTTTTTTTAAAAAATTACTTTTCAGTATACTAGAATTCATTGTTTATGCACCACACCCAGTGCTCCATGCAATCCGTGCCCTCTCTAATACCCACCACCATGCTCACCCAACCTCACACTTTCTGCCTCTTCAAAACCCTCAGATTGTTTCTCAGAGTCCATAGTCTCTCATGGTTCCCCTCCCCTTCCAATTTCCCTCTACTCCCTCTGCTCTCCATCTCCCCATGTCCTCCATGCTATTTGTTATGCTCCACAAATAAGTGAAACCATATGATAATGGACTCTCTCTGCTTGACTGATTTCACTCAGCATAATCTCCTCCAGTCCCGTCCATGTTGCTACAAAAGTTGGGTATTGTCCTTTCTGATGGAGGCATCATACTCCATAGTGTATATGGACCCCATCTTCCTTATCCATTCGTCCGTTGAAGGTCATCTTGGTTCTTTCCACAGTTTGGCGACCATGGCCATTGCTGCTATAAACATTGGGGTACAGATGGCCCTTATTTTCACTCCATCTCTATCTTTGGGGCAAATATCCAGTAGTGCAATGGCAGGGTCAAAGGGAAGCTCTTTTTTAATTTCTTAAGGAATCTCCACACTGTTCTCCAAAGTGGCTGCACCAACTTGCATTCCTATCAACAGTGTAAGATGATTCCCCATTCTCCACATCCCCTCCAACACATGTTGTTTCCTGTCTTGCTAATTTTGGCCATTCTAGCTGGTGTAAGGTGGTATCTCAATGTGGTTTTGATTTGAATCTCCCTGATGGCTAGTGATGATGGACATTTTTTCATGTGTCTGATAGCCATTTGTACATCTTCATTGGAGAAGTGTCTGTTCATGTCTTCTGCCCATTTTTTGACATGATTATCTGTTTTGTGTGTGTTGAGTTTGGGAAGTTCTTTGTAGATCCTGGATTTTTTTTGCTTTTTAAATTTTTTTAATATTTTTATTTTCAGCATAACAGTATTCATTATTTTTGCACTACACCCAGTGCTCCATCCAATCTGTGCCCTCTCTAAATTAATTGCTGTATAGGTAAGATACAGTAATGTATTCATTTCAGGTGTATAATACAGTGTTGAAACAATTCTGTACATGACTCAATGTTCATCACGGTAAGTGTCTTCTTCATCACCTTCCCTTGACTTCACCCATCTCTACACCCACCTCCCCTCTGGTCATCATCTGCTTATTTGGAAAATATTTATCAGTTTTTAAATTTAAAATAAAAATTATTTCTAAGCCATCTCTACACCCAATGTGGGGCTCAAACCTACAACCCAAGAGCAAGAGTTCTGTGCTGATGGAGGCAGCCGGGTGTCCCTGGAAGAGATTTATTTTTAGGAGGACAGGTTGTCAGCCCAAATTGCATTGCCCAGAATTAGTAACCATGGTCCCACATGAGAGCGAGAGAGAGAGAAAGAGAGAAACAGGGCAAGTGTGTGGTCCTGTGATCCCAGCAACGTAATTCATGTCTTTGAGCCTTCCCTGAAATTCTCTACCCTCCTAGCCGTGTAAGATTTCATGTTTATATCAATAAAAATGAGGTGCATAACCCTTTTCCCTTCCATTAAAAAATCAGAGGTCCTAAATATTTTATCAGTTTGAGCTTCAGACTCCCTACTGCCCACAGATATATATGCCTGCTGTTCCTTGGGTCTCAGTCTTTTTGGAACAAAAATATCTCATGTGTATTCCAAAATGCATTTTGCATTCATATTCCCCAATCCATTTCATAACTTTGATGACACAGAATTCTGGAGACGTCTTCCAGGTTAATGAAGGCATAGGAAGTTACTGCTTTGGGGAATTCCTATGTGGGAAAAAGCAATGACTGTACCAATTCAATGAATGCTGTTTCTTGTTTTGTTTTGTTTTAATATCATTGTCCCCCTTCATTTCACTTAGAAATTTCTACCATAAAAAGGTTCAGATAAATGATGCCTTTGGAAAATTTCCTGTTATGGTTTGAACACCCCCCATCATTTCTGATAGGTAGCTCTTGTGTTCGTACAAGGACTTTTTGGTGCAAGGGAACAAGGACGGTTAAGTTTAGACCACATGCAAAAAAGCAAACAATATATTCCTTTTGGACCATTTCTCCATAAAATAACTCTCTGCCACCACCCCCTCCCAACAACATGCTGCTGCAGACAAGGATTTATACAGCAAATGATTTATCAACAACCCAAGTGTTTGCATTGGTGTGTTAGTAAATTTCCCCCTACAAATATAGACAACATCTTCAATCCCACATTGCTTTATGGGCTAACATGTCTCAGCGTTCTTATAAACTCTTAATCACATCCTATGTATTAGCTTTGTTCTTGCATTGTCTTTGGGATCATTGTTCCTAATATTTACAGGGAGCTGGGAAGCATCTCAGCTCAGCTTCTATAAGATCTCACATGAGAAATTGCATGTGGATCACTTCCAGATCCCCATGTTTCCCCCATAGCTGACGCTTCTGTGTATCCACTAGGCATCATTGCAATAACAAAACTCTGACTTCTATTTACAGGGTACATTTTTAAGCAACAGTCTTGCTGATTTATTTCTTGAGCAAGACGCACGATGTCCTTTGTTGTTCCTCTCCAGCTAAGGGAGGAGCTGACCTCTTCCCTAGATCTACAGCAGCATCAAACTACTGTGGACCAACAGAAAGGCAGAGAGTGAATCGTTGCTTGTAGGAACTTCGATTTCCACCCTCGTGTCAATGCTTCCTGTTGCCTGTGTCAGCCTCTTCCCCTCACCAAGCTCTGTGTGTTCAGTTGTTGCTCATCTGGGAGAATTCTTGCCAGTTCGACTGTTACGGCCACCATGCTTGGCCATTTATCTCCTCCATCTGGCCGGCACATCAAACTTATTCTGGACTTCAGTCCAGTTTCGTGCAGCGGGAGGAAGAGGGCATGACCCTTGCAGGAACTGATTTTCCTCATTCCCAAGTCCGGTCACTTCTGAAAGGAAGGAGGGAGAAGGTGGCCCCATGTGGTGGCTTTGTCTCCTTCACACAGCTCTTTTATTCCCTTGACCCTAGAACCAACTTTTATGGATCCTTGGGATTTGCTGCTGCCCACACAACACAAAAGGTGTCTTCTTATTGTTATCATTGTAAACTCAAGGTTATATAGTTGGACCTCTTACATTTTGGGTAATAAATCTTTACTCTTCCCTCACACAAGAGTTCCATGGACATCCATGCTGACACTCACATTGGGGTATTTGGCAAGATGTGGGATAGGGAGGATGGGGCAGGAGGACACCAAAATGGCCCCAGGCAATGGTATTTGAAAGGATCTCAGGAAAGTTAAGTCAGGGGGCAATCTTATCTGTTCTATTCTCCTCTGTTTTGAATTATCTACCTTATCTATCCCAACCCGGGGAATGAGAACACCGTTTCTAACTCTACTTTCCTATTCTGCCCTGTAATGAACAGAGTACAGGGCAATAATTTTATGGGATGTAAGTGTTGGTAAAAATTAAAAAATTATATGACAAAGATCCTGAATGGTAAGGCCCTGTATTTATTTCCTTTTTACCATCAGCAGAAAGTATACGAGTGTCCCTATTCTAGGGAAACCGGGGACCATCAGAAACAAGATTTTTACCACACCAAGGAGAGAAAACATGGGCTATCATCACAAAACCCATTTTCCCCCTTTAATGGGACATTTGTTGTTTTTGTGTACTCGATGGAGAAGTGACTTTTGGGATCTGCAAAAGGGAAAGGCTGGAAAGCAAATAGGATCTTATGCCATGCAGCATTGGCTCAACAAGAAAATCAGAAAACTCTGGGGACCCAAGCCAAGCGTATTCCCACCTTAAAAATGTCCACCAGTTGCCAGCTCTCTGGCTGCATGAGAAATGAGGTGTGATATCTCACTTTCCCTTTTACTGAGATGTAGTCACGTTGGGATGGGCTTTCCTGGTGGAATAGGGGAATCCAGATGTTTATGTCCCAGAACCCAGAGCTTTTGGCTAAAAGGAAAAGGAAAACACCAGAACAGCCACCATCACTGTGGTGGGGGGGGATTCCTGGAGCCTCCAAGAGCTGGAGGGGGTGGGACATTTTGGGAGGGAGCCAAAAATTAGGGCTGTTGAAGGTGGCATGACTGGAATGCCTGAGTCTCAAATAAAGTGTTTTCTTGCACAGGCAGATGAGAAAGACATTGTTGGGATTTATTGCTGATTGCTCAACACAAAGGTTGTTGAGCAACAATGGCAGCCACATCCCCTGAGTTCACGATTCACAATTCATGTTAGGGACAATGCAAGGGACTCGGATATGTTATACTCATGGGGAGGTTGGAGGGACAGGATGGAATCAGCATCTCCCACAGCAGGACGGCAAGGTGGGGTTTGCATCAAGATGAGTGATGGAGGCTTTTCAGGGCAACCTTGGTGGTCCTCAGCCTGCTGGGAACAGCTGGGTGCAGGCAGGATCCCTGGGCCATAGGGGAAGAGAACTGACATCCACCAGCTGCACAGACTCAACACTTGGTTCTTCCCACTGTGAGGATTCCCTTGTCTTGCTGCTTTCATGGGGCAGAGGCGGGGGACTCCACGTTTTCAGAAACTCCCACTGGTCAAGCTTCCATAACGTTGCCAAGATGACATAACCATGAAGCAGTGCTGTCAGAATGGGTTGGTCTTCTGTAGATGTCCAGCCAGGCGGACATGCTGGAGTGGCCACTTTCCATTTCACTGGTCCCGTGAACCTCTCTCCTTTTAGAAGCGATGCTACACATTTTGAGTCACAGTAACTTCCTCCTTCATGACTCCTTGTGAGCTCTGAATGTCAACATTCAACTGGACTCCAAGCCTTCTCGAGGTGGCTCCATTAATGCCTTTTCCATCTATGTTCTGCTCTCCTGGCCACCCCATCTTACTCTTGTCACCAAAACAAAATGAGATCTTTTTATCTTAATGCTTTTATTGCTTGAGATGGAAAAGTCTTCTTAACTACCTCTCAGTAATGCTCCCTTCACTGGGTTTCAGCATCCCAACCCCCTACCTTGACCATCAACCTGTCATGAGATGACCACAGCATGGAAGCTCCAACCTGTTCTTTAGACACAGCCCCTTTCTCCCTCATCCCACTACCACTAGTCTCTATGCATTATCCACATTATCATCTCCCCCAAATGACCACCCATCCCATTCATGTTCTCCTTGCTTGGTGTAGAAATACTCTTCTGCTTTCACTCCTACCTCCATGCATTAGGAGCAAGATGTTTTGTGGGATTTTCCCTGTGGACACAACATCGCAAAGGTCAGGCTAGAAGATGCCCACTTACCACCATGATGCTTCAAACACTTGGCCACATGGTGGCCAGCCACCTTCTTCACAGTACAAAGTTATTATCCCAGACCTGGGATCCCTTCTTAACACCAAACTCCCCAATTTTCCTGGCTTGAGCTGGACCTCCTAATGTCACTGTGTGTTTTACACCGAGTAGTGTCCCTCTTTCTTTACCTTTGACCCACTTTTTAATTTCTGAAGGCCGCACCTTAACAATCTGCTAATTCTCATGAAAAGCCTCAATTGTTGGACATGCAGAATCTCAGACCCCCAACTTGGACCTTCTCAATGCATTTTAACAAGATCTCCCCAACTTGGACCTTCTCAATGCATTTTAACAAGATCTCCCCAGTGACCATGTGTGTACGTGAGTGCCATCTTAAAGCACAGTATTTTTGTCTTCATTGTGGTAACAATGCTTATCATGGGATTTACTCCTTAACAAAATGCTGTGGGCACAGAACGTGAAAGGTGCTGACAACAGATGTCTACAGCGTGATCATCTTCCTCTACTGAAGCTTTATACCCATTGAACATCTCTTTTACCCTCTCCCCCAGAAAAAAATCTTGAGGTTTTGTTTTATTTCATCCTGTTAATCTGTCTCATTTGAATTTAATTCTTAGTCCAGCTAGAAGAGGGATGGGTAGAGGAAGAGTTTTTCCTATCCTTCATAGACATGGTGATCTGATTTCTTCCTAACTGCTCATACCCAATCCCACTTCTCCAGATTCCAGATTCCATGTGGGGTGAAGACTCTCTCCTTGGCTTGCATATGGCGCCTTCTTGCCATGTCTTTTCATGGTGGAGGGAAAAACAGCTGTGACGCCTCTTCCTTTTCCATAATTCCATCATGGCAGGCCCAAATCCATGACCTCATCCTAATCCAATGCCCTCTCAAAGGCCCCCACTTCCAAACACCATCCCACTGGTGGTTTGGGCTTCCATAGATGAATTTTGGGTGGGACACACATTCAGTCCACAACTGGGTGCCATGTTTTTATGCCTTACTGCAGATGCTTGTGGGCAGATGGTCGAAAGGGACAAACAAAGAAAAGAAATGGAAAAGCATAATCAATTCACCATGCGCAACTTGGATACTTTCTCAGAGCAGAAAGTAATGCAGTATCATCTAACAAAAGTAGAATATAAAATTCTATATTATGAGAAACACATCTTCTTATACATGCCTCCCCAAAATGGAACAATATGGAGGAAAACATGAACCGTGTTCATCACTTGGCTGTGAACTTCTGAGAAAATTTTCTTCAAAAGATTATTTTATTGTATAATGAGCTGAATGTGTATACAACTGAAGAGTCATTAAAATCTACCCTGAAACTAATAATACAGTATATGTCATCTAACTTGAATTTAAGTAAAAAAAAAATGGTTTTAACACAGCCGTACACACCAAGAAATCCACTAATTTATTAAATTGTATAATTCGAGGGCTCTTATAATGTTGCAAAATCATCACCACAATTAATGTTAGAAGATTTTCATCACCCCTCCACAGAAAGGAACCCTGTTGTCATTAATATTCCCCCAACCCTCCCAGCTCCCCAACCCCCACCAATCTCTTTCTGTCCTGATGGATTTGCCAAATCTATACTTTCATAAGTGTTTTCCAGGTTTGCTATGATGTGAGCATATTACTTTTCCAATAATTAAAAGAATCACATGTTAAAATTTGTTCTATGGCGCGCCTGGCTGTCTTGACTTCGGGAGCGTGCAACTCTTGATCTCGGGGTTGTGAGTTTGAGACCAGGTTGGGTTGTGGAGCTCACTTAAAAACAAAATCTAAAGTAAAATAAAATAAAATAAGACTTGGATAAAAGTTTCTTCTGATAAAAGAAAGTACATATAAAGTCTGAAATCAAAGACTCCAGGCAGAGATGAGCTGAACGTTGAACATCATAATTCTGAAAAAGGAGCCCTATCTCTGCGTGGTCTACCTTCCTTCAGACGCACATCCTCCTCATTCCCACACCCCGTCATGCTTTCATTTTGAGATGGGTGCATTTTCTGGGTAATGCTGACAATTTTGCCTTGAAATCAAGAGGTCAGTTCTTGCGGAAGTTTGACATTTTTCAAGTGTGTGTCTAATATGTTACCCCAATGGCTGCTTCTGTTGGTTGGTCCCACTCTAGCAGGGATCCAGAGAGTAAGATAGGACCCTAGAGATAAGAGTATGTTTATAATATGATATGATATGATATAATAGTTTTATTACGTTCAGTTAACCAGCATATAGTACACCATTATTTTTTAACACAGTGTTCAACGATTCATTAGTTGCATATAAAACAAACAATAATATAACATAAAAGCATGATATAATCAATATAATATATTATAATAGGATGTGAGATGATTAATGCAGTAGATAACATAATAGTGAACCTTGAAAGTTCATCAGGACAGATCAAGGTGATGTATCAGGTAAGTTGAAAGATGACAGGAGTTTGGGCAGTAGATGTATAAAGGAATTGATGAAAATCAATTTGAATAATGTGCTCATTTGAATAGTGCGCATATTGGTAAATGCTTCCATGATAAATGCTGAAACATAAACCACATACGGGAGACAGACCGTGCTATGTTAGGTTTGCAATACCTCTTAAATCTATGATGACTTGAATGCTAAAAATTCACAAATGTTTCAGTGGGGGAGTAAGATAAGAGCAAGAACGTGTATCTGTTTTCTGTTTTTCTCAAGTTTTAAGTGACAGAATTATTCCCAAGTGTCACTGGAGTTGGAAGGAGGCTTAGGGATCAGTGGACACAAACCAGGCTATTAAGAACCAGAAATTTCTTCTTTTCTTTTCTTTTCTTTTTTCTTTTCTTTTCTTTCTTAATTTTAGAGTCACTTAATTGATAGAACAACAACAACAACAACAACAAATCAGTTCTTTAATTTTAATTTAAATTTTTTTTTTTTTTAGTTTTAGGAGTAGAATTTAGTGACTCATCCATTGCAAAACAAAAAACAAAAACAACAACAACAAAAAAACAACCAACAACAACCTATCAGTACCTGATTAATCTCTTAGCTTGTAGGCACCAGACCATCACTGCCTAACATCAGAGAAAGACCAACAAAACAACAAAATCTACATGACCTAGATTCTCAGGACGGGAATCGTGTTTTCACGTTAGGTTTTGACTTCTCTTTTTGCAATCTTGGACTTTGGAATTTACAATCCATGGGGATGGGGGCCGACGGGGGCAGAACCCCTCGTGATAGGTATCAGGTTTACGGCAAGGAGACCGCGGGCACAGAGGTTGGTCCCCCCCAAAAAAAACCAATTTCCAGAAAGCATGCATATCCCTTCTCAACCATGAGTGTTAATTCTGAGACACGTTAAGAAGGAGCTGATTCTGGACAATCCAGCCACGTGGGAACAAAAACTCTGATAGATTAGTGGAGACACCTGACTGCAGAAAGCACAATGCGAGCCCCAGTCCTAAGGGAACACCACCTTGCATTATACAACTTTTGGCTTTTTTGCTGAAAGTGTTAAGGGAACTTTCTGTTTTTGACAAATGGATACATATTTTTCCATTTACTTTTTAAAAATAGCTTTATGAAATGTTCATTACATTTCTGAGTGTGAGATAATTTCAGATTCACACGCAGCTGTAAGGAATGAATAAGACCAAAGATCCCTGTTTCCTTCACCTGCTTTCCACTCAACGGCAACATGTTGCAAAACCATCTCAGAACTAGGATGTTGACTTTGTAACCATGCAGAGACAGAGCGTCCTAACCCCAGGGTTGACAACCCTACTCTTTGAGCACTAAGCCCACTTCCCTCCCACCTGCAAAAGCCGATTATAAGACCTGGAAACTACCAATGTGCTCTCCAGGTCCATATTTTTTGTCCTTTCTGGGATTCATGCAGTATGTCCGCTTTTGGGCTTGGTTCCTTTCGCTCCAGATGTCCACATCGTGGAGACTTCACATCTCTTTGTTGCTATTTTTGTTGGGGGGGGTTGGGGGGCAGGGAGAAGCAAACCACAATCATTGTTTAGGAGACCCACAGCGTGCTGGCTAGGGTTTCTCCTGAGATTGTAACTTTGCAGAGCCTACAACAAAGGAAGAAAGCCTCTGTTGGCGGTCCAGGGTCTTCAGAAGTGAGGGCTGCAGCCTTGCTGGAGGGGAGGTCATGGGGCACCAGGGGGTTCCCTGAATGCAGACCTGCTCAGAGAGCAGCTGCAGACACAGCACCTGTGTCTTGCACCTGGAGAACCTGTCACCTGTCCTTCACAAAGCGTCCAACACTAGGATTGTCCTTTGCCTCTTTATGAAATGTTCATTATGTGTGTGAATATGAGAGTGGATTCTGTGTCTAAGGTTCTGCATACTGAGTCTCCTTCCAGCTTCTTGGGGCGCCCCTGAGCTCCCACTGTTGTGTGAGTGACGGATCTCATGGCTCAAGCCACATGACTGACCATTCAGCCCAGATATTGGAGCATCCTGAGCACATGCCAGTCCTCACTGCACTTCCTGGGGAGGACACCTGGATTGCAACATAGTTTTTCTTCAAAGGCCTCCGGGGTGTGCATGAATCGGGCACAAGAGTTCTCACGGACATGTTGCCTCTCTTGAAAGTCACGGCAGACTTGGTTCATCAGTCACTTCATGCCTCACCACTTGGAGATGCTGGAAGGGGTCACAGCACGGCCATCACTGCAAGGAACACAAAGGGCCAGACACCGGGTGGCTGGGATCCCGGGAGAGTTCCCTGAGGCCACGGATGCACCTTCAGGACGGGCTCCAGGCTGCAGTCCACCCATGTCTCCCCAACATCACCGAGCAGGACTTCAGGTCTGTCTCACAGCCTACACGGGCATCCACACAGTCCCAGTGCCAGGAGAGATCGGCTCCTGGCCTCCACATCCCTGCGAGGGTGCAGTTTTGAAAGACAAAATCAAATCCACTCTTCCAAATGTTTGACCCTCACACCCATGTGCACACTATCTCGCAGCTTGGCCAGCTCCCCGTGACAAAGTCTTGTGAAAGGAGTTAGAATCCACAACCTCAGCCAGATACAGGTGTGTCTGGCTCAAAAAACTCGGAGGGTAACACAGCCATTGGAATGAGAATGGGCAGCCCTGATTTTGATGGGGTTTGGAACGGAACGAAGAGCTCGAATCATGATGAACACGGAGGCAAGGTCTTCTGAAAAGCAAAAACAGAAACCGAACTCATTTCAGAAAGAATAAAACATATTTGTATATATAGTATCATATATGTATGTGCATGTACACAC
The DNA here is from genome assembly GCF_964662115.1 of Mustela nivalis. Lineage (NCBI taxonomy): Eukaryota > Metazoa > Chordata > Mammalia > Carnivora > Mustelidae > Mustela > Mustela nivalis. Next base: position 131,691,913 of record NC_139040.1, read on the forward strand.
AGACACATACATGTCATATATACGTTAAGGTGTATGGATGGTTGTATGCACACACATAAAGGAATGCATATTTTTGCATTTCTCTCTGTACACACCTATGCACACACTTACACATTCATCCGTTCTGCTCAAATCATTCCAAAAACCAACAAAAGTATTAAAGGCAGTGGTACATATTGTGCACATGACTGTGTTATACACAGACACAATACGTGTGATGCGTGTAGATGTGCACACATATACATATGCACATGCCTATTTTGCATACAGGCATGAGTGCACACACATAAATACATGCCCACGTATGTACAACTCTTGGTTGAATTAACCCAAAGGACTCATTACAACTAAACAAAACAAGGAATAGAGAAGCTGGGGGGCACGGGGACAGTCTTTCTGAGCTCAGGGATGGAAATATGAGAAGTTTAAAAGTCACAGAGCAAAGGATGACACGTTTCCAACACCCTTGGAAGGAAGGAGAGTTTGGGGAAAGATAGGGCTGAGTTATCTGAAGAAACAAGGACCACTTGTTTTCCAAGGTTCGTGAAAGACCTTTCCTTCTCCGATGTGGTAGATACTGGAATGTGGAATGTGGATTATATACAATGGAATACTATGCAGCCATCAAAAAGCCACGAAATCTTGCCATTTGCAACAATGTGGTTGGAACTAGAGGGTATTACGCTGAGCAAAATGAGAGTCAATCAGAGAAAGATAATTATTGTATGATCTCCCTGATGTGAGGAATTTGAGAAACAAGGCAGAGGATCATAGGGGAAGTAAGGGGAAAATGAAACAAGATGGGACCAGAGCGGGAGACAAATCATAAGAGACTCTTCATCTCAGGAAACAAACTGAGAGTTGCTGGAGGGGGAGAGGGGTGGGAGGGATGGGGTGGCTGGGTGATGGACACTGGGGAGGGTAGGTGCTATGGTGAGTGCTAGAATTGTGTAAGTCTGATGATTCACAGACCAGTACCCCTGAAACAAATAAACAGTCGATGTTAATAAAAATTTAAAAAAAAAGACTTTTTCTTCTCTGACTCAAAATAGGTAACATAAAACATAAAGACACAACCAAACACACCACAGGAACACAGCAACGGACATCCAAACATCAAGAGGCGAATCTCTTCCAAGAACATAGTGAAAAATACAGGTCACCTCGGAAGCAGCTGGTGAGACCTGGAGAGCATGTGTCTGCATCCCAGAGCAAGGAGGAGCTGGAAATGGGGACAGCGTGTGTGCAGGGCATGGAAGGGCATCACAGGCTGCATGACATTCTGCACAGAGCACAGTCTCTCCTGAGTCCAGAGGAAATACACGGAGAGTGTTGGCTGTCACAGTCCTCCCCATCTCCTTGGGGTTGCCAAAGGCAAGTCTCCAGGTCAGAGGAAGGGACACAAGAGGAAAAAACCATCCATGAACAATGGATGGGAAGACTTGGAGCATCGGCCCACATGAACTTTGACGTCATCCCCTCATCCACCTGCTGGCCCCAGTCACCACCAGCAATAAAATTATCATGACTCATTGAAGGGTGACAAGCACGGTTGACATGACATCAAGGCTGGGGATGATTCGGACACACGCATGCAAGTCTCCATGAGCATGAGTCATCACTTCCACAAGAGGGGAGTCAGATGGCTTCCTTATACATGTGCTTGGGTCACAATGCCTGTTCCATCAACAGCTCATCATGGAAATAACACACACTGAAAACAGAGCTCTCCCTGCAAAAAAGGGGTGGACTGTTAAAAATTAAAATCTTGTATCAGAAACCAGAATCAACAGAAGCCAAGGAGATAGGCAGTTAATCAACAGAAGGAAATAAATATACAGACAGAATGGAGAATCGAACCGATCGCAATGGACCGAAAATATCTCTGCATCAACTTGAACTCAGGATCGGGATGAAAGTCATCATGGTCCTTGCTCCTTGCAAAGATCTGAGAGTCGTCACAGAGAAAGCCTTCATGGGGAGAAGCTCGGAGCAGAGACATGGAAAAAAAAAAAAAAAAAAAACAGATGAGAACATGTGGACAGAAACTTTCCGTAGCGATATTCATGTCAAGGAAGAAAACCTCTAAGGAATTAAAAGAAGAAAAAAAAAAGATGCATAAAGGTTAGCACAAAGTGATTTTTTTTAATGTCACCAAAAAGTTATAAAAATGCCAAGTATCTTTGCAGCCTGGCTCGTAAGTACCTAGAGAAGGATTTGGAAGCATCATAAGGAGAAAGCCTTTGGCCTCACAACCTTGCCTCCTGCTTGGGGTGAATCCTGCCTTCAAAGGAAGGACAAACAAGCCCTTGTCTTTCTGTGCCTTTTTTTCTTTTTTGGCCACTAAACTGGACTCACTTCCTCCCTTTTTCCCCCTGAAGGAGAGTCATAGGCAGAGAAGTGAACCTCCAGCATATCCCCACTGATAGCCCCACCATCTCCCTTCACGACTGCACCTTGTATGTCTTCTGGGCCTGGGAAGACCATTGCTCGCGCAAAAAAAGTCATGATTCCGGATACAACATGAACTGAAAAAAAAAAAAAAAATTGGCTTTGTCTGTACTTTGTTTGTAGTTCACTGACCTTTTGACCAGCCAATGCAATGCAGCAGATCTGACCTACTGCGTAGCTCCCAGGGTGTGTGTATTGGGGGGCAATCCTGGCATTCCTCCAAGCTCCATGCTGCCGACTGAGGCCCTGATTTCTCAGCCACCCCCAAACACGTGTGCTCCACGACAAAGGATTTGTGCAAGGCTCCGCCAACCCCAGGCACCGGGGTTTTGCTGTCGTGCATGTGTTTTCATAAAAGCTCGGGACACGGTCTCAGGGATGGCAGCCAGGACACTGCCCGTGGGGAACACGGTTGCATCCCCGACAAGCCTTCCTCTGCCAGCCCCTTGCAAAATGAAAGCTGCACGGTGAACATAAAAATACAGTCCCAATCAAAACCAGATGTGTGCAGCTCTGACAGCGTCTCCCCGTTCCCTTTACCCTCTGTCTCATTTTACGCGTCTTCTAAAATGGACGCGAGACTTCTGCAAACCCTTTGGCACCACTGCATCTCGCCATTGCTTAGGACAACGTGGCCAGGTAAATGGATCGAGAGATTCCCCAGTTCCTGACTCAGCGAAGCTGGGCCGAACTTGATCAATCTGGGTGATGGAATGTCAGAAACAAATCAGACACATTGACTTGTACGTAAATACCAACGCGGGTAGTAGCTGACGAGTCATTTCCATGTTTTCCCCAACCCTTCACGGTTTAGGATGTCCACACCCAGTGCAAACCTTCAACCTCCAGTCATTGAGACCCACGGTGTTTCTGCATTGGACACTTCTGTGAGATAAATAGGAACATCTTGTCTTTCCACTTGTCCAGAAGTCGGTGGGCCAGATAAAGAAGAAGACATTCACTGTATGAAAGGCCCGTCCAGAACTGGAGATGGGTTTGGGATTCTTCACGCTCACTGGGCTCAGATTTATGCTTTTCAGCACAGTTGCATGCATACCATTTTTTTTTTTTTTTTTTGCACGTTAAATGGAGGGATGCCTCAGTTTCCAGAGGCAGTGAGCAAACCCTTGTGTCCCCACTAGACATGTCCAGGTCAACTCCTGAGTTTATCACTAACCTGAATTAGAGCTTTCTCACCTGTCAGAGCAAGGAAGCACTGGAGACTACAATGTGACTCTTCTACAAAGAACGGTACGCATATTAATCACCAGCCCCCCCTCCAGTCTTGGCTCTTCCCTAGGAGCCAAAAAGGAACACAGGTAGCCTCTTCCTCCAATCATCTCCATATTAACATTTGTTTTACACTCTTACTATTCCTTAGTCCTGCTCCCCAAAAAAGGGCAACATGTGGTTTCTAAAGAAGCGTTCCTTTAAAAACAAAGGAAGTCAGTCCAACAATGCATTTTCCCAGCTACCATACAGACAAGCCAGCTGTCGGGGGCATTGGAACTTTTCCTGGCATGTCTCTGATTTTTTTATTTTTTCCTTTTTAGGAATAGTCTTTGGACCACGGTGGTCTTCTTCTCAAGACAATACAAAAATATTTCTAACTGTACTATATATAAAGTGATGAACAAAAGTGGATGCGTTTGGGAGTTGAGTTTGCCTCGTGTCTACAGAGAGATCTGGCTTAACCACGCCCATGTAAATAAGAAACACTCCTTGCTTGGTTATGCTAGAAACGTACGGCCGCCATATTTATTTTACCTCATGTGAACTTTCAAGTGGTGCTTCAATTTATAAAGAACTTTTTAAAAAATCACATTGAAAGAAAAGAATGATGAAACACAGACATGGCAAGCTTGCCGCCAAAAAAATTTGTCTCAACAGCCTGACCAGACTCCACCAGAAGAAATTCCATTGACCTAATTTAAAAGGGGCTTGGTTCATATTCCCAAATCATGGATTTCTCTGGGGCTATGAAGAAGTTTTCAAACACTGGATGTTTTCTAGTGATACTCATTAACTCATCGATGACATGGCATGGGGTTTGTAAAATTGAATTTAATTGTATGGGGTGCCATTCAAAACTTTAAAAAAAAAAAATCCTGGCACTGGTTAAATCAAATTATAAAAGGGGGCGTCTATGGGGATCATTGTGTGGCTTCTCTTCTAATGAGTAGAATTCTGTGTTGCAAGAAATTGTTCCTTAAAAGAGATCTAAAATGGTTTTCTTTTCTTCCTTTTCTTCTACTGTATTTTTTAAACATTCAGTGTATTGTTTAACTCTGTCTTGGTTACAGGAACTTTCAAGTTTGCTTGATGTGGGTGTCCTAACTATAGCACCCTTCCAATGATTTTGAGTACAGGTGGAGCTTCCCCAACCCATGTAGATCAAGGGTTGGCACAATCTTGACGATGATGCTTCCATCCTACTTCCTAATGGTGTTCCTTAACCTTCCCCATGCCAGGCACCTGGTAATTGTCCTATAAATGCAATTTTCATCACTGTGCTCTTAAATCAACAGAATTCCGTGATAGCATATTAAAACACCTTCATGCTTCAGAACTCATCCGACATCATCATCAAACCCAACACCCAGAACAAAGCAAGAGAAAACACCAGGATTCTTGCAGTGAATACTGGCAAGGAGAGAGAAGAGTGTGGTAGAAATCAGAAACAATCCCTTTGCAACGTCCCTGTTTTGATTTGGTGGTCAAGGAAATCTGAGTCTGGTCTTTGTTGCCTAAATATTCACGGAGCAGAACATAAGGCAAACCCTCAGTTTCCGATGAAATGTGTTGGAGCCTAAAGATTTTTGGAAGCAGCCGGGCTTGTCTATGCCATGGCATTGCCTTGAGTCTGTTTGCTCATTCAACACAAGTATGTCACAGATCCCACGAGGGCTCCAGATACAGGCAGGATGGAGATGGAGCCTTCTCCTTGCAGCCACCATCAGATCAGAAGAAGGCAGGGCAGATACTTAGAAATGATAGTCGTCCACGTTTAGCTTGAGGGACATTCCTTATATGCGCAAACACTCAAGACCATTCCTGACTTTGACCAAGCCTTTGCTCTTATCTTTTTAGCTCCCTCAAAACAAAACCTTGACCCCATCATCCATGGGCTTCCCATTTGTCTTACCTTATTATGCCTGCAAATCATGCCCATGATTACATCCATTCATCTTCTCTTTGTCAAGGGAATGGGTTTCACTTGTCCTCAGCTGGTTTTAACTGGGTGAGCTTGAAACACCTGCCCTGTCCTGGGGTCATCTAAATGATTGGTCAGAATATTAAACTATCCAACAGTGAGGTCATTTAAGCTCTTGTGTGCCCTTTAGGCAGACAGGATCAGAGAGAGAGAGCACCATTCCAAATCTGATAAGACACCTGCACTGTCTCAGCGGGGTCAAGCATTCCTTTGAATGTGTCTTTGCCTACAAGGATTTGTGAATGCCCACAAAGGCCGGCTGGCACATATAAAGCCAGAAAACAGACCACTGTTTGCCAGGGGCTGCTGGGAGGATAGAACAGAGCATAAAAGCTTAATAGGGAATGGGGTCTCCACTTGAGGCGATGAAAAGGTCTTGGAGATAGAGGTGGTGGTTATGCAACATGGTGGAAGCATTGAATGCCATGGGATGGGGCACTCTAATGTGGTTACAATGGTTTGATCAGTTTTGTTGTGTCCTCTTCAAATTCATGTGTTGAAGTCTTAACACCCACACCTCAGCATGTGGCCTTACATGGAATTAGGGCCATTGTAGATATAATTAAGTCATACTTAGGGAGGATGGGAGTCTAATCTAATAGGACTCATATCCTTATTAAAGTGGAGAATCTGGGTCCATTGAACAGGCTCAGTCAGTGGAGTATGCAACTTTTGGTCTTTTGAGTTTAAGCCCCATAATGGTTGTAGAGATTACATAAAACAAAATATTAAAATTTTAAAAAAATAGTGGAGAATCTTGGCTCAGAAAAGCACACATACACGGACTATCATATAAAGACAAAAGGAGAGATTGGATGATGGGGTCACAGACCAAGGAATACAAAGGACAACCAGCCACCATCATTCCCGGGAAAGGGGCGTGGAGCAGATTTGCTCCGGGAGCCCCCAGAAGGAGCCCACCCTGCCCACATGCTCGATTTCTGATTTCTGACTTCTGGTCTCCAGAAATGGGAGAGAACACATTTCTGGGCCACTTTGTTATGGCACCCCACAAATCAATACAAACAGGACAATCAGCGTTTACCGTATTTAAACACAATACAGTGAATCAGTTCCAAGGACACGCTTTAATAGTGGACATAAAATGGAATGGACAAAGAATCAGGCATGCACCGTGATTGTGCATCACAGTGAGTGATTCGCAGTGAGTGATTCGCAGACCTGTTTCAAACTCGCTAGTAGGTACGGCAAGAGTGTCCCCTTCCTCAGCCCATTCACAGACTTTGCTCAGATGTGGTCTCCATCTCTCTGCTTCTGGATTCAGGAAGCATTCTTTCCCAGATGCACAGGGTGAGAGGGTTTGTCCATATCCATGAAGGATACAAGGTGAGTTCCATGGGGACGTGCCTTCCAGCTGGATGGGTAACCATCTGCCCAAGGAAGAAGAGGGCAGCTTTCAGTATCTACAACACAGGGATCAGGTCTTCTCTCTGCAAGGAGAGCTCTGCCAGGCACAGCCAGACCCATGACCTCTCACGGAGGGTTTTGGGGAAGCGTGCGGCTGAGAGATGGGTGCACTCATGGAGGCGACAACAGGTTTGCACCATCTGCAGCACTTCCAGGGGGCACCGTCGTAAATTGCTTGGCACCGGGCCATGGGTGCTTTGGACGGCCTCCATCCCTGGCTTGCTGGCTTTCAGAGACTGGTTGGCTTGTGGTCCATGATGGATGGAACAGGTTTGAGAGAGGTTGTGAGGGCTCCCTGTTGCTTTGACTGCAGAACCAACAGTCTCGTCCTAAGATTGTGGAGGCTTACTTGTGATCTCTCTCTCTGTCAAGTAAAATAAATAAAATATTTAAAAAAAAAAAAAAAAGATTGTGGAGGCTTCCTGTTCTCACTCCAAAAGGTGATTCGAGGAGAACACATGTAGGGCAGACTGACACAGTGGGGACCAGATGCCTCTATTTGCAGACTTAGCTTCATATGCATTGATCTCAAATCCCCACCAAAAAAAAATGGGGTCAATAATTTATGTCCTTTAGAAGATCCTGTAGGAACAGCAGTATATCATACATATGTGTGTACATATATAATGCATTTTGTATATAATAATACATTTATATATTACAAACATGCTGAATATATATTAAATGCATGTTATACACACATATATATCTGTGTGTTTGTTGCTGCTGCTTAAATGCGCATATATGTGCATAATTTATTGGATATTTGTTTATTATTACCTATTATATAAACACTTATATGCACATGCATGCTTATACAAAAGCATATATAAAGGATAATAATAAATATGTATGTATATGCATATAAATGTGACATATTTGATTTGGCTTCATATAAGTAGATTGCAAATAGCTAAAAAAATGTGTCAACATTTATTCTTTAGGAATCTTTCCAAATCTTGGGGCACCTGGGTGACTCAGTGGCTTAAGCCTCTGCCTTCAACTTGGGTTGTGATCTCAGGGTCCTGGGATCGAGCCCCATGTTGGACTCTCTGCTCAGCAGGAAGCCTGCTTCCCCCTCTCTCTCTGCCTACTTGTGATCACTCTCCCTATCAAATAAATAAATAGAATCATATGTGTGCATATGTGTGCATATCTTATTTGTAAACATATAAATACAGAATAACAGTTGTACCCAAGTGGCTCAGTTGGTAGAGCGTGCAACTCTGGATCTCAGGGTTGTGAGCTTGTGCCCCAAGTCGGGTACAGAGATTACTTAACTAAAATCTTCCAGGGGTGTTTGGGTGGCTCAGTGGGTTAAGCATCAGCCTTTGGCTCAGGTCACAATCTCAAGGTCCTGGGATCAAGTCTCACATGAGGCTCCCTATTCCTCGAGGAGTCTGCTTCTCCCTCTCTCTCTGTTCTGTCTCTCTCTCTTTGTTTTTCACGCTTACTCTCTCTCTCTCTCAAATACACAAATAAAAAATCTTAGAAAAAAAAAAGAAAGAAAATCTTCCAAAAAAAATGAGCAGACTACAACGAATGTAAACATATGTGTGTACATATTGACACCATAACACTGTAACATATGGAATGCATGTGTGTAATATATGATACACAATATATATTGACACATACATTATAGTGTATTAAACCATATATTATGTCTAAATATAAATATATATTATGTAGTATAGACACACTTATTTGTATACATGTAGACACACAGACACAAAAGGTCTGTATTTTTGCCACTATTGTTTATATATGCATATAGGTATCTATGCTTTTATTGATATGTACATACTACCTATTATTATTGTTTATATGATTTTTGTTATATATTACACATGTACAAAGCATTAAAATACATTCGTATATCAATGCTTATATAACTAAATTTACTACTGGTTATGTGCATATGTGTACTATTCTGTGATTTGTTATTTATCATGAACAAATACACACATACTTGTTTATTTGTCTATGTACACAGCATGTGCCTGTCTGCTATAGTCTATTGCATATGCATTTATTACACGCGTGTGCACGTCCAGTTTTGCTCTGGTGCTCCTTGATCTATGTGCATATCTCTATGTTTGCTGTTGTTCACGGATGTCTGTGTACATGATGCATAAAGTTGTCGGGGCTGCTGTTTGTTAGATATGCCTGGGCACATGGACTGTTGATTTCTTCTTTATTTATGTACCTGAATATATGTATTTGTTACTGTTGTACATCTGTATATCCTGGGTAACAGCAAGTAATGGGTCTCACCCACATTCCAGAGGCCACAAGTCACACAGGGACATGAACATCCAGATATGGGTATCACTGGGACCAGCTTAAATCTTTCTGTCTGTCACCTGTAGAAGTCACCCTATGTGATTCTGAAAAGAAAAGTAGCCATTATTGCAAAAGGTGTAGTTCACACAGAAGCCAGCTTCCTGGGCTAGAACTTGGGGCCTGTTGCTACCATCTGCCATTATGATAAGCGCTTCTGAGGCAGGGAAGGGATGAAACCCTGGACACCAGACAGCATCGCAGGGCGTCAAGGGAAGAAAGTCACATTATTGAAGAGACGGGTGCACAAAACCTTAAACCTTGGCAGACTCTCTGTGGTTCTGAGAACCCATCTGGCTTGCCTACTAATTCAATCTGGCTCATGATTTCACAATTTCTCATAAACTAACAATGGAAATGAACAAATGTATTCAATTCTGGACTTGATTTAAAAAGCAAACAAACAAACAAAAAAACCCACCCAACTCTCCTGGGATTGCTGTTTCAAACATCTTCAGAAAATAGAGTCGGGGGAAGAGGGGGACTTGTGTCCCAACCTTTGTTCTATTTGAAACTGCAACGACAGAGACATCCAGTAAGACTCTGCCACCCCCTTCCCCTGTGCGGCCCCCAACAAAGAAACAAACTCGAAATGTCGGATCCACTTTCTGCGCTGTTTATTCAGCTGGAGAACAAACCTGGCTCCGAGGAACAAAAACAACAGGGTCAGAAAGCTTCCCGACCCCTGAAATCCCTCGACGAGCATGTTTTTCAAAGCGGAGGACACAAAGTCAACACAAGCGACCCTCGAAAGACCTGATGTCCCTTCGTAGCTCCCATGCCTGCCTCCTCTGCACACTGTGCTTTTCATTTTCACCGGGATTAAAGCACACTTGCCTTCGGCTGACATTTGCCACAGGGCTACCGACTTGTGGGACCAGATCATTCTGTTAGCAGTGAGCTGCACAGTTAGGAAGTCAGGACCAGGGTCCCCAACAAGGAAATATGGAGTCAGGACAGCTAAGGCCAAACAGTGCTGACATTCTGCTTAACAGCCTCTGCAGAAATGACTTCGGCAAACTGTCCTAAAATAAGACAATGAACCATAAAAGCTTTTCTCAATATCATGGGCAAAAGGAAGTTAAGACCTAAGCCCCCAGATGTCAGAAAAAAAAACAATGACAACAACAACATCAACAAAAACATCAAACAAAAACAATAACAACAACAAAAACACAAAAAATAAACCAAAAAAAAAAAAAAAAACCAAAAACAGACTGTCAGCTCATGGACATGAACCTAATAGATAGACAAATCTGTGACCAAAGCCCTGATTGACATGACTCAGCACACCCTGATTGCTTAAGAAAGTTTTGCAAAAGAGCTCATAAAAATCCACTGTTGTTTATGGATGTCTGTGTTCACTATACATAAAGTTGTTTGGATTGCTGTATATTAGATATGCCTGGGTACAGGTACTGTTGGTGATTTAGAAACCTTAAACTTGGAAACTCCAGGGGCAACCCACTCAGGCCTCCCTCCATCTCTGAGAGCTTTGTGCTCTTACTCCATAAACCTTGCTTGCTGGCCACCCTTGATCTGGTCTACATCTTCATTCATGAGAGTAGCATGAGTGAGACCAGCGGACACTCTGGGACTCCAGTCCTGTAACACTGTGGGCTGGGGGCTTGTCCTCTGTACCAGAGGATGCTTAGGTGTCTACCCACTGCATTCCAGGAGAACCATGCATAACCATGCATAAGATCAATTATGTCCCCAGACATGGCTATGTGTGCCTCAGTGGACGAAATTGGCCCTAGTTGAGAATCACTGTCTGTCATGATGGAGAGAAAAGTGTCTGCAAAAAAAAAACAAAAACAAAAACAAACAAACAAAAAATTCCATATCTGTTCTGTTCCACTACTAAAAAGCACATAACACACCCCAACATCATTCTTTCTGGGTCACACCATCCTTGGCCCCTGGCATTGACATTTGATGATAATGTGAGTCTTGGTTTCACCTCAGAAAACTAACAGGGATGCTTCTTTGCAGAAATCCTATGGGAGCTGTTGTTCTGCCCGCACTCGCTGGTTCAGGGAAAGAGATTGTCCCAAATGTGATGAGCGGATCTTCCACTGTTCCTTCGGGGTGGGGGGGGGAGGCTGAGGCCGCCACCCTGACCTGGCTCCCCAACTGATCTTGCATCTACTCCAATGGACATGATGGAGTGCCTACTCTGATCACATGCTGACCTTTTTGCCTCTGAGCCCGGTTCTGCCTGTACATTCTAAGCAGCACCACTTTCAGCTGGCCTCCTGGATGGACGGCCGTGTGCACACTTCACTGATGCAAAACTGCCCCAAAGCCTATGGCCTTCTTGGCTTCTTTCTTACCAGTGAAGACTTGATTTTGCTGCCCCAGGCACAGGAGAAGAACCACTGCTCTCTCTGAATGCAGATTATGAGCCCTTCTCACCTTAGCAGAAAGCCCTGGTGGGCTCTTAGCTCATCACCACTTCCCAGGTACCACATTGGACAGAGTTACCAGCATGTGCCCTGCACGACCATTTATAGCTCATCTTAATGCATGCACAACCCAGCATGTGTGGAAGATTTATCCTGAGCACCACACCATGCTGATGAGCTCACACATTTCCCCCCATGACCCTGAAAGATGCATAATGCCTTGGACTCTACCAGGATTCAAGACACAGCGTCTTGTCTCCCCTGTGATAATTCATTGCTGATCATACTTTTGTGGGCAGACCATGGATATGGACCATCCTTCAAAGTGTTCTGATGCTTGGGGTCTCTCTGAGATGACGCTCAAGTGTTCAAGTACAAAGTCTTGAGATTTCATGCACTGTGTTTTCTTTCTTTCTACCTTCCCTCCTTCTGTCCTTTTTTCTTTCTTAATTAGGTTTTATTTGTTTATTGGACAGAGAGTGAGTAGCAGTGGGAGAGGGAGAAGCAGACTCCCTGCTGAGCAGGGACCTTGATTCAGGACTCAATCCCAAGACCCTGGGATCATGACCTGAGCCAAAGGTTAACATTCAACTGATTGAGCCACCCAGGCTCCCTCATGCATGGTTTCTAATCTTGTATCACATGAAGGGCATGACCATATCAAGATAGGAAATCCCAGCCAGAATAATAAAAAACAATCAACACTCCCCCCCGACCAGTGGAAGAACTTTATGTATATACTCTATTGGGCACACCAAACACATGGCTTTAGCGCCCATGAAGTCATTCCAAGCAAAGACACAATCTTCCCATTTGTTTCTTCTTTGCTTTTATGTGGCAAAGGTGTCAAATGAAAACCTGTGTCCAACTGCAGAGTGAGGAGGAGTTTTTGTAATTCCAGAGGGATTGCAGACCCAGCCATCTACAGGAAAGAGCCACAGAACTCGGGCCACCAAGATGAGGACAACACCCAACAGAAATCCAACTGTCTTTGCCACATTTGCTGGGGCCCTGGAGGGAAGGTCATCACATCATTCCAGGATGGAGTGCCTGATGCTAAATCATCTTTAGAGCAGATGTGCTGCCTGTTCTGCAGCCCAGGGAGTGGTAAGTCTCTGGAATAGCAGGGATGAGACATTGGAATTACTCAGAAGAAGCAGCACTGTAACAAGACGTGAGCCACCATCAAACAGTGCTTACAGCCTAAGTGAATGATGAGGCCCTCCTTCAACATAAAACCTCCACCGCTTCCTAGATGCAAAGGCAGGACACCATTGCCCTTGCCTGAATCTGCCAAATAACTCCTCACCTTTCCCTCCATCATAGCCTCAAGTTTGGCACGTGAAAATGAACCCTTGTTTCAGCCCTGCATTACTCTGTGCCTACAAATGCAGCCCCGAATGGTACATCTTTGTGCATCCCGTGTTTTCCTAAGAGTGTCATGGAGCTCTTCAGGCAGCTGGAGATGCAATTAAGGTGTTTACGGTACATAAAGGAACATGTCCAACTTCCTCCTGGCGTCTCTCCACACGGCGGCTGCTCCTGTTCCCCCACACTCCCGCCCCTCCAGGCCCGATGCTCTGTGGTCCCTTCCATGCTCCTGTAAATTAGCATGAATGTTATGCCTGTTGTGGGAGGTCTCGAGGTCTTCTTGGCTTACAACAATCAGAGCTGTCGGCAACAAAATGAAGAACAAAACGCTCCTGGTTTTGTGAGTTTGTTTAGCTATATTTCTGGAACGGAAGGGGACCACGCTGTGCGTCATCCAAACTGAGATGGGAAGAGCAAAGCTTTTCATAAGTTCACAGGCACAGGTGTAAATTGGGACAGCCTCAGGCAAGCGAAGACGGGTGGTCAGCTCACCAAGCGTGGAGAAGGAAATGAAATAAACTGGGACATACCTATGTATGGGCACACTAGAATATTATTTAGCCAGAAAGTGGAAAGAAACTCTGACACATGCTACCCCACCAATGAACATGAAAAACGTTATATGAAGGGCAAGAAGCCAGCCACAAAGGACCCCAAATTATAGAAATGTCCATCATAGCCAAATCCAAAAAGACAGAAAGACTAGTGGTTGCTTAGCGTGTGAGAACGGGGATTGTCTGGTAATGGGACTGGGACTTTTGGGGGGAAGGAGAAAGTTTGGAACCTAGTTCAGGGTGGTGGTTGTACAACATTGTCAATGTACTAAATGCCTGTGAATTGTGTCCATTGGTTCATTTCATGTTTTGTCCATTTTGCTTCAATGGAGAGAAAAAGGAAGTGGAACTATGGTGAGCTTTTTCCTGCTATTATGAGAGTTCAAAAATTCAATATCCTGATAATCCTTATTCTACTGGGTTTTCATGAAGAATTTGAGCTGATAACCGTTGCTACGACTTATCAGCATGGCTCTATCCACATTATATCTCCTGAGAGTGTATGTGTGCACCTAAAGGTGGGTTTTGTCTCATTCTGCCTCATTAAGCAACATCCTGTCCATTACCCTTCTGTAAAGGCTACAACTCGAGCAGACCTCCAAGAACAAGAACCCAAGGTAGTCCCTTTTTGCTCTATGCAGCTTGAGTCTTTTAGAGCTGCTACCTTGGGGTTTCATATCATTGTGGTTCAAGACACCTGTGCTCACCTGAATTGCATGGAAATGAGGAAATCCTGACATTGAGCAAAATCCACAAAACTTGAATAGAATTATTGTGGGAAAATGAACATCGTAATCAATTACTGCAACTTTGGCCAGTAGAGGTTGGATGGTTCATGTCTCATCATGTTTGTTGGCCAAATGGGGCAGTTTCTTAGTAAGAAAAAGGGGCATCTGGGTCTTTCCATAGTAAGATGACTTCTGTGTCACATTCTCAGCATGTGGAGATCCATTGTATATAACAGTCACAGCGTGGCAGATACTTAACCCTTGTTATTGACCAAAGGTCAACAGAAAGACCACTCACTGAACTTCTACTAATCAGGCCATTACCATTAACCTACTGGAAATGCTGAACAGAAGAGAGTCAGATGGGGATAACGGGCGTTTTCTGAGATTCCAGCCCACATTCAAGCTTTGCCCACCTTATACTGCAGGCATATCTTCAACACCCTTCGGAAAAGGGAGACACACATCGCCCTTTGATTAGCTATGATTCTGGGTTTCCACAGAATCATTCCTAAGAATCGTTCCAAAGAATGCCTTTCTATAAAAGGCAGCCAGGGTCCCATAAAATGCAGGCTATAGTTCCTCCCCAAATATTTCATTTTGGTAAGCAAATCTTTAATAAACTTATTTTTCTTTCCACCAACGGCATTCCATATCCAGACAGAATGAGAATTCTGGTCTACAGAATATTGGAGAGAAGGGAATCCTGGTTCAGACAGCAGCTGTAATGAGGGTCGTGCCATGGCTTCGCTGAAATGCTTCCCAGATGCCATGATGTCATATGATACAGAAAACACCCACAGCGTCCTTCTTTTGTTTAGTCTTAAACCATATCCGTGGACACAGGTCAGAACTATATGTGTACACTCGCTTGTTCATACATGTTAGAATAAATTCTGGCAATGGGCTCATGTTTATATCAAGACTTGCTAAAATTCACTAGTGCACCCACACTCTGATAGCCAATAGAATCAGGGTAGTCCATAGTTTATGGACATGATTATGATCGTGCCTTTGTCTTCAACCCAGTGGCAAAGTATGTGTAAAACCATGTGCATGAAAGGCATCTTTAAATGCTAATTGGAAAAGATTTTTCTAGGAAGTCACTAGAAATCCTTAAATTGCTTCCCTGAGAAGGGGCAGTTACAGAGTGGGAAGGACAAACGGTGTATGGGAGAAGTGCAGAAGAAGCAAATGCATTGGATTTACAAGGCTTTAGGGTAAAACAACACCACCACCACACCGGGAAGTCATATTACACACCAGGGAGAGTGGGTCTTGCCAGTGGCTGGTTAGACGTCACCTTTGCATGAATCACCTGGTCTTTGGTCAAAGTTAAATATAAAATATCTCAGTGAGCAAACAGTTCTGCCCAAGTGCTCTAGTATCATTTTCCCAAACAGCAGACTCTGCACACGGCTGCAGAGAGTGCCCTTGGGAGAGCATGAGCTAGAGCTCAGAAAAAGCCCAAGAAGATTCAATATTTCCCTCAGGGTATCCCCAGGAGCATGTCCACAGGCCTGGAACCACTTAAGCACCACTTGCTTATTTGAGAGAAGTCAGGAAGGATTATTGAAACAGATTGGAATGTTAAACCAAATTTACAAATGTCCTTAAACTGTTTTCATTAACCAAAAAAGATGCTGAAACAGGAAAAACAGTGAGGCTGGGAATGTAGCAGGGACTGACCCCTGACCATCAAAGGGGAAAGTCATTGTGGGTATTTAGGAAAAAGGAAAATGTTAGATCTGAACAACCCCAAAAATGAGGAAAAGAAATGTCAAATGAAACTGTTCTATCTATCTATCTATCTACCATGTCTATCAATCTATTCATTATCTATCATCTATGTATCTATATATCTCTTCATTCATTCCAAGAGTATTTTATTTTATTTTATTATTTGAATGTAGCTGACACAGAGTTCTATCATTTTCAAGTGCACAACATAGTGATTCCACAAGGTTATACATATGCTATGCTCACCCCAAGCGTCGCTACCATCTGTCACCATGCAACACTATTACAAAACCATTGACTATATATTCCCTGTGCTGTCTCTTTTATTCCCATAGAGAAAAGTATTTTAAAATGAACGTCCTTGGAGTGTTGGAAAATAAATCAGATGCAAAAAAAAACAAAAAACAAAAGAACGATGATCAAGAACTCTTACTAGTTATGACATCAGGGCCTTTGGTGAAATTAAAGTCATTCATCAAAGGAAGACACAGCTTGAGGTTCCATGTGTGTATTGCACAATTACTGTTGGAACCCTAGTGCCTATGAGCCAATATGCCACTTGTGGGTAAGGTCTAGTCAAGAAGGAAACAGGGCATGTAGGTCAAGGCGAGATCCCACAGCTTTTTGTGCAATACTGGGAGCATGATGGCTGTCTCCTTGGTGAAAGGAGATACCTTCAGGGTGGGATATTAATTCAATTTTTTGGACAAAACTCTGCAGAGAACAATAAAGTATGGTGGTAAACTAGATGCCCCAGTTGCTTCGGCCCATGGAGACATTACAAATTATGATTGTTGAGTATGGGCACCTCCTGACCTGTTATCAACACCATCGGGGTAAAAGAAAGTTTAAGGAATCAGTGAAGACACAGAGAAAACTCTAGAAGCTGTCAGCTTTGACTTCCAATGGAACCAAATGCATCAAAACTCTTTGGATGCAATCAGATAGTGAGGCATTGGCAAATAAAATACTGTAATTAGTGCACATTCAGAGGTTACTCAAATTGCCCAAATGACATAATACAGAGAAAACTGGGATACACCCAGAGTTAAGGTTTTCTCACGAAAGCCCAGAGGATTTATGCATTGGGAGTCCAGTGTCTCTGGCCAACCCCAGTACTCTGTGTGGACTCACAGAGTTTCAACTATCTGATGATGAGAAAAGTTTCCAGTGGAGGAAAAAAAAAAAAAAGCACATGGAGAGAAGGATTTCCCTGGAAACACTGCTGTTATGGGAGAGGTCAGATGTTGATTCCCAAAAGCCTGAAGTCAAACTAGCTCCTTTTGTCTTCCCGGCCTCTCTGCCTCACCCCTACAGCAGCGAGGTTGGTGACTGACAGTCTTCCTGAGTCAGCGCCACACCCCACGATTGTCCTAGAGCATGAAAAGCATGCCTTTTACTCCCCCAGCCGGCCCCAATCAAAGTCGTCTAAAGCAGTTTTATTCAAAAGTCATGGCTGTGGCCTGGGTGCCGGAGAATTCTAAAGATGAATTTCCTTCCCGCAATTGTCAGAGAAATTATATTTGGTGGGCAAGCACTCGAACTCACAACAATAAAGGCATTGTTCTTCGCAACTCTGAAAGTGTATCTAAACATGTATTTTTCCTAAATGCATTGTTTTAAATATAGTTGTTTTGCTCTAAAGATGGTACTGACCTGAAGCTAAATCACAGATTTGCTGCTTCCTCAAATTGTGCACACACAGAGACTGCTCCTGAAGGGCGTTCCTGGTGTCCGTTGTCTACAGAATCCATGCAGTAGAGGAAGAAAATATCAGGGAATTCATGGAAGCATCTGCTCATCAGACATGCTGGGCTATCATCAGTTAGATTCATGCAAATGATCACATGGTAAAAGGGAATGTTAGCCTACATGACTCCTTTTGGCATTCAGTGCACTCATAGGACACACCTTAGTGTACAGAGCTGTTCAGTGTCTACCCCGGAACAGTAGGGCTGTCTACCTTAGAATAGTAGAGCTGTGAGTTCTGGAGCCTTTCCTGCAGACATGGGAGATTCCCTAAGGATGACCCCCCACTGTTTGAAATCATCCACCGTGAACACCAAAGAGCTTAACCGAAATGAAATCTTTGCATTTGGAAGTCCTCACTGACTACATGTTAAAGCACATCTCCATAGTAAGTATGAATAGATATATGGTTGGTAGGATGGATGGATAGATAGATAGATAGATAGATAGATAGATAGATAGATAATGGATGGATAGATAATAGAGGGATGGTTGGTTGCATAAATAGATGATAGAGGGGTGCATGGATGGATGCATGGATACATGGATGGATGGATAGATGGATGGGTGGATGGATAGATAGATGGACAGACAGACAAATAGACACATAGATACATAGATAATAGATTGATAGACAGATGATAGATTTCTGGATAGGTAGATAGATGATGGATGGACAGATGGATTGGCAGATAATAGATGGATAGATGGACAGATGATGGATGGATGAATGAATGCTTGGATAGATGGATGGAGAGATAGATATTGTAAATGAATTGATAGATGGATAGATAGATGATAAATTGCTAGGTGATAGATTTCTGGATAGGTAGATAGATGACGGATGGATAGATTGATAGATGGTAGATGGATAGATCAATAGATAAATAGATGATAGGATTGATAGATGATAGATCGATAGATAATAGATGATCGTTATTTTCTCAGTCTCTCTTAGGCTTTTGTCTCAATCCCTCTGGAAGAGTGTCTACACTTACAGTCACATCATGCTTATTGAAATGTGACGTGTGAGAACAGGCAAGGTCATGCACATCCCGAGGAGGTACATTCCTTGTGGTGTTGGCATTTGGCCAGAACCAAATACACACTTTGAAATGGCACCACCCGAGAGCTCCCCAAACCCCCTTCTATGACACTGACCTCCAGCAAAGTCAATCTGGGAAACATTAATTCCAGAAGCACTTTACCAGTGAATCAATCACCAGCCATCATGAGCAAAGCTGTCCCATACATGAGACAGGGCACAGCAAGCGGCAGGCTGGCCACTCCCATGCAGGTGGAAATAATTATGGAGAGTTACCCACCCCAGCACCCACACAGAGGAAAACAACAAGCAATAAGTATCTTCCCATGTTTCAACTCTCACCTTGGCCAAAATGAAAACTGAAGTGTTGAAAACAAAGCCAATATGCATGTTCTCCCCTACTCCTGGGGAAGGGCAGAAACATACCCCAAACACCATCGTCAGGCACCATCAGACCCTCTGCATGGCCTCTGTTCAGCCAATGTTCCCCTACATCCTTTGGGGTCTAATAAACATATGGTGACTTACAAAATCCGTGTGGCCCAATGACAGAAAATCAAGGGCTAAACAGTCACAGGTGGTTTGTTTACACGGTCTATCCTACTGAAATACAGCTGATGGGTACCTTACACAGGGGACACTGATTCCTCACAGATCTGGAGACTGGGAGTCCAAGATCAAGGTACCGCCGTGTTCATTTCCTTCTGGAGCCTTCTTCCAAGCTTGTAGATGGCCATCATGTTGCTTGCCATGTGGTGCACAGAGATACAGGGAGACAGAGAGAGATAGGGTGTTTTTCCTATAAGGACATTAATTCTACCGGATCAGGGCCTCACCCTTAAGATCTTGTTTCATGTAATTACTTCGTTACTGAAAACAACATCCACGCTGGGTATTAGGGCATCATTATATAACCCTGCAGGGAAGTGGGGGCACCAACACTCAGTCCTTACAGATGGAAATAAATACCCAACAGCAAACATTTCACGTACCAAAAGTGAGGTTCCCCCAACCCATCCATTAGCCTAATGAAATGTCTGGTGACGGATTTGTCGGAAGCACAAAAAGAAAAATCCCATGCGTCCGGTAGTCCTTCTCAAATTTATTTTTCAAAAAAAATATACATATATATTTTTTTAAATTTCCTTTTGCACACGGGTTTAACATGTAGTGCTGTTCTTTGAGTTTATCCTCACTCGGGCTGTTGGGATCTGTCCAGGCAGGGCACATGGATTCATTTTGTGTTTTGGACCCAGGAGAAGTTCAAGAACGAAGACCAAAAATAGTGCTGCTTTGAGCGGGTTTTACCTTGAGTGTTCACGGTGCTGCCTGTGCAGGACGTCGGGATAGAAGGTAAGTTTGAGAATGCATCAGCCAGAGGCACTGATGGTTATGATGAGTCTTCAGGAGTATTGGACATTAGCCCATCTTCCTGCACCACAGTGAAAGTTTCTTTCTTATGGGCTGATAGGGCACCAAAACTTACAATACTCTCTTGTAGATGGACACAGTGGAACAGGTGCCATTCAAAAAATCTACCAGCAAATCTGGTGGGTTCCCTGAGCTCCCCACCAAGCAGGGAGAGTGGTAGGCAGTTAAAGTCCATGCAAATGATTAATTGCCTTTGGTGACTTTTGGATCAATGCATGGTGTGGCCTACATAGCTACCCCTTGACCACCATCTCCAAGAGTTTCTCCAAGCTGATTTGTAGGTGCAGGATGAAGGGACCAAACTTGTCCTTCTGATCACAAGAGTTAGACCTCCTATCCAGGAGGTGTCAGCAGAGGAGTGGCTGGTCTGGGATGCTCTTGGAGCTGAGGCCAAGCTCACCCGTCTACACATGAGCAGCACCGGGGACCATAGCTTGCAGGCTGCACGGCTCTTGGTCATTTGTCCTGCTCAGGGGCCTATTGCTATCCATAGGGGCCCTTTGGAATCTTGCCTACATCCTCCATCTGGTCGTGGCCTGGGATACTTGCTTTTAACCTTTACATGTGGGGGAGAAATTATGTATATGTTTCTGCATGAGTTTATGTATGTGTAACTTTCATGGACGTGATTTGTGTATGCATGTGTTGATGTATATGCACGTGTGTGTTTCTGTATGAGTTTACGATGCACGTGTGTTTGTGCTTGCGTAGGTGTTGGTGTCCATGTGTTGGTGTATATTTTTTCTCACACCATAAGCTGCAGTTTCAAATAACAATGAAGAGATCCAGCTCACTAAAATGTCTCGTGTGTGTAGTTAACCACGCATATCAATGGCATTTGGTTTTAGGTTGGGAACGGAGGCTTTTGAATCGGTCCCATATGACAGTTTGAAGCTTATGTGAAAATAAATCCCAAGTAACACCACACCTTCAAACATGTTTCCAAGAGGTGGGAAAAAAGTGTTTCTGGTCTAAAATTCCAACAGATATATGTGAAGTTGCTTAAAGGCCCAGAGACCTTGTCTCAAAATGCATGCAAGAAACTCTTCCAAAATAATGTGTTTCATCTATAAATATTACATGATGTCTGCTGGCAAAGGCTTTCTCCGCAGAGCACTAAAATTATGTTGGATATCTTCACGTATATCCTGATTACTGTGGCCTAAGCGTGTATACTGTTTCATAAGCACACACACATGCACAGTGTCTTGAACTCCATTATCTATCACCTGCAAGCATGACCCTTCCAAACTTCACTGTGACCTCTGAAGCAGATCCTATGCACTTCCAAATGTTACATACGGTTAAACTCACACCCAAAAGGTTAGTGGATGTTCTGCTCCCACACAAGAGTATAACCCTAAACCATGTTCTTCCTATAGACACAGATTTCAGGGTAATGCAAGTCAGCTCTGTAAGGAGGAATGGAGGAAAATCATCATGGTCATTTATTTAGTGAGGCCACTCAGGGATAGCTGCACGAGATGCCCCTGTCTCAACAGGGAAATGATCTTTAAAAGAAAATCCCTTACAGGAATAAGCCCAGACCTGGAATGGTGTGGGCAGAGGGCTCAGGTTTCAAGCACTATCTCTGTGAGATTTATCATCTTGGAGGCATGTGGTGCTCTGCTCTGCGCCTCTGGGCAGACTGCTGTGGCTCAGTCCTTCCAGGGTGGTGACGTAACCGGTCTGGAAAGTGCCGGCAAAGGCTGAAGACCTGCCCAGTCTGCACACACTTGATAGGAGGTGGGAGGTCCTTCAGCAGCATTATCTATCACCTTCCTTTCCAAAAGCCCTCTCCAGGGGTATTCGCATAGTTCATGCAAAATCTCTGAACGTCACCACCCACAGGGGTGGGGAAAAGCATGACCCCTTGGAAATGGAGGTTTTGCAATCACACGCTTGTCTAAGAAACGAAAAGAGTCTCACCAGGGGTGCAGAATTTTATATTTCTCCAGGAGAAAAAAAAGAATACTGGGAAAATATAAGACGAAAATGTGGGGAACTTTCCTAAAGCGACCCTTGGAGAATTTGGTGTGGTTGACCCAGGGAGCTGCAGGCAAGGTCTGTGGTTAGGACATCTGTAGTTGACTCACTTCTGGAGATGAAGGGAGAGCTGGTGGTGACCAGTTCTTTTGTGCCTTTGGCAAAACTGGCTTGCCTGGCTGCCTCATGGGGGATGCCGTCTTCTGGGCAGAGACAAGCAGAAAAAGAGCAGAAGCAGAGCATGTGACCAAAAGTGCCATTAGACTCAGATGCCAGGGCCAGGAATTCCTGGGCTTGGAGAGACCCATTGACTCTTGTATTTTCTACCCTGAATGCACATCAGCTTGACTTGAAAAAAAAAAAAAATGGGGGGAGGGTTTGAAAAGCTATAGTAATGTTTTGGCTATGACCTCAAATCAGGCAACCAAAGAATGGGAGAAAATATTTGTCAATCATACATCTGAGAAGAGATTGAAATCCAGAATATACAACCAGTCCTACCACTTAAGGAAAACCAACCAAACTCACAACCCAATTAGACAATGGGCAGAGGTCTTGATAAACATTCCTCCAAAAGAGACCTACCAATGACCGACGCGCCCATGAAAACACATTCAACGTCCTTTGTCCTTATGGAAATGATGTTCGAAACCAGCAAGTCTAGGAGACTCTGGGAACTTCCATGAAAAAGTGCGCTGGAAAATGGGGGAGGAGATAGGAAGGGAATCAGGGCCTGGAGAGCCTTGGTGAGGTGAGGACCATGGGAACGGGTTCTACCCAGAGTGAGGGGCCCCAGGTGGTATTGGGGTTCAGCAAGTATGTGTGGGCTGAGAGCAAACTGGCACTCAGGCATCCTCAACAGCCCCTTGCATTAGGTGTGTGTGTGCAGCTGTGTGCTGGGCCAATGCAAATTATGAGGAAGAAATGCAGAATCTTGCTATTTATCAGGGGGATGTATGAGTTCACTAGGGCTGCTATGACAACCACCATTTTCTGGCCAGTGGCAACAACACACAGTATTCCTTCCTGGTCCTGGAGGTTGGGAGTCTGAGATCCAGGTGGGGCCAAGACTGGTTTCTCTGGAGTGTTTCTCTGGTTTCTCTCCTGAGTGTGTAGGTGCTGTGATCTCCCCGTGTCCTCACGTGGTCATCCCTCTCTGTGTGTCTGTGTCCTCACCCCATCTTCTTATAGGACCCCACTCCTATGGGATCAGGACATACCCTCATAACCCCTTTTGATTCAGTTACCTCTTTGTAAAGACCCCACCTCCAAATGCAGTCCCATTCAGAGGTAACAAGGGTTAAGGCTTCAATATATGGATTTTAGGGGATCCCAAGTCAGCTCCTGCTTGGAGAGGAGGGTATGGTACATATTTTTCCTTTAGCAAAGCTACCATCTGCGTCAGGAATGCCATTTTTCACAGACACACTGAAATAAGCACTCCTTATTTTTGTCTTCCTCAAAGAATGCAACCCTTCCCTCTCTTGTAATCATTACGGGGGAGTAGAAAAATTATTTGATGCATGCCAAAGGAAACCAAAAACACACTTGCATTTTTCTCTGGTAACTCTTCCAAGACTGTCATTCAATTGGGCGATACCAGTAAAGGGAGGAACGGAGGAAAAATCCAGGAGGGAGACCACAGATAAATGTCCCTACATTGTTAGTGTTCACTGAGTGGCTCTGCTAAGCCGCTGTTTGTCACAGACGGGGAGGGACCTGGGGACATGCCTCACCTCATACCGGTAAGTAGTTAGCAACACAAAGTGTAGGCAAATGCATGAACCTTTAAGACTCAATATCAAAAACACCTACTCTGGCCTGGGTCAGGGAGACTTGGGAGCTACATTTGCACATTCCGGGAGGACTCGGTCATTCCTTCCACTGAGGGAGGCAGGCCTGGTGGGAACATGGCAATCTTCAGAGCTGAGGGTAGGAATCCATCAGAGCATGGTTTGCATCCCTGACCAGCTCCTAGGTCTGGGAAACTCTTCATTTCATTATGGTCATTTTTTTTTTTTTAAGATTTTATTTTTAAGTAAATTCTTCACCCAACATGGGACTCAAACTTACAACTCCAAGATCAAGAATTGTGTGCTCTACCAGCTGAGCCAGCCAGGTGCCCCTATGGAGAACTTTTATCAAAAGCAAGATAACTCAATACCCACCTTGTCAAAGGCTGTGAGAATCAGCATTATGTGTTGTGAAACAGTGAACTCCCTCCTGCTAGTTCTCACTGTGTTTCTGTCCATGCACATAGGAGAGCGTGGACCTCTCCCACAAGTCATTTCTGGGTGCCTCTGCCTTCTCCTGGGAAGATGGTCACAGTTGAGTCCATTGATCTTGAAGTGTCCTCAGATGTCCCAGGACCCCGTTGTCTTTATGGAGCAAACATCTTCATGTTGTAGGCATGCATTGTTAGTCATTTTCCTGCTAGCTGAACTTCTCACATAAAACTGAAAAAAAAAAAAAAAGATATTTAAGGCTTGGCTTCCCCTGACCTCAATGTGCCCTTCTAGATGTATAATTGGTGAATAAAATGATGAGATATTTAAAGTGAACAATGAGGTCACGTAAAATACATGTACATTGTAGAAACACAGCTTAAATTATTTTATTGACTCTTAGTCATCAGAATTAAGTATGTAAAACGTTTTCAAAAAACCATTTTTATTTTTTTTTATTTATTTTTTTTTTCAAAAAATCATTTTTAAAGGATTTTATTTTGGAGTCAGTTTCACAAGGAATGAAATGAAGAATGTGGATTTTTTTTAATAGCAAATATGGTCATATGTCTGTGCCTCGGTGACATTTTTTAAAGTGATTTGAGTTATGGACAAGTGTTGAATCGCATTTGTTTAGTAAATGTACATCTTTGAGTCAGATCTGAAGACTCTGTTTATAAATGTACCAGTTTCAAGATGCATACACAAATATCAACTCTCTTTCCATCTCTCAAGTTGTTTTCATTACAAATATTTAAAAAAAAATATTGATCAGGATAGAGTCTGAATTCTTTCAAGTATTATTGCTTTCTGGATTATGAAAGTTTTTCAAGAGCAATGTGTTTATCACCTGTTGGCGAAAATCATTTTAATTTTGATCAGAAGCATGTACTCAGTGGTTATGGTCAAATATATATTTATCTTACTAGGGTCTTCTTTTGTCTTGTTTTGCTTTACTTCATGTATTAACGTTCACGATGATGAAAAATTTCAGGCTGTGGGAGTCCTACAGGGGTGTTTCTTCTCTGGTTTTATTCTTCTCCATGTCTCTGGAGTGCAGACATTCCTGGCACTGACTTCAGTAGAGCCCACAACATTCCCCCATGTGGTCGTTGGGACCTCCACAGACATATAAAAGGATTATTCCAGAACAACCCGATTTCAAGTGACCCATGATGCCCTGTACTCAGCCTTCCCCATTGTATATAAGATATTACATGCCCAGGACCTCTGTGGTTTAATGTCACCTCTTTCATAGCTTAGAAATATATAAGTTTAGAAATAACTCAGAAAAATACGTTAGAAATATCTTAGAAAAATATAAGCTTAGAAACAGGTTGGGAAAATATGTTAGTAACAATTCCTCTGTTTTTAGAATTTCTTCCAGGAACCCCAAGTAGGGCCAAAACCAACACGGCAAAGCAAGTCAAGTCGGATATGGATCTGCTTTGACATCCTTATCTTCCCTTTTCCTACCCACAGGAACTTCTGTCAATGTAGCTAGAATCCTCAAAACATCATCCTTGTCACCTACAAATGACCTCTCCTTGGCAAAGAACTTTCTCAACCAGTTGCTATGGCCATAACATAATAACGGTTGAAAATCCCGAAAGGCACTCATAAAAGTCAAATAATTCTCGTGCATGGATTCTAGGTTCTTCTGGTGACCCAACTTATCTTGAGGACCTATAATGGGTCAGACAGGTGAGAAGCAGTATGTGTCTATGATCTCAAGGAATCTTAAGAATGATGGATTGTGCTGGCTACCACTGACAAACTCCCTCTGGATTCTGTAAAAGCAGAGCCTGGAGCAAGGGTTGTGTGCTAACCCTTTGGGATTACATGTTTCCTTCCATGGCTAGACCCAGGCATTCCAATTCACTAGATTTCTCTCTCCTGCTTTAAAGTTCTTAACATACTGAACAGGGTCCTTCTAACTTACTCCATATCTGCATTCCCTTTTCCATCCAGGACCCCATGGGACCCACTTTTCTTTCTCTAAAGCCACCCCCAGTTAAACTGATTTTCTCTTTGCTGGCAACATACTGTGAGGTGCCCACTTCCTGTCCTGTGACGCAGAGGGGAGACCCATGCTCTTTCCTCCCCTGCCTTAGGCAACCCATCCCAAATACACAATGGCTGATCTGATAAACTCATGTTAGTATACACATTCCTGCTGAGTCTCATCTCTTTCTCCATTCTTACAACAGACACACATTTTAGTGGTTCTGTAAGAAAGGAGTGAGAACTAACCTTCATTTAGGACCCACCATACGCTGGGATTTTAGGAACTGCCTTTTGCTCTATCTCAAGCAAAGCCCTCAACAAAGTTCTGTTAACTATTTTCTTCACACACACACACACACACACACACACACACACACACACATACACTCACACATCCTCAATGAAGATCCAAGAACTTGACAAAATTCAAGAAGAGAAGGACAGAGATGGGAATTCTTATGATGTTAAGTCTACCACAGGCACACTACAGTGACCTTAATTCAGACCATATAAAATGACTTGAGAACAAAAGGTACTATAAAGATATTATCCACTTTAATCCTATGGGACTCGACACTACAAATGTTAGTGATTTTTCCCAATCCTAAGCTTATCAACTGCCCATGGTCTTTAAGGGAACCAGGAATACTCTTTTTGGAGCCAGGTATCTTGAGTTTGGAAACTCTGAGCTTACTTTTCTTCCTGTATTTTTAGTTTGACTTCATCTGACTTGGGAAGATGAAGAAAACTCACTCAGATTGGAAGAGAATGACCCAAGCACCCAGCCTTTCTCCCCAAGGAGTTGCCAATATGAGAACCAGCTTTGTTCTGCATACACGTGGAAATGAGGAGCCACCTGGGTTGAGGTTTTTTTCCCTCCACCTGAAAACTCTTGACTTTGTTCTGTCTCCCGCTCTGTCCTGCAGCGAGATTTTGGCGGCCTCTTCATGCCCATGTGTGTACCCTTGGTAGATCTTTGGAGAGGTCATTGTCCTTCTAGTCAATACAGTCCTTAGAGGTGGTCACCATGAGTGCTGGAAGCACACCTCCCTTCCTGGAGACAATCAGCAAATGCCCAGCTGCCATGTGAGTTGGAGAGAACTAGAAACTACAAGGCTCCCTTCCATCACTAGCGTGGGAGGGTGGAGACAATCCCATGGTAAGGCTCTCACCTTTGCAGCTTCCGCTGGTGAATGAAGATTTAAAGCACACTGTGCCACAAAACAACACTAACTCCTTTCAACCTGAATTCTTTGGGCTTCGTCCTTCCTCTCCCTGGACAGGAGTCTGAGCTTACTTTGTGGTTTTCAGAACCACAGGATAGTGTGTTTATAATATAATATCCCATTCCACAAATTATATTACTGATGAGCACTGACATTTTGGTGGAAAGACACAACGAAAGGGATGCCTTTGGCGGTTGTTGCTCCCGGGCTGTGTCTTTCATAAAATCCAATGTCGGTGCCAAGGTAAAAGAGAAAAGACATCTGAATAATCAATTTATGTTGCTCCTGGCTTCTGCTAAGACTAGGTGTTTTTTTTTTTTTTCTTGAAGATTCTGCTCACTTTACCCTTTACCCTTTAAAGGTTTATTTAAAACCCACATTTAAAATATAAGCATAGATTAAATATAGACATATATTCACACATTAAACTATAGATAATTGTTTGCTAATATTTCATTTATATGTAACTTATATATCCAATATGTATATACAACCATACTTTGGGATGCCTGTCTTGCTCAGTCAGTAGAGCAGGCCACTCTTGATTTCAGTATCCTGAATTCCAGCCCCACATTAAAACAAAAACAAAAACAAAACAAAACAAACAAAACAAAACAAAACAATCCACCATGAGCAAAAAAATATAAGCATACCTTAAGCCATAAATTTATTTGGTCGATCCTTACGGTAAGGATCCTAATACAGATATGTATCATTCTCTGTGAAACTCATTTGCTTACGAACATATTCCTCTGGTCACCCAGGGAAATGACTGTGATTCCCTCTTTCCTCATACAACAACGTGCAGGTGTCACTCTCAAATAAGTGCCTCTGTAAGATTCCCATTGAGTGTCAGTAAACAGGTACATCACCAGTTTGGATTTGCAACACACCAACATGGAGGAGATGATCAGACACTCCCACTCTACTTTGGAAGGAGTTTCAAACAACGCAATGTGTTGACAGCATGCAAAACTGCATTTCTTCTGTTTTGGGTACAAAAATGGAAAAACACTATGGCTGAGCTCTAGGTGTGGACTTGGAGAAGCAGAGAGTCCAGATCATAAAAGTCTGATAGATGCTATGTCCTAAACAAAGAAAGCCAACCAAAAATGTGGTGGTGTCTCAGACTTTATCCTTCACTTGATTTACTCCTATCCTTGTGGCCTCCTAGCCTTATGGAATATTGAACTTCCAAGTTCTCCACCTTACAATCCCGTCCGATATATTTTACCAAAATTATAATAGGCTGGGAGACACAATTCAAACACATGTCAGTATAGGGAAGACCTAAACAGGAAAATACGGTCTGCCACATTCACCTGCACTATCAGTCAAGGGAAGAGACAGCACTTTCACTGGAAATACAAGGGAGCGTTTTGGCTCTTGATTCCAGACACAGATGTCCACCATTTATAAAATCCATGACATTCCATGCATATGTCTTACTGTTTTCCCTCCAAGAAATGGCTAATTTTATTACGGTAATCCACATATACTCTGGTTCTGAGTCTTCTTTGTTCTCATCCTGATGTTTTTGCCTAGGAGATGGATTCTTATTTCTTGGTTCTACCTGAAGACATTAAAAAAAAAAAAAAAAAAACAGAGGGGGATTAGCTAGAGAATATTTTATCCATTTACATATTCTGAAACATACTTCAACTGAAGTTAGAAAGGAAGATTTCATTCTAAGCAGGCTAGTTCTGGATGTGGTAGGGCAGCCTCTTCTGTTGGGTGTGTTTTAAGGGCTGAGAGGTAAAACTAGTAAACACAGGAGCCATCTATTTCAGTACACTTAAAAAATCTCCAAAAACCTTCAACTTGATCACCTATTACTTTTATGATCATTCTACGGCATAGATAAAGCAATGAGAGGTGATGACAGTAAAGCTTACTTAAGACTTTGTCCCACTGGAGTCTGGCCATGGGATTAGAACACACATACCTACTGTTTCAGAAGACTGAACTCTTCCCCGCATCCCATCATTAAATTCTATTTTCTTTAAATTTTGTACCTTTTTGACCCTTTTTCTTTTTAACCTGAAGAGAGCTGACATCAAGACAGTAGGAAAATACAGATGAGGAAAGAAATGTCTTCATAGATAAACGATCCCTCCCTCTGAGGTCAAGGCTGCCATAACTAATGCATCCAATTATCATCTGTCACAATGTCAGTCCTTTGAAAATGAACCCACAAGTTACCAGATCATCTGTAGATGATATCAGAGGTGGAGGGTGGTGGACATGAATGGGATAACGATGTTGAGCTTTGTTTCCACTGATCTCCTCATGAAAGGGATCTTGGCTTCTTTTCTCAAAGTGAGAAAATAACCATTTCATATGTAACCAAGTAGCCAGGAAGAACATGAAACATATTTGGATCAGACATGCTACCCCATGTCAAAATTTCAGCCACAGGGGATTTTTTTGCAGACTGGTTTTTCATAAAGGGGGATTGATGGCCGACCTTTAGTGGGTAGAGGACATTCACAAGATTGTATAGAAGTCTCTGGAAATAGAAGAAGAAGAAGAAGAGGAAAACAGGAATCATTAGTGGATAACTGAAATTGCTTCCTCATTCAACTATATCCTTTAAACACTGTTTCTCCCATGTCTGTGTGACCACCTTTTTAGTAAGCCTAATACCTCCCTTAATAAAACCTGACTTTGACCTCAGCTCTATATAGATTTTAAGAAACAATAAATTTTCTATGAAAAAAAGAAAGGATGAATATGTTTTTTTTTGCTCAGCTGTGAAGGAAAGAACAGAGTTCTGTGGTCCCTGCTATAAATATTCGGAATTATGTAATCCTAAACTTGGAGCCACGAAAACATAATTTATCAAGAAGCATATTGGTGCAAGTTTATTTAGAATACTTTGTGCCATGCAATGACCATATGATCCAGAAATTCCAGGACTGGGCATTTATCTAAAGAGTTGAAAGCAGGGACTTAACAGATGTTGCACACTTGTGTTCACAGCAGCAGGATTCACAATGGCCCAGAAGTGGAAGAAACCCAACTGTCCATGAATGGATGGATGGATGGATGGATGGATGGATGGTGGGTGGATGGATAGATGGAGAGATAGATAGAAGATACATATGATGGATGGATGGATGGATGAATGAATGGATAGATACATGGATGGTGGTGGGTGGATAGATAGATAAGATGATGGATCGATGGATGGGTGGATGGATGGATATATGGCATGTGGTCCATGCATAAAATGGAACATGACTTAGCCTTGAAAAGGAAAGGTATTCAGTATCTGCTACAACATGGATGGACCTTGAGGACATGGTGCTCAGTGACAAAAGTCAGACACAGAAGGACAAATCCTGTGTGATTCTGTGTATGTCGGGTCCCTAGAGGAGTTACATCCATAGAGAGAAAGTAGAAGGATGGGTGCTGGGGGCTGAGGACAGGGGTGGGGAGGTAGTGTTCAAGGGGGCAGAGCTTCAGCTTGGTGAGATGGAAAGTTCTGGAGATGGATGGTTGGGAAGGTTGTGCCATGGTGTAAAGGTGCTTAAAGCTACTGAGCTGTGCTTTCCAAAGTGGGTAAAATGGTCAGCTTTGTGTTATTTTTCCCACAATAATAATAAAAAAAGAGTTGTACAAAATAAACGTGAAATGAAATCAAATTTAAAAAAATTAAAACACACGGTGAGTTTCTTTCTTACCAAATGACTATCCTCATTGTATCTTCATCCAGGTGTCTGCAGGGCTCTGAAAGACGTTTGTCAGAAATGAAGGAAAATCCCCTTTCCATCCAGATGCACCGCAAGCCACGTCCCCACAAGCCCCTGACAAGCAGAGCTTAACGTGTCATATTTTCAAATATTTGTCCTCATTAGCACAGATCCCTGCTGGCACATTGCACAATTAATTGGCAGCCCTGTATCTTGTAACCTCCCCACATGGGACTTGCCACTCAGCCCCTTAAGACTGACTGTCAGTTTGCAATCTGTGCATGATGCTATCCTCTCTCTTGTCACCCACTGAAAAACATCCTTAAAATGCCACCAACACAATGGCTCTTTTTGCTTCTTACCAACACTCCTGAGCCAGCTCTGGGTCACACCCGCCCACAGCCAATGGCAAAGCTTACCATTGAAGAAAACCTCAGACTAAACTATTTTTTTTAAAGATTGTATTTTTTTTAATTTGACACAGAGAGAAAGACAGTGAGAGCAGGAACACAAGCAGGGGGAGAGGGAGAGGGTAAGCAGGCTTCCTGACAAGCAGGGAGCCCAATGCGGTGCTCAGTCCCAGGACCCGGGGATCGTGACCTAAGCTGAAGGCAGACGCTTAACGACTGAGCCACCCAGGCGCCCCTAAACTATTTAATTTTTAAAATCCCTTCTCCCAGTTTTATCTGACAAGGATATTCGGGGGGGGTGGTGAGGATTATGGAGAGAAAAGAACATTCCCGTTCTACCAAGCGACGTCAAACCTTTACTGAACACCTATCATGTTCCGAAAGCTCTAGGAGTCATCTGTCATTTATAGCAACACCCCAGGAAATCACTTTCTTATCTTCATCCCCATTCGGGGAGATGCAGCTTTGTTACTGCGGCTTTTGCAGACTACAACACCATCTGCCATGGAGCCCAGATGGCTTTGCTTTGTGTAGAACAAGACTGAGAAGGGTCCATATCTGAAGAGGGTCAGAGAGTTTCAAACTCCTACTGGACTCACTTTGTAGTCCCAAAGGCGATGACCGATCTCCAGATTTGGGCAATGGCCCAGGCTGGTTCTGCGTGTGGCATCCATCCATGCATGGTTGGGTGGAAAGTTGGTAGAAGGAAAAATGATATATTTTGTGGGATCTCCCTGAAGCACCTTAGGTGGGTAGGGCTCCCCATTAAGCACCCTTGAGCACCTCAAAGGGCATTTGTGCCTACAGCAGCAGACTTTCTGGTCCTTTTGAGGTGTAACTACCATGTACCAGGAGAATATGTTTACTGCGATTACATTTTTAATAACACTTCATGTGGACTCTATCATGTGAAGCCATTGAACTCCCAAAGACTGAGCAGGTAGGTCAACCGTAGAGTCATCCCTAGTGACCCTACAATGCATACACTCTTGCCTTTTGCTCCTTCTGTTTAAAAACACTCTGAAACGGAAAGTAATTTCTCTAAGAACTGGATTTGTTGAAAGGCATGTGCCTTCATTTATTGTAAATGGAGTCCAAATGCTTAAATTTTCATCATTCCTTTCTCCTTTATTTTATTTTATTTTTTTTTAGCTTTTGGCTTGACTTGATCTCCCCTGCCCATCCCCACCTTTTAGTTCCAAAGGCACATCCAAAAAGTAATAATTTAGCAAGCTTTCTCTTCCTAAAGTATTTTTGCGATCTCAGATGTCAGTACCGTCGTCCTCAATTTATGTATTTTCACGAAGAAAAATATATATCATCTTACAGGCATAGGAAAAGAGACTTACAGTTAAATATAAAAGGAGACCTGCCTGCAAAGCTGGAGGAATGAAGAAAACAGACTCTCCTCTTTCTGGTCACTTAGAAATGCATCCCGTTATTTTTATGGTTTCTCTGAGCCAACTTACTATGACGGAATGCAAGGGATCTTTGAGGTGGATAATGACAACTCTAATACTCGTGAAGTCTGTGAAAGTCCCACGTGGCTTTGATCTAGTGCATCCCAAGCCGTGTTCTCCTTCACCTGTCTGAACTGTCCTTGTCTGCAGTCACGTGACATTGGTCAGACCCAATCCCAGCTTGAAATACTGGCTTCCAGAATGCAGATCTTCAAGCTCTCAAGGTCTGGGTCATTCCTCCTAGGCTCCTCCTTGCATGCGATCACAGTGCTTGTAAATTGACTGACCTGCTTTTATTTCCACCTCCCACGTTCAGTTGCATGGTTGAGAGCTGTGGTTACTACCTTGCAGACACCCTTAGCTCAGAAATTCTCGCTCTGGTGATGGGACTCCACAGTAACCTTGCTTAAACTCAGTCTGGAAATGCCACTGATCTGGTTGTGGCTGGAGGAAAAGCACACCCTCAAGCTCGTTTCTGTGTGGTACCAGTCTTTGCACACCCCTGCCTCAGGACCCTTCTCATCCCATTCCAAAATTAATATTTTCCATCTTGTCCCCTTCCCGCTAAGACCCCAATATGCCTGCTGCTGTGTCAGGCAATGATGTCTCCTTAAACCTTCTAGAAAACATAAATTCTATCAGTTGGCATCAACCATGACTTCCTTTATCAAATGCACCATTCCCTGCGCAATGGCATCGACCTTCTCTCGGTTGCCTCCAGTGTACATGAAAGAAATGTTTAGATGGACGCTGATGTTTCTATCTTCATTTCCTGCCCTTGGAAACTCCCATAGGGCTGGTATACACTGTCCATGGCACATCTCCTCGGTGGCTGCCAACTCCAGGGTCAGATGGTGTCCCTTTTCCTATACACACAGGCAACATACTACCCACAGCACCTGTTGCCACCCATGTTCATCTCAGGGCTTGTGCAAAGCTCAGAATTTGCAGGGAGATCATGGTGAAGGCCCTCTGGCTTATCAATAACCAACAGGAATGTGTTTGGAGCATGGATGTCCCATGCTTGTGGGGCCAGTTCTGATACGTGTCTCTAGAAGAATGTTGACAGAGTCCCCGGGGGGCACTGAAGCCCAGCTGTCCCTTTGTCACTTTCCTTTCCTTCCTCTCCCATCCATCTTCTTGGGACAACCTCCAAAATAAACTACCTCATCCAGGTCTCTGGCTGGGGCTCTGTTTTTGATGGAGAGCAAGACTTAAGACACCCTCCTCAATGGAAAACGCCTCCTTTTCCGCCACAGAGAACAAAAACCTCATCATTTCGCTGAGAGTGAGAAAAGGCTCACCTCCAACAGAAAGCCTGGGAAAAATCTCTCCTCGAGGTTTAGAACTGGGAGTCAAATACCGTCCAATCTTCCTCCACCCCCCTAATTCCCAATCCCTGGTAACCATGTTTCTACTCTGTTTCTATGAGTCTCACTTGTATTTAAATTCCACAGGTTAAGTGACATCATACAGTATGTGTTTTTCTCTAACTTCGTAAAGTGTTCTCAAGGTCTACCATGTTGCATAAATGGCAGAATTTCCTTCTTTATCGTGGCCAAATAATCTTCTAACGTGCACATGGACCCCATGTTCTTCACCCATTCCTCCACCAGTGGACACTTAGGTTGTTTCCGTGTCTTGGCTCTTGTGACTAATGCTGCAGTGAACATATGGGAGTAGATATCTCTTTGGCATAAACATTCTGTTTCTTCTGGATAAAATTCCAAAGGATAAAACACCCAGGGGTGAAATTACTGGGTTGTATGATATTTCTATTTTTAAGTTTTTGAGGAGCCTCCATACTATTTTCCAGTGTGGCTGCACGTGTTTGCATTCCTAGCAACAGCCCAA
This sequence comes from Mustela nivalis, assembly GCF_964662115.1. Taxonomy (NCBI): domain Eukaryota; kingdom Metazoa; phylum Chordata; class Mammalia; order Carnivora; family Mustelidae; genus Mustela; species Mustela nivalis. Next base: position 131,727,238 of record NC_139040.1, read on the forward strand.
GAGGGTTCTCCTTTCTCCCCATCCTTGCCAACACCTGCTGTCTCTTGTGTTGCTGACTTGAGCCATTCTGACCAATGTTAGGAGGTATCTCATTGTAGTTTTGATTGGCATTTCCTTGATGCTGAGTGAGGTGGAACATCTTTCCATGTGTCTGTTGGCCATCTGGATGTCTTCTTTGGAGAAATGCCTGTTCATGTCCTCTGCCCATTTTTTAATCGGGTTGTTTGCTTTCTTGTTACTAAGTTGTGTGAGTTCATCTCATCTTTCTTGATGCTATTAGTTTTGAAAACCAAAAGTGCAAAAGTTTGCAAATGACCTCTTACCAGGTCACTGACAGGGCAGCATATATATAAAATAAGGGGGGGTCTCAGACACAAGTGTTCATAGCTACCCATTCCAGCCCAAACTGTCTGGGAGTTCCAAAGAGGAATCAGAATAACCTTGGGGAGAGTGCCCTAATAAAGTAACTGATCTTAAATTAAAAACTTAGTAGGATCCTGAGAAACTTTAAAATTGGAAAGCCACTTAGGTACTATATCTTTGTTAACATACTGAAAATCAAGTTAGTTAGCAATGGCCTGTACTCAAAACCTAGAGTGTTTTTTTTTTTTTTACTTGGATATTGAGTAATGACAAAACTTGGCTTAAATTTCTGTTCTAAAACTGGATTGTCTTCTGAAAAGTCGATGGGGCGAGAGGCACAAATGCATATTTCTGTCACAATAATTAATTGAACAGCCAGAGAATTGGTTTTCCAGATTTCCTGACCTGCTAAACAGGAACTCCAAGAAGCAGAGAGAGTCCATATACATTTTTATTCTAATGGAATGTTTCTCCTTCTGCAAAATGTTACCCAAGAGTGGAAGAAGCAGAATTAGTGTCTTCTGGGAAACAGGTGTACCTACTATTACAATTTTTTTCATCAACATCTTGCTTCCATGATTATTCTCACTTTCTGTGGAATTTATGGAGAGCTAAAATGACTTTAACCTCAAGATCATAAAACATATGCCAAAAAGCTTACAAAGATTTCCACAAAAGAGGTAAAGAAAGTCTCTTTTGGCAAGTGGTAATAGTTTGCTGACCATCTTAAATCAAGATGTTCTTAGCGGCTTGGTGTCTCCCAGGGGTGAAACCAGGTAGAATATTCAAATCTAAAAACAAAATCATTCACTTGAGAGGTTATGAATGTTTGCATCTCTGTGTGTGGGTGGAGGTGTGGGTTGGTGGGTGCATACATCTTAGTTCTGGGCCAAGGAAATAAAGGAAGCACGGACCATAATATATATGGTGAAAACGTTCTTGAAAGGCTAAATTATGTCATTTCCCAAATCCCTATGTTGAAACTCTCAGTCCCCCAGACCTCAGCATGGGGCTCTATTTGGCCATGGGGCCTTTAAAGAGGGGATTAAGATAAAATGAGGTCACTAGGATGCATTCTAAACCCATGGGATTAGGGTCTGTATAAGAAGAGATGAGGACACAGACAGCACAGAGGGTTGACCATGTCAGGACACAGGAAGAACACGGGGTCTACACGCCCAGGAGAGAGGCCTCAGGAGGAATCAGCCTCAGCCCTGCCTGGATCACAGTCTCTCAATTTCAGCCCCGCCTGGATCTCACACTCCCACCCTCCAGGACCCTGAGACATAAACATGTGTTGTTTAACCACCCAGATGATGGCATTTTGTTGTGCCAGCCTTAGCAAAATACCACAAAACTCTAGAGGGCTGTTGGACCCCAAATAATGATGTCAATGAGAATCAAGATCTTGCCGTTAATGGGGGAATCGAGAGGAGGAACACCGTCCTTACTGTTTACTGTTTCAGCTTCCTGAGATCACGGCCATGCAGGGTTAGGCAGAGCAAGTTTTCTTTAGCGTTTCAACTCTACCCTTCCCAGGAAATGTAGCTTCAAGGGGAGAATGAGTTGGAGGGCGACCATGAGTAAACAGCCAATGGGAGAAGCAGTGTAGTAGAACAGATGGAAATACCATTCCGTTGCATGGCTAACATTGGCTGATTTCCTTACGTTCCTGTTGCTACATTATTTACATAGAATGCAGGGAAGCAAAAAAAAAAAAAATTTTTTTTCCAATCTAAAATGGTGATTACTCCTTGAACATTTAACCACGTGACTCAGAGGTCACATTATACCACCTTACACTCATACTTTGGGATGTTCTCTTTGGGAGATGTGACAGCTCCAAAACCAATTTAGCTCTCAGAATCGAGTCTGTCCTACTTGGGATAACTTTTCACTGGGGAAAAAAGAGAGGGAGAAGTCAGAGAGGGGGAGAAAAATGGGAATTGCACAGGCAGTCAATAATTGCTCAAGGTTATTTACAAACTCAAGGAACCGATGGACGCTTTGAACACTTCCCTTTAAGTGAGTTGATTCCTTACTTTAAAACCTGGGATTCAGACTTACGTGTCATGCAAATAGCATCAACCAGAAAATATAAACCATCAACATTGCTCACGGGAAATTCGATATTTAGAGGAACAATAAAAGATGGTTACAAAAAACTATTTTCCATGTTGAGTCTCCTCCTAGAAAAGGCTCACTCCATGTTCATGATATACACTTGAAATTCCATTCACTACTCTCCAGGGTGCAAAGTTTTACACATACAAGCTTGCTCGCCAAATTTCCCTGAAAAGAGAAATAGCCATTAAAGGTGGGTCACCAGAGCACAGAATTAAAGGGAGGCTTTGGATAGTTGGTGATTTATGGACTCAGAGCATCTCAGGAGACAGGAATACACAAACATGATCGCACACACGTGTATGCAAACCTCAAGTGAATGTGGATCGTGTTGACCTTGGGGCAAGAGGACTCTGCCTTTAAGAGTAGATTTGTTTAGTCACCACTAGGCAATACTGCCTTACACACGCAGTTTTGGCAGGTGTACAAGTGTGTGCTTTTGCTAGGGGGACGAGCCAGATTTTCCTCTGCAAATCTTGATAAAGTTAGAAGGAAATCATGATCCGTTAAAAAAAACACAACATGGTGTCCATCATATAAAATAAAAATCACCTGGTACTGGGAGAAACTCTTTCCCATGTGTCTTGGTTGATGTAGGAGAACTATCCTTGAGCATACCTTGACACAAGCATACGATGAGTTTCCGAAGCTCCTTGTTCTCAAGGTCCCAGTAGGGGCCACCATCATGGAGCAGAAGGGGAACTGGGGAGATGTTCCTCTGAGACACCAGTGCCTTCAACTCTACAGGTTGACTTCTATGACACTCCACATCTTTCCAGCCCTATGGCTTGAGGAGAGAGTGTTATTTAAGTTCTACAGAAAAACCAACTGAATACACCTCCTTCAGGTAATCCTTCGAGGGCGTATAAGATAAGACACAGAATAGCGGCAAACCCTGATTTTCCTGCATGAATTCATTTATTTACTTACATTTATTTGACTCGTGTATTAATTCATTTCGCTCACTTATTGGCACCATCTGCCCATGTTCCGCTCTGCCCCGAGGGGCTGTCAAGAAAAGTTCACTCCTTTCAGCACGGAAAATCGAAAACAAACAATGGGAACGCGTCTTGCCTTGAAAGCAAGCTCCACGTTCTAAAACAGTTGGTTCTTACCGGGTCAATGTCTGGGCAGAAAAAAAAAAAAAATCCGTCTTTGATGAAGATAAAATGACTTGGCTGCATTCCATCGTCCCCACAGGATTGGAATAGATATTTTTGCAAGCACAGTCTTGTAGCTTTCATGTGAACTGTGGGCGGACCTTTTGGTTTAAAAATAGTGGGATAAAGTGAAACAGGCTGGTTGTTGTTATATATATACTCACTCCAACATCTTCTTGTAACATGAAAGACTTCGGAAGCGTATCTACAGACAGACGCACATACATAATGCAGAAAACGGATGTGCGTTGTACGTACACACACGCGTAGGCTTGGTAAATCTCTTCTTGGCTCTGGATTTTGGCTAGAACCAATGAGAACCTCGGTGGGGCCCCCCTAGGTATAGCAGCAAACTTGGGTCATTTTGGTTTTTCGGGTAAAAAAAAAAAAATCAAGAAAAGTGTGTGGCATCCTGCCTACTCTCTGCTCTTCTGCACGTTCTTTTTATTTTTTAAGATTTTATTTATTTGTTTGACACAGAGAGTGTATGCACACGTGAGCAGGAAAGGGGCAGCGGGTGAGGGAGAAGTAGACTCCCCACTGAGCAGGGAGCCCGACATGGGGCTCAATCCCAAGACTCTGAGATCATGACCTGAGCCGAAGGCAGATGCTTCACAGACTGAGCCACTCAGGCATCCCTGTTCTGAACCTTCTAAGAAAATGATTTCAATGCCTTTTGGATAAGCAGTGAGCAGGAGATTAAAGATGAGCTTTGGGTGATGGGCTTTTGGTGTTTCAGGTCACCAGGAAAGCCCTTGTCCTCTGACCCTCTGTCCTAAGTTGCCCAGCCAGCCTCGGTCTCTCAAATGTCCTCCATGGTGACCCCTTGGCCTTCTTTTCTCCATCGGTTTACTAGGATCAAGGGATTCATGATCCTGATTGCGTGAGGAACCCAGTCCTGCAAAGACTGCCAGATTCTCTACGTGGGGCATTTGCCGATCTCTGTGCTGTTAATCTCGGCAATGCTGATGAGAAGCCATCAGTGACTTCACCATGTGTAAAGTTCAACTTGCTAGTGCCTCATGCACACACAGCATCAGTGGGTCTCTCTGTTCTTTCCTTCTACAGAACAGAGCGTCCCAAACTTGGTGCACATCAGTATCACCCAGTGAGATTTCAAAAGCCCTAACACTTAGTATGCACCACTGGACAATGAAGAGGAGTATCTAGCCTAGGTCCTGGGCGTCAGTATCTTTAAAGATCTCCACAGGATTCCAATGCCTTAAGTTTGCAAAACTTGGCTGTGGGTATGAAACAATTCATTCACCAGCTAGTTAATTCACTACAATTTTTTTTTTTAAATGCCTGCTGGTTGCTGACTCTGATAGGGCTGAATGTTCCTGGTTTCCACCCCTCACACCTTTGGAAGCATCCTTAGGATGCCATTGCACATGAAAGGTGTCCCTATCTACCTAGAGAACAAAATTAAATCTGGGACTTCACATCAGTTCATCTACTAGCTTCATGAAACTTGTGTAAACCCCATGCTTTTTAGTCAGAAAGCAAATTTACAGTGAATCCCTATCATTAAACATGTGTCTGAACCCAGAGATTGCACAAAACCAAGGTCAATCCAATGTAGACTGTGGACATTGAGACGTATCAGAGTCCCAAACCCATAGACTCCACAGTATGAAGAGTTAATCCAATTTACACTGTGGACTTTCGAACATATCAGAGTCCCAAAGCCATAGACTCCACAGCACAAAGAGTTAATCCAATGTACACTGTGGACTTGTGGACATATCAGAGTCCCAAACCCATAGACTCCACAGCACGAAGAGTTAATCCTCATGGACACTGTGGACTTTCAGACATATCAGAGTTCCAAACCCATCGACTCCACATTACAAGGAGTTAATCCAATGTACACTGTGGAGTTGTGGACATACCAGAGTCCCAAACCCACAGACTCCACAGTACAAAGAGTTAATCCTCATGCACACTGGACTTTGGGTGATTATGTTTGTCCATGTGAGGTCAACACTTGCAACTCATGTCCCATCTCATGGAGAATGTGGATGGGGGGAAGCTGTGCCTGTATTGGGGACTGGAGGTTATAGAGGAACTTCCTGTACTTTTCCTCTCAATTTGCTGTGAACCTAAAACTATTCTTGAAACGTAAGACTTAAGAGGCATCTGGATTGGCTCAGTCAATGAAGCATCTGTCTTTGGCTCATGTCATGATTTTGGGGTTCTGGGATGGAGCCCTGTGTGAACAGGGAGCCTGCTTCTCCCTGTCCCTCTGCCCCTCCCCATACTTGTGCGCTCACTACCCTCCCCCCGTCAAATAAATAAAATCTTTAAAAAAATAAGACTTTAAAATAAGCCAATTTGCCTCATGCCCATTAAATACTTTTCTCCATTTGTCATGACCTTAGAAATAGTAGTTGTCGAAAGAGTTGACCTTTTCTTTTTTCTTTTTTAAGAGTTGACCTTTTCTTTTCTTTTTTTTAAAAGCTTGAATCTTTTGAACCAGCTGAGTTGAATTCCAGGCACTTATTTCTCAACTTGGGTGAATTTTCTTCTCAGCCCTGCTCCCTGAAAGGGAGAAAACCTGGAGTTGGAGACTGTTAATGCCCACCCAATGAAGCAAGGCCTGGCCAACTGGTTGACCTCAATTCTTGAGAAGCTATATCTAATCAACCATCTTTGCACCTTGTTGGGGCTTTGGACAGGATTCGGTCAGATGCCGTAAGCCAAGGACTCTGCCCAAGGTCTGTACACAAATTTTCCTCGTATGTGTGTTTCCTAGGGTTTGAGAAGGTACCATGGCGGGATGAAGTGAGTCTATTCTCATGTCACAGAGCGCTGTCAAAACCAAACGTAGACATCCTCTTTTCTCCTAATGTTGGTGGGATTCCATATACTGGTATACACAAACTACCCCTTTTCCCTTTTCTCATGCCCGAAGACCTCCAGGGGTCTCTGAAATACTGTCATAGCAGCAACTGGAAAAAATACAATACTGTTGGCTCTTGAACAACATGGGTTTGAACTACATGGGTTCACGTATACAGGAACTTTTTCTTTCAACAAATACAACACAGTTCTATAAATACAACTTCTTTTCTTTATGATTTTAGTTTTTTTAAGATTTTATGTATTTGAGGCAGAAAACGATAGAATGCATACAGAGGAAGAGGGAGAGGGAGAAGCAGGCTCCCCACTGAGCAGGGAGCACGATGTGGACTTGATCCCAGGACCCCAGGATCATGACCTGAATTGAAAGCAGACGTTTCACCTACTGAGCCACACAGACACCCTTTACATAAGATTTTCTTGATGACTTTTCCTTTCCTCTAGCTTACTTTATTGTAAGAACACAATATACAGTACATAAAACATACCATATACATGTGAATCGACTACGTATGTTCTCAGTAAGACTTCTAGTCAACAGTAAGCTATTATTGGTCATTAAATTTTAGGGGGAATCAAAAGTTACATATGGGTTTTCAACAGTGCAGGCATTGGCCCCCAAACCCTGGTATTTTTCAAGGGTCACCTGTACAAGCGAGGGATAGATCCAGAAGTCAATGGTTGATGAAAGTCACCTTCCTTCCCCAATTAATGAGCCCATCTGCTCTGGAGAAGGAATGCCATGTGTTGTCTGCTCATTAAATGCCTCACTCCCTACAAGACATCTTGAACCTGAGTCCTGGCAGCTGGAGAAAACAGATCAACAATAAGCTTCTCTGCCTGGGGTCATTGCCCCAATCCAGCAGTTAAGAGGATTAGTACGATCTGAGGCAAGAAATGCTTCATGGAGAGTCCTCACCCTTGGAATTCCAAAGTTTAGACGTGAAACAAAGCTAAGGAGGCAAACCATATTAAACTGAATTTGTTGCCATGAGCTAAACAAGGAACATCTTTGAACATACTCATGAACTCTGCTGTGTGAGTTCCCCGAGCACATTCTTTGCTTTTCAGTATCATCAGGAGGAGCCAGAGGAACAACTCCTAGGGGACCGGGTTTCCTGTTCAACTTTCCCGGCCAACACAGGCTTTTTGGTAGCTCAGTCTCTAAATAGGTCTGTAGCACAGGACCCGTATCCCTCTCCATCTGCTGATGGGGAGTTGCTTCTTCCTGGCCAGACATGGAGCCCAGTGGTAGAGATTAAGGAGTGAGCACCATCCGGCAAGTGTAGTCATGGAGTCCTCAGTCTGGAGGACAGAGACACTAATAAAAACAGTCAGGCTAGTGGAGGCATCATGGCAGACCATGGTGGGTGTGGTGATGGACACGTAGATCATTCCAGAGAACATAATAGAGGGAGTGGGTTGGTCTAGGAGGTCAGACATGGATCCACTCTGCTCTTCATAGAAGACACGTTCCGTCCAAACTTGTCCAGCAGTGGAAGTGGGAGAGAGCCAGGGTGACTGGAGGGCACATGGAAAGGGGACACAGGTGAGACATGCAAGCAGAGACAGAGGAACGGCCAGAGCTTAGAGTCTTGGACAGCACACCAAGGGTAGTGTCCATTGTAGAAGCAATGGCCAGCAGCTAGAAGAAGTAAAGACGCAGGGCTGTGTCTACTAGAGGGGGATTTTGTAAACATCCCAGTGGCTTCGGCATAAGCAATACGGATCAGAATTCATCTGCGGGGTGGTCAGTTAAAGGGTAGATATACTGTCCGGGTGAGAATCCATGATCATTTATACTAGATTCACCGTGTTAGCCGTGTAAAGATGCCGACAAATGACGGCCACCCGGGGAGGCTGGTGACGGCTCAGACCAGCTGACATGCAGAACTCTAGGTCCCCGGCTCATGGAACCCAACCCACCAGGCTGAAGCAGAAGTTTGTTTTTTGGTCTTAATGAGTTTAATAAGATATAAGAGGAAACATGCTGAGGACCTGCTGCAGGGTTTTGAAACTTCAAACTAAAATCAATAGCATGCAGAAATATTAACATGCGCGGATCTTCCATTAAGGCCATGGCCAGTGGCCAAAAGGCAGATTTTGTTTTGTTTTCTTTTTCTTTCTTTTTTTTCTATTTTTTTTTTTTTTTTTTGGTACATGTTCCAAAACCCCCCAAGTCTAGGAAAACCAGAACACTGTTCCAGAAGCTGTGTCATCACGACTTCACTAATGAAGTAAGATACGTTCCACAAGGAGTCACAAGGCGACGGCTTCCCCCAAATCTGTCCAGTGGGAAGCAGCTCTGTTTTCCTGGGTTGAAATGTGTGTTCAGCAAATGCGATTCCCATGCCTCACCTGCTGACCAGGCTGGACGTCTTTGGAGTCCCTCTCGTCCAGATGTTTTGCCCCCCCCTTCTGGGGTAGCCAGTGTGTGGCCAGCAGCCAGTCCTTTTGAGGGGGACAGGAGACAGCCTGCATCGTCCAGGAAGCCCAATCAGGAGGCCCTGCTCTCTTCCTGGACGGAATGGGAGTTTATACCAATGTCTTCTGTGGAAATCATGGGAAATGTTGTCAGAGTCTAGCTGCTCCTTGTGGGAACAAATTTCTGGAGACAGACTCTGGAGCAGAGCAGGAGAAGCAGCAGCTCCAGGTTGAGGGGAGACAGCATGAGGACTGGTGGCCAGTGGGAATAGCAGAGGTACAAGCAAAGCAGTCAGGGTGACCAGGGTCCCTGCATACCTTGCTTTGTCCCTTCTGTCTCAGTGTCCACTTCCTGGGTCCTCCCTTTCTCCCTCACTCCCTCTTCCCACACTATTTCCCCCAAAGACCTGCCTTCTCTTTCCTGCTTTCCCCCAGTCCCAGAGAAAGATGTGGCCTTCAGCTGACTGACCCCTCATTCTCTTTTCTACCATGGTCTCTCCCAAGACACGTTGCCTCTGCATCCAAGACCCTTCTACCCTGCAAACAGAGGTGTCCCCTCTGCAACCTTCCAGAAGGGGACAGATGAGCCCACTGTTGATCTGAAGCCACATTCTGGTGGACTTGATGGAGCCATGAAGGCATTCCCCCACCTCCCTAAGACTCAGGGTGGGTCTCCCTGCGACCCCAACTAATGCCAGGCAGATTTTCACATTGAGCTGCATAGAGCTGCTTCTGCAGATCAGTAAAAGGTTAAAAGGATGAGATGATGAATCCATTTAGAGCGAGAGCCAGACCTCAGAGATCTTGACTCAGTAAGCAATCAATCTCAGGGCTTTAGGACACGGCTCTGAACGCCCACGTCCATCTGTGTGTTAGGGTCTTAGGGCCGCCATAACAAAGCAACAGCATCTTCATCTTCTACCAACCACAGACTGGGGGGATTACACAAAAAGGCAATGATTTCCCACCATCCTGGAGCCTGGGAGTCTGAGTTCCAGGCAGGGCTGAGACTGGTTCCTCCTGAGGCCTCCCTCCTTGGCAAGTAGATGGCAATCTTTCCATCACACCATTTACACCTGTCTGCATTGTGCCCATACCTGAACTGTGTAGAGCCCATCTTCCTTGGTCTTTCAACATCAATGAGAACCAGGGCCATTTACTTTCAGGTATTTGTTTCAAGCTCCCCCTCCTTCTCCAATTTTCAGATTAGATTCATGATCTTTATTTTTTTTTAATTTTTCATTTTAATTCCACTATAGTTAACAAAAATAAACTCATAATGAATGAAAAGCCTACAAGTGAGACTTAAAACCATAAAAAATTCTACAGGAGAGCACAGAGCCATAATGTCTCTGACATTCTCATAGCTGCATTTTTCTAGATATGTCTTCTGAGGCCAGGGAAATAAAAGCAAAAATAAACTATCGGGGCTACATCAGGATAAAAAGCTTATTGCAGCAATGGAAACAATAGTCACAACTAAAAGAACACCTACCCAGTGGGAGAAGATGTTTGCAAATGACATATCTGATGAAGGGTTAGTATCCAAAATATATAAAGAACATATACAACTGAACACCAAAACAAAACAAAACACCCTCAAATAATCCAATCGAAAGGGGGCAGAAGACATGATCTTTAAATCATGTAAACCTTTATTTTAAAACAATGGTTTATAGGGTTTTGAAACTTTGGCACAGAGAGTTCATGGAAGGAGTTTCAATTTTTATAAATTAATGGACTTTGTGTATTTCTCTTCCCATTAGCAATAAAACTGTTATTTGTTAGTAACTTGTAACAAATATTTATTGAACTCTTAGTAACAGCAATGTCTAGTCACTTAAAATATTCCAGAGTAAATCAGAAGGGTGATCAAGAAGTGTGTCTCCCTTATGCAAGCTGGTGCAGCCACTCTGGAAAACAGCATGGAGGTTCCTCAAAATGTTGAAAATAGAACTGCCCTATGACCCAGCAATTGCACTATTGGGTATTTGCCCTAAAGATACAAACGTAGTGATCCAAAGGGACACGTGCACCCGAATGTTTGTAGCAGCAATGTCCACAGTAACCAAACTATGGAAAGAACCTAGATGTCCATCAACAGATGAATGGATCAAGAAGATGTGGTATATATGCACAATGGAATACTATGCAGCCATCAAAAGAAATGAAATCTTGCCACTTGCGACAACATGGATGGAACTAGAGCGTATCATGCTTAGCGGAATAAGTCAAGCGGAGAAAGACAACTATCATATGATCTCCCTGATATGAGGAAGTGGTGATGCAACATGGGGGCTTAAGTGGGTAGGAGAAGAATAAATGAAACAAGATGGGATTGGGAGGGAGACAAACCATAAGTGACTCTAAATCTCACAAAACAAACTGAGAGTTGCTGGGAGGAGGGGTTTTGGGAGAAGGGGGTGGCGTTATGGACATTGGGGAGGGTATGTGCTTTGGTGAGTGCTGTGAAGTGTGTAAACCTGGTGATTCACAGACCTGTACCCCTGGGGATAAAAATATATGTTTATAAAAAATAAAAAATTAAAAAAAAAGAAGTGTGTCTCTCTTTAATAGAAGTGTGTCTCCCTTTAATAGGTTCATGGAAACTCTTAAGTCATGAGCCCTTTTGGTACACAAAGAACATAAACATGAACAAGGTAGCATTTTTAGATCATCCCAATAAAAAGCAAAATCAATTGAGTTCAAACCCTGCATATATTCATAGTTTTGTCAAATTTACCCAATCACCCATACAGGGTGAAGTGTTTCTTAGGGCCAGAGAAATAAGCCAGGAGGAGAAGACAACACACAAACATGCAGACACACACACACACACGACTCATTGCTCCAAGAGACATGCCATTTTGGGTTGCAAAGAAAATATCCCGGTTGTGGAATAAAGTTTCCTGCTTCAAAAGAAGCCCTTGTAAGTTGGATCACGGTGTCTCCTGGAGGTGAGATATGGTGGGCGTAATCTGGCACCTGACGCTTGCAACTGGCATCCCTACAAAGATTCCATGTTTGGGTCTAATCAGCAGATTATCTCTGTCTAGACAGTGAGTTAGGCCTGGCAAAGGGTTGGCTTTGCTCATGCAGATAGAGGGGGCTGATGAGGTCTACCCAAGGTCTTTGAGTACACAGCCCGGGCCCTTGTCTGCTGCACAGAGGATATGACTTACCGCCCATGAACTGCCTTTTGGAATTTCAATGGGTGCATTGGCTATCTTCAGTTAAAACCTCCTACGTATTATTTACCTAAAACCCTGCTTGCTGAGATCATTTTTGGCAAGAGCGACGGATTATGATAAATCATTATTTCCCGGTTTCCATATTGCTGGTCATTTTCGTTTCCATGTGTTATTCTGCGATTCCCTGGGGGACGCTTTCATGGCCTAATGGTCTACGTCCTTCTGCACACAAATCTTAAATTATCTCATGGCTTCAGCATCCTGTTCCTAGGACTTGTTCACATGTCTGGAATAGCAAAGACATAAAAGAAAGGGCTAATTTTCCAGATGGTAAAGATAAATAAATTTAAAAAAAAAAAAGGAGAAATACATGAATTGACTCCTCTGTTGTCAAGAAAGCAAAATGCTGTAAAAGCATCAGGTTAATATTGGTTGGCTGTTTTCTGTGTGCTAACCCCTGCGCTAATTGCTTCGCAGACATTATCTTCCTGAAACCAGAGTCAGGACGATTGTGATTCCCCAAGTGGGAGCTGCCGTCTGAACTCAGCGTTTGGCTTCAGCCTTGGACTTCCTAACCGCTGGTCTACACAACAGAGCATTTCGGGGATCTGCATAATCATTATATGTGGGTTTTACTCTTCTTTTCACATCAGGATCTTGGAGTCCTTTCAAAGTATAAATAAACAGGGGATTTTAATTTTTTTATTTTTTTTTTATTTTTTGGTGAAACAGAAACTTTTCACTAATTTTTTTTTTTTTTTGCTTTTTCTATTTAATGTCGGTCCAAGCAGAAGATTATAAGTGAGGAAAAAATGGTGAACCCGCTCGAGCAGGAATAGCTTATTATGCGTAAGAAGATACTACATACCCTTGTGATTTTGTTCCAACACAAACCAGGACTGCGGCCGTAGGAGAAGCCAGTTCTCAGCCACCCCCGTCCTCTGAATTTGGAATGGATGACTTCTGTCGAGGTAGGTTTCACTGGCGGTTTCTATAAGGGGCCAACGGATACCTCTCAGAGAACGTGAAACTCCTCGACAAGAAAATCTGAGCAGATCTGTTCCCAATGTTCTCCCGGAGCCCTCGTCACCGTCAAAATGTGTTTCTAGAAGTACAGAATTTGGGGCAGCCCTGGGTCTACCTTGCATGGCTCAGTTGCACCAGGGGCAACATGGGTGGAAGCTCTAGGCTTCTCTTCTCTTGACCCCTGGTTGTTCTACATTTCTGTAGCTCTGCACGGTGGCCAGTCTGCTGTGTCTTGCTAATGTTCTCACGAGGAAGGAGGGTTCAGGCTGATGGTACTGTGTGGTGGTTGCCTGTAGGGCTTCAGTGGTTCTGTAGGAAATTAGTTTTAGTAGGGAAAAAAGACAATAAGCACATATTTAGAACTAATGGTAGTGTCTTTCAGAGGCAGCGGCGTGGATGTATCCAGAAAGGCTGTGTCATCCCAGTGGACGATGTGATTTTGTAGGGTTATTTCTTGCCTAGGCTCAAGCCCCATGGAGTGCTGGTAGACCTTCTGTTTCAACCATCTGTCTGTTTCTTTTCTCTTCTCCCTCATGAGCCCTATTACCTTACACCTTGCCATGATGGTGCCTCCTTCTACAGGCACAGTTTCTTCCTACCTGATACACAACATCAACACTAAAGGAGTGACAGAAAGACCCCACTAGTGATAGAATGTATTATGTGTGGACCCTTTTGGCCTTTAGGACTTAAAATTTTCTTTTTTTTTTTTTCCAGTGGCTGCATTTATTTTTTTTTTTATAATTAAATTTATTTATTTTCAGCATAACAGTATTCATTATTTTTGCACCACACCCAGTACTCCATGCAATCCGTGCCCTCTATAATACCCACCACCTGGTACCCCAACCTCCCAACCCCCATAAAATTTTCTTGATCACTCAAAGTTCCTTGGATCCCAGTTGCTAGGGTGATGGAGAATTGATGGTCCAAAACTGAGAAGCAGGTTGCCAGGTGGTGGTTCCTTGAGTCCATTCTGTGCTCCTGTGAACAGAACCTTATAAGTCCTGAGGGCATAAGATTTTGTTCTCCTCTTCTGGAAAACAGGGACATTGGTGTTAAATCTATAGTTTTCAACCTTGACGGCATATGAGAGTGACCTGGGGAGTTCAAGAACCGGTCCAGTGCTAGGTTCTGCTCTGGGAAATTCTGCCTTCATGGGTCTGCTTCTCCAAGTCTGGCTCCTGAGCCAAAGTGTCACCAGGAAGCCAGTGGAAATGCAGAGTTTGGGGGCCCCACTGCAGACCTGCTACCAGGACTCCAAATCTGCACTCTAACAAGAACCCTGGGCCATTTCTATGTCCATTAAATGTTTATAAGCACTGCTCTAAAAGGATTTCTCAGACCCTCGTATTTGGGTTCTCCTCACTGCAAAACAGTCCGCACAATATCACATAGACTGAATTACAAAGTACCAATTTTATATTAAAAAGCTCTTACCAGGCTTCCAAGAAACCCATTCGCCCCAGAACAGTCCACATACCTCCAGAGGAAAACTACACTTTAAACGTTTTAAGGATTTCTTAAACAGAGATTTGTTCTCACCATCCTTTAACTTTATGCAGGATAAATTGTGAGCCAAAAAGGAATCTTAAACCTCTTTTCAAGTAAACAGTATTGAGAAAGAGCCCTACAACAGCTCATCTTTTTCTCTCCCCCGCCCCCAAACCAAAGCAAAACCCCAAAAAGAGCATCTGGTCCAATTGTAGGGCACCATGTGGCGTCTTCGAAACAAATTATATGTTAACAATTTGCAACCGCACGTCCCCAGATGAGCAGTCACTGAAGGAGTTACTTATAAAGAATTAAGGGGGGGGAAAAAAAAAAGAAAGGAAAAAGAAAAGGAGACGTTCTTCCGGCTCAGGCTTTATTTTTTAATTTGGAAATTGGCTTCCTTTTTCCATTTACTTCCAAGATGTGCAGCAACTTAACGGATAAACACTGGCCATCTGCTTCATTCAATTGGAAACGCCTCTGATCAAATTATTTTTCTGACCACCATGTTTCCCTCCTTTTAATCTACCTGCTTAACGACAGTGAAAATGTGCGTGCGCCGTAGATGGCTGCAATTTTCAAGGCCTTTGCCAAAATTATATAAGTAGATGCAGTTGCTTCTCTTTACGAAGCTACATTTTTTTCCCCCTTTCAGGCACTGACATACCATAGATCATGGTTTATCCTCTTTTACATGAGTCTGTCTTCCACGTGTAATGAATACTCTCCACATGCATCATTCAGTTAAGACGTGTTACATTTTGCATTGATGCTATATTCTGTTACACCAAAATCATGGAAAAAATTTTTTTTTTTTTCTGGGCTGTGGTCCCTCTAAGAAGAGTTCGAGTGGAAATTTCTAGAAACGTCAACTCTCTCCTCCCCCTTTTTGGATGTAGTTGGATTAAAGATCCAAAGGGTTTGAAGATCATCAAAGGTTACTGCTGACTCCAGCACCAGGATGAAGACGTTCCAGTCTTTTGAACTGATGTCACTTTTATTTTCAAATACTGGTCATGTAATGGTTTGCAAATGTGAGGAACATGCTTTAGAAACACCCAGAAGGCACGAGGCGGGCGTGATCAAAGGAGAGTAGAATTAATACTTTAGTATCGCATATGGAGTTGAATTTTCAAAAAATACATTCAGACCGCCTTTCTACTTTCAAAGAAAAGGCTCCACCTCTTTGGGTATCATGGTTCATCTTTGTCGGTGAACATCACGCCCTTGAGGAGGAACCCAAGGGTTGATGGACATGACTCGGCAACCAGGTTTCACCTCCGATGGAGACCACAGAGGGTCCCTAGCACAGTGTGATTTGAGGCAAAATGGGAAGTTCTTCCACCCAAAGCAACCAACATAGTAACAAGAAGAAACAATCATCATCATCATTTGCTGATGACCAACATGATCAAGATGACCAATGCCTTTGTCATCTTTTTCTTCTGAGGATGCAAATAGCCAGTAGTGGGGTTGCCAAAATTAGCAGATAAAAACGCAGAACATTCAGCGAAAGGGGGGGCTTCAGATTAACGATGGGTGATTTTTTTCATCTAACTGTAACCCCTGATATATGTAGGATATCCTTATACTAGAAAAGAAACATTATTCATTAGAAAATCTAATGGAACTGAGGTCTTGGAGTTAATCGTGCAATCCCCACTATGTTTGGGGAACTCTGTATCTGCACTGCCCTGGAAAGTAGCAGGGGAAAAGACTGTCCACCCAGGGAGGAGGGCTGGGCTGCTGTCTGTCGATGTAGAGCTTCAGGTAGGAGATGCAACAGGTGTGGGTCAGTTGCTATGAGGAGGGAGAAAGGCATTCTGGGAAACTCTGCTCCATCCATCACTTGGTCCTGAAGCAGCTTTGCTGTTGGGACCATTCCAACAGAGTCAGCCCTACTTTCTCCCCTTGCTGAAGGTACAGTGGCCACAGAATGAATTCACGAGGACATCCTACTCTTCACTGGGGCTCCTGAGAACAAGGCATATTGACAGCTTTACACCTGGAAGTCCCAAGCCCTCCTGTCCCATAAACACCTGTTGCCCAACTTGTCCTTGAGAGCAGATGATCCTTTGTCACCCAATCTTGCCCCATTAAACCTCACTCTTTACTTTCTTGGTGGTTGAGCAAATTAAAGTTTAAGGACAAAAACAAAACAAAACAAAACGTCTATTCCTGCAAACACGCTCGCTCTCTTTCTCTCTCTCTCTCTCGGTTTTGTTTGGCTTCTCTTTGCCATTCCACGTCCCCTTTCTTCCTTTTTCCCCACAAAGCTAATGACACAATGCCAATGTCATGTGGGTTGTAGCTGGTTTTGAGAGGAGAGTTGACCCGTCAGTGCAGGAGGATTTCATATGAAATTGACTCACCCTCTCCCCCAATGTGGAGAATCTCTGATTAACGTGGACTAATGTGGAGAATTTTTCCTCTTCCTCAATCATTATGTGTAGTACTTGCCTGGAATGTGGTACTGCATTTATTTTAGTTGCTATCTATCTATTTTCTAGCTATCCATCTTTTATCTATCTATCTATCTATCTATCTATCTATCTATCATACATCCACCCATCCATCCATCCATCTATCCATCCATCCATCCATCCACCCATCCACCTATCCATTATCTATCATCCATCCAACCATCCATCTATCCAACCATCCAACTATCCATCCATACATCCATACATCCATCAATCTATCCATCCACCCATCCATCCATCCATCCATCCATCCATCTATCCATCCGCCACCCATCCATCCATCATCTATCATCTGTTGATGCATCCATCCATCCATCCATCCATCCATCCATTATCTATCCATCCATCCTTCTATCTATCATCCATCTATCCATCTATCAATCATCTTACCTATTTCTCCATCGATCTATGCACCTACCCACATGGATTAACCTGGCTACACTCACCCACTCAGTTTGCAAGATCTTTATTACTTTCTTTTCACAAACACACACACACCATCCCAAACCACCCACATATTCTGACCCTAGGTTATTACTCAACTTTATTTTCCTTATAAACCCTCTGTTGCACTGAGACAAGCAGGGCCAATATCCCCAACCCTTGCCACATCTGTTCTCAGTGGTAAGGTTCCGATTTTAATCTAGCATTCTTGAATGCAGAAATTATTACATTTATTTTCTTCTCCTTTTTGGAGAAGGAGAGATAATGTTGCTCCAGAGCATTGGTGAGGTCATTGCACCATGGAAAAGCAAAAGTAGACAAGCAGTAGTGATGTATGTACATGACCCTTTTACTAAGAATAATAACTATTATGGCTGGCATTGGTTTTTTTGTAATTTGCACAAAAATTGTAATTTGTACAAAAAATGTATTTTTTTAAAAGATTTTACTTATTTGAGAGAGAGAGAATGAGACAGAACAGGTATGCAAGGAAGTAGGACAGAAGAAGAAGCAGACCCCCTGCTGAGCAGGGAGCCTCAGGCAGGACTCAATCCCAGGACTCCAGGATTATGACCTGGGCTGAACACCGTCATTCAGCCAACTGAGCTACAGCGGTGTCCCGCATTAATGTAATTTTAAATGCTATGGAAGAGCCAATCAGAAGAATCTACCTACCAATCTTTCAGAATCTATCCAATCTGTGGAAGTTCGGACCCATCAGATCCATCGTATCAGAAGGTGCCCACCAGGTCCAATGTCAGCTACTGTTGCCTCCCCAGCTTCCCGAGAATCCATCCTGGCTGGAGGCACTCAGCTGTTGGAAGACTGAAGGCAGGCACATTCAGAAGGGAGGGGGAGCCATCCTGGGCCAATGAGGGGAATAGGACAACACGGATAAAGAACTTACCCTCTCATCCTCCTAGTGTAGAGCCCTGATATTTAAATCCTCAGAAGGACCTGCAGGCCCAGCTCCCGTTGGCAGCACTGACAGCTAAGTCACTAACGTGTCCTCAAATTGGCTTTCCCTCCTTCTCCGTTTCACCCCCCTCCACTTCCTGAACTTGTGTTCCTGGCCCTCTATCCCTAAGTCAATGACTTGCACAGAAGCCTTGGCCTCCAGCTCTCCTCTGAGCCGTCCTTGGATGGTTTCATGCCTACAGAATCAAATCTGGGATGATGAAGAGAATCGAGGGAATGCATCAACTTCTTTGAAAGGAATCAACTGTGCTTTCCTCACACTGACAAAATTAACATTGTTTTATTAGATGATTAGGAACATTGTGGCCATCTGGTTTTTGATGACTCCCAGATGAAAGTCATTGGGAAAAAAAAAAAGTGTGCCTCCATGTATCATGGTGATGCATTTGGATTCTGAGAAAAGAAGGAATGTACAAACTAGACAGAAAGGTATCCCCCTCCAGCTACCCTCACGTGGCATATCAACCTGACAAGAGGTTAATATTTAGATTATTCAAGGGATGTGGATTAAAACAAAGAGGAAACCCAACAGAAGATGGTGCAGTGGATGGAGACCTGTTCTTAGAAGGGAAATCTCTAATAGTATCCGTGGAAGAAGCAGGTAGAATATGGCTCCCCCTGGAAAAGTTGTCCATGTCCTAATCCTTGGAACCTGGAATTTGTTATCTTTCATGGCAATGGGGAATGAAGGTAATGGAGATAATTCAGGTTGCCGGGCAGGTGATACTAAAATGAGGAGATGGTCCCGGGTTACACAGGGGGGCCCAATGGAACCACAAGAGCTCACAAGCTTGGAATTGGAAGCCGAAGACAGGGAACCAGAGATGTGGGTGCTTAGATAGGCTTGACCCAACATCGCTGGCTTGGCTTGTTGAGTCAAGGAGAAGGCATTATGGGCCAAAGAGAAGACATCATGAGCTGAGACAGACAGGCAGGTCCAAGGGAATACTTTGTATAGTCAGAAGGGAAGAAGAGAGGACCTAAGAGAGGAAGGAGGGGAGAAGACATTTCTTCTTACATGTTTCAGGTTGTCTTATTTACAGACCATTTTCCCATTTTGTCTCAGTGGCCGTTCCTACGGCCACGTGCTTCTGAAACACAAGACCGGCACGCCCCATTTCAGCCTTTCATGTGGAGGACAGGAAACATGGCGCAATGCTGGTTGGCTGAGCCAACTGGGCCCACTGTCCTCAAACCATTCAGCTCAAGGGATGTCCCTTGATCCCGTCACATGTTCAGGGCCACATCTACAGCCCATCTGTCTGTGGCCTGGGGACATGTAGAGATGGTGTGCACACAGCTTGCAGAGCTCGTCCCACATGAAGGCGACATAATCTCTGCCTGCTGTTCTCTCTGTGGTATTTCTTAGGAGAAGAATTACTGCTCCGTGCCTTGTGTCCATTACAGAATGCTCCCTTCGCCTCTCCAGCATGTTTCTTTCTTTCATGGGGTTCCTCAGAGGAGGTCCAATGCTCCTTCCCACATAGTCTTCCATGGCTCCTTGGTGTTTTCATGGTGTGCGACAAGGAGTGGAGACCCTGATGAGCCTCGGGGAGCATGTAAACTTTTGTTTGCATTGCATGTCTCGGGGGACGGGGTATCCCATCATTTTCGAGGTGGCTTCTGGGAACGGGATGGCGTGCATTCCTGAGGATGACATTGCACGGAAAGAACCACCCTCATTCCCTTTGGGAGCTAACAGGCAACTGCAACCTACCCACTAACTTTTCCTTCACGCTGTTCAATTTCCATGACGACCGTCCTGGACAGCTGAAATCCTTCCAGTCCCCTTCATGCCTGAACGCACAGCCAAAAAAAACGGAGCTGGTTTCGAATCAAAGAAAATTACGTTTTCGTTCCTGTAAAGCGCCGTGTGGATGTCTTACTTCCGACCTATAAATTGATATTCTGTATCAGCTGACGGGGGACAGCCTTCAGTCATCCGGATGAGAGCCCCCACCCTGGATACCACCAAGGCCGGGTGCTTCCTTTGGAAAGCATGTAGATACGTGAAGGTTGGTTCAAGTTCTCTCAGCCAGAAGAGGTAGAAGCATGCATTTATTCTAAGGAAAATAACGCAGAGGAAGAATGGGGAACGTTTTCTTTGTGGCATTCAAAAGGCTCCGTGTAGATGAGGTCGTACACATATCCCACCTGGCCTTTCGGGGTGCACCTGTGGCCCATGGCATGTACACAGACGGGGGTTTTAGGGTCATGGGGCTGATCGAATGTAGAATACACCCGCCTTTGAAAGAAGCTTCTATCACCATGCAGAGTCAACCCGTTAAGGCTGGCCAGGCACCTGGCAAGGAGGTAATGCAACTAATTTAGCCACCGACGAGGTCATAAAATCCCATGGGGGCATATAACCAAGTAGGAAGCTGTCTCCGCGGCATTCCATTTCCTTTGCAAGCCGAAGGATTTCTGCTCCTTCAGTCATTCTGGAGTTAAGCTCAACAACTCTGATTTCCAAACCCGGATGGAGCTTTTAGTAATGAAAGCTAGGAAAGGACGCAGGTCCCCTGACGTCTGGATTCCCGCCACCAAGGTCATGCTCCCAACATTGCAAGAGTGTCCTAGGTTGCAATTAATTCTGCCACTTGCATTACATATGCAGGATACTGTTTCCATATGTGGGAGGTATGTACATTGTATCTGTATTTCTTAAACACACACACACACATACAGACACACACACACAAGATATAATTTTCCAGGTGTTTAATACGTGGTTGGGCCCCAGGGTTGAGGTTATGTATCAACATGTTCCCTTGCTTTTTAACTTACTTAACAGTCCTGAAATGTTTAGTCTCCGCTGGAAACGGTTACATAACATCCCTGAAGGATCCAGGTCAGGCAGCCCAGTCAACCAAACCCGTCCCTCTTCCCTGTTCCCGCAGGACACGGGGGGAGACGTTGGGCAGGTCGTTCACAGCACGGGTCTCTCTCGTATTTCAAGATCCTAATTCATGCACGCTCTGCCCTTTCCCCTAGGACTCGACGTAGCGGGGGCTCCGATGATGCTGTTAACTTTGTGTCTTTTTGAAAAATACCTTTATTGTATTGATTTATTTTGTAGACCTAGAGAGAGTCAGAGAGGGTTTGAAGGGAAAGTCATGAAAGTGGAGGGTGCAACGATCCAATGTGTGGCCTCCTGTAGACGGTCGGATGAGCAGGAGGCCATGTATATCTGGCCACGGAAAGCCACGTGCTGAGTGATTGCACTGGCGTCTCAGACACATTCGTGCATAGGGTCTGAACGCAGGTGTGAGGGATGGGCAGCAACCACATCACGGGTCTTCTCTGACGAGGTTGCAAGCATTTTGGAGTTACGTAGTCACGATGGTCGCACGGCACCGTGAACACATGAAACGTGGCTTAAAATATCTTAAAATTTCTTGGTGGTCATGTTCAGGAAGAACTGAGACTCATGGAGACCTCGTCGTACATCATAACAATAAAACAACATAAGACAGAAAAGAAAGCAAACCTATGCTTTCTTTTGCACATTCCCTTAACGGGGTCGTCCTAGCTTTGTTGCTCTAGAAAGTGCTTGGTCTTCCATGATCATTTCTCCTAAATGACACCATTTTATAAAAGTTAGGTTTAGGGGCCCCTGAGTCGCTCCGTCGGTTAAGTGTCTGCCTTCAGCTCATGAGCCCAGGGTCCTGGGATCAAGGCCCTGCCTTGTCAGGCTCCCTGCTCAGCGGTGAGTCTGCTTCTCCCCCTCCCCCTGCTCGTGCTCTCCTTCACACTCATTTTCTCTCTTTCAAATTAATTAATGAATTAATTATTTAAAAGTTGGGTTTATATCTGAACCTGATTGTTCTATCATGGAGAACTTACCCCACTGGACGTTAAAAAACAACAACAAGCCAACTCAGCTCAAATTCGGAAAAGCAAGAAGGTGTGTATGGGTTTAAGGGACACTGAGAAGGTCTCCGGGATGTTTCCGGGAATCATGAAATTGTGCTGTCCCCGGGGATGCTAACCTTCGACTTGAAGCTGCTGGTCACGTCTGCCTCTCTTAGGGTCCACCTGCCTCTGCACGGCCCCAGACTGTACAAAAATAAAGCAGGGGGCAAGCCTGGAAAGTATAGGGGTAATGCTCAGGGAAAGACTTGCCAAAAGGGAACCACTGAGCCAAGACCAGGTCAAGGTGCTGGAAGAGATCATGGAGGGATTTGCAGGCAAAGAAATCTGGTAACTGACACAGTCCGTGCAAAGGTCCTGGGGCCTTTATATATTCTCTATATACCAAGGTACAAAAAGGTGTCAGAGAACGGAGAACACTTTGGTGAAACTGTTGGTTTCTGAAGATGCGCAACGGTGTTCTTTTTCAGACCAGGAGAAAGTGGCCTCCAGCAGAGGTCTGCTTTGGGGGAATCGGCAGGTTTTTCTGGAAGCTTCAGGAAGGTGGACAGGTGCTTACCAGCACACCCAGGTTGTTCTGGCAAAGAATGGCGAGGACGACCACGTAAGCCTGAGTTATTTGGCTCCCTGTAGGAAGGGACATCTGGATACAGCAAGGGGACACCAACAGTAATAGCATGGCTGGGGGAGGGGAAGTAGCCTGTCTTCTCTACAGGTGTAGCTGAGCACAGGAACACATCATGTCCAGCACCTGTCCTAGAGGGAAACAATCTTAGCAGCCTCTCCCCGGCCTGGATCTCAGTGGCCCTGCCTCACCTGGATCTCAGCAACCCTTCCCTGCCTAGATTCCTGACTCTGGTCTCCAGAGATGGGGTCAGGGGGATGAATTCTTTTGCCAGGTTCTTCAGACTCCTGGTTTATGGCACTAATTTGTCAAGGCAGCCCCAGGAAACTCATGCAGGTCGTATCCGAGTTTGAATCCTAATTAGAAGTCGTTACCACACGACACCGCTTCTGCTTCAGCGACATGTTTTCTTCGCCTTTTCCTCCTGGGTTAAGAATCCAGGGCCTTGTGTCGGAGTGACATTTTCTCCTCGAAAACATTTATAGCCACTTGAGTCATGCGTTCCTTCCACTTTTTTCACAAGTGAATTCTATTTAGGTCTTTAAAGACCACAGAAACATGTCGGTAACTTTGAAATTCAGTTTGGGGTTTTGTTTTGGTTTGTCTTGTGTTTCGACTTCTTAGCTGATGTGCCTACAAACACACCCCTGCATCGCCCGGCAGGGGAAATCAGCATTCTTCTCTTTCCTGGTATGAAGGGTAGGGCCACTGGGCACGAGGGTTTTTTCCTACTGCTGTGTTTCCAGAATGACTTAAACTCTATAATGCATTTTCTGTCCACTAATGAGGCTACTTCTTCCACTTGACGTCACCGAAAATCAGGAGCCTCACCTGGTGTCCTGAATTCATACATCCGCAGGGGACAGGAATCACCTGAACAATTTCCTCGGGGGACCCGCCAAGACGCCGGGTCCCACCAGCCTTCAGAGCTCCAACGGAATTGCAAAGGATGTTCAGTCCTTCTGCCTTCTAGATCAGCTTCCTCTGGAAATGCCCTTGAAAGAAATGACCTTGAAGAGACTTGGTTTGCATTCCTAGCGTCGGCACGAATGCAGGCCAAACAAAAAAAAAAGAAGAAGAAAAAGAAAAAAGAAAAGTTTTCACAATACCTTTAGAGAGTGTTCAATAGTCCTCATGCAGAGGACATCTTTCTCAGATAACCATTTTCAAGTCGAGACCTTTGGCAGTTTTTATGTTGAAAAGTGCGACGGATCTCGGTTCCTGGCAAAGGGCCATCCGGAGCTGAGGTTTTCAAAGGGAAGCTTCAGGGTGCGCTGACTTCTCCTTGCCTGGCCCCGTCGGCCGGCCGGCCACCGGCCTGGGCAGTGTGCAGAGGGAGGAGGGAGAATTAATTCCATGATCTCATCCCCCTGCCGCGGTTTTCCACCAAGCACAATTTGGAGACCCGGAGTGAGGGAGCCTCTGCCTATGACTTTCCTTCTCCCAAGATGCTTTTGCTCAGACAAGGGGCAGTGATGGATGGACGCCCTTCCTCTAGCCCAAAAACCCCTTTGGGTGCATCCCCCACAAGGGGCCCCGCAGACTTCCCATCGACACACACGATAATCGGTTTCTGTACGTTGAGGCCCTACGCGTGGAGCAGAATTTTCTCCATCTTCTTTTGCAAAGGTAACTCTGCCGTGCTGGGGACATTTGCACAGTGTCTCCGACGGGCACCTTTCCTTCCCTGGGCATCCTGTGCCCCTTCACATACGCTACTGAGAAAATCTCGAAGCCTTTTAGTATATGCAACCGAGCAGGCGATTTCTGACTCTAGTCCGTCTGAGCAAACAGCAAAAATAGCCCCTGGTGTTCGGCAACATCGCCAGTACCCTGCATCGACCCAGGAGGCTTACCCTGGATTCCCGAGCTATGCAAGTAGACATTTCCTGGGTCAACATTTTTCTCTGTCTCGGGGTCATCCCACAGGACGGAGAGTCAGCCCTGTCAGCAGCAGGGAGGGGGTCCCTTCCCAGGATTCATAACTGACTTTAAAAGTCCCTGTTGAGCAAAGAGCCACGTCATGCCCTGGCCACGGGCGGCGCCTCTTGGAGTATTAAACTCTCCCATTCGAAACCCACTCCCCTTAGGAGCCTCACGTCATTCAAGAACCACTATATCCCCCAGGGATCCCGCCTTGGGGTAAGACTGGGGGGGAGGGGGAGTTGGCGAAAACGGCAAGAATGCATCAAAAACAAGTGAGGACAGGTTCGCCCAAAGGCAGACACTAACCCGGGGCAGCTCCTGGGTTCTCCCTGGGCCCTATCCCGATTGTCAATACCCTACCCTTGACAGGTGGATGTCATTTCCCTCCTTTTATGATTTTAGGGAGGGTTCATGGCATGGTCTGGAAAGAGCATGGGGGTGGTTCGAGCCCAGAAGTCCGACTCCATTCCCAATTGCTCTGCCCATTCCAGGGAACGTCCATACCCTTCTCCCAAGAGAAACAGTGCTAAGGTTCTCATGATACGGGCCTCGCGGACGGCAGGTCCCCTGATGCACAAGACAGTAGGGATTTCCGAGCCACGAGCGTTTCGGATGCCCCTGTTCCTAAAGAGAAAAGTGTGGTGGAGGGCAGGAAGGGGGGGCAGGGGACTGGTCCGGGAAAGCCATCAGGATTTCCATCTGAATGCCCAGCTGCCCGAGCATTGGATTTCAAGAGCGCACACATCTCAGTGATGTGTTTTCCAGGTACCGCCTCCCAAACGTTGCCAGCTACCAGCCTCTCGGCACCCAGGAGTCCCTGCCCCTGTAAAGGGCATCATGGGGCCTCTAAAAAGCACGTTTTCGTGCCAACAGATGTCTCTTGTAGACAGATCAAAGACCACATTAGGCAAGAGTTTATGACCAAGTGTGCTGGAGCGTAGACATTTGTAACAAAATATCCTCGGCTGGAGGGTGGGGCTCTTAGAGAACAAAGTATCTCTTTCCCGTGGTTCTGGAAGCCAAGGTCAAGAACCTGGCAGATCTGGCTCCTAGAGAAGACCCTCTTCCTGACTTACAGATGCCTGTCTTCTCTCCGTGACCTCACATGGTGGAGAGAGACAGGGACCTCAGATCTCTTCCTCCACTTATGAGGGCACGAATCCCAACATGGTGGCTCCATTCTTATGAGCTCATCTCAATCCAATCACGTACGAAAGGCCCCACTTGGTCATACCATCCTGTGGAGGAGTATGGCTTGCACATACGACTTCGGAGGCGACGGTCCAGGCCGTAGCACACCTTTTGTCAAAATTCTGGTTTAAGGCAAGAATTGGTAGTTCATGGAGGAACACAGAAAGGTAATAACTGATACACTGTAGAGGGGTCACACATCTACTGAGTTAGTTCCACGTATTTGGTTAGTGGGAAGAGTTTATGGGCTCTGGCCAATATTGAGGTCAATACCACTCCTCTGCTCCAAGCACATTAGAGGTAGCTACAAGCTCTCCTAGCTGGTTGACCTACCCTTCATCCGTTCCCCTCCCCGACCTGCTCTATGGTGCAAGAGCGCGCAAACAGGTGAGTTTATCTCAACCGACATGCATCTCTAAACCTTCTGCATTTGAGGAAACTTGTTGGCATCCGTGGAGACTCAACAGGTAGAACATGGGTCCTGCCCATGGGGTGAGCCACCAACGACCCGGGCAGTGAGGCCAACACCAAAGTCAAAACGAAAGGATTAAATGTACCGAGGTATTGTTTCTTTTAAATTATGGAATCATTGAGAATCCATAATGATATATTATTCCTGCCTTTGTTCCTGGACTGAGTTAACGTACACGTTTCTTAGCAGAATTGAACGTCATCTGGTCATGCACTCTGTTCACGCTCCAAGTGAGTTCCACTGAACCCCTCGGGTATGCTTATCTCCATGCCAGTTTCCAGGTTTCACTGTGTTACCATTTAATTAGGAGACGTCTGATTGCTTCCTTTTGCCTGAACACGCGTCATCAGGTAGGTAAATGGCTAGAAGCACAGGGCCACGTGGACGGGCAGGGATGTTGGGAAATGCTATGACACGAAGCTGGGCAGCAAAGAATGGACTCGAGCAAGTACTTCAAGAAGAGAACAGGCACGAACACGGGGAGCAGAAGGCCATGGGATCTCCACCGATCCTTCAAAATCAGGCCTGCCAGCAGATGCAACATCACTGGGACCATCTGGGAAGACCTTGGATGTCATGTGCCACCCAGATCCAACTTCAGAACTTGTTTTGATGGTGAGGACAACCGTCCCCGTTTGGGTGACCCACTGGAGATTTAATAAAGGAGGAATTGGTGGAGCAGAAGTACCAGAAGTACCAGAAGTATGGCAGAAGTACCAGAAGACTAGGCCTGGGTACCCTAATAAGGCAGTGAGACAGCTGGGTGTGGGGGCCCTCCCATTCTTCTGCGTCAGGATCCCCTTGACTTGACGAGGTCCCAAGTTGACTGTGAGGTCCCACAGAGAACACCCATGGGGAGGATGATGTGAGTTGCCCCTTCAGTGGAGTAGAGGGGCCGCAATACCATGAGGAAATACACGAAGATGTCCTGGGGACAAGGCTTTTACAAATCCAGTCAGTGGGCCTGGGGCACACCCAGAAGGAGAAGCCCTAAAACGACTCCCTGAAAAACCTATCGAGGCACATGGCTGAAAACGAACACCACAGAGCAAGGCGATCAACCCATTCAGGAAACGGTGCCTCCTGCGGACCTACCTACCGCGTGGGCCCCACCCTGGGCAAGGGGCGGAGAGGAATTCTGGACACTGGGCTTGTTAGGAGAAACTGAGGCAGCCCAGATTCCATGCATCCGAAGCAACTCAGCCCCAGGCTCGTTTGGGGCCTCCTCCTAATAGCCCTGAGCAGAGTGCAGGCCGCGCGTCACGTTCTGCCACAACCTCTGGAATGTTCCGTTCCTGGCTATTGGCACTTGGGCAGCCTTTTTTGGGTCCTCTTCTCAGTGGCTCCGTCCTGTTGCCCCAGGGCCGGTCGGGGGGTCCTCCGCTGAAGGCTGTTCTTACCTGAGCCCTTCCTTCCAGTCCGGTTCCTTCTGGAAGGCAGATAGATGGCCTTTCTTCCCTCCCCTTCTGGGCTATAGGCGCACCACGCTCTGCAGTTTTTGTCCCTTGCGCTCTCCCCAGGTCGTTCCCACGTCCCCCAGCGAGCACCCCCAGGCTCCCCACAGTTCCGCGCCCTGGCGCTGCCCCCGCAGGCTCCTCTGGCGAGAGGAGCGCAGTTCCACCTTTTTGGCAGGAGGGCCCTGGCGGCTGCAGAGGGGCCGGCGTCCAGGAGCAACAGGAGAGGCGGGAGGGCGTGGCGGCGGGTCTCACGTTGCAGCTCGGCCTGCAGCGGGGGGCTGGGGGCTGCCGGCTCCCGCCTGCACACGGGTGCCGGGAAGCTGCCAGACAAAACGCCGTCGCGCCCGGAGGAGTGCAAACCCTGCTCCTTCTCGCTTCCCCGGGAGAAAGAAAGCCTCTTCCCAGCCCTGCTAGGAAGCGTGCTCCGGGCGCGGACCGTGTGCTGCAGCTCGCCGCGCGCTCCCCGCCTCTCCCCCTGCCCCTGGTCCCCGGGCTGCCTCCGGGACCAGGAACACTCTCCCCCCAAAGCCGTGCGCGCTGGGCCAAGGCCGCTCTTCCAGCCGGAGGAGGCGAGGCGTGCCCTCCCGGGCCGAGGCGCAATGAAGAGGCGCGAGGAGGGCTGAGCGCAGAGCGCGCGCGGCCAGGGTCCCTTGGCTCGGGCCCGCGCCCGGTCTCCCCGGGGTGGGGCAGGGCAGGGTGGGGGTGGGCCGAGGCGTGGACTCGGGGAAGCCTCTCGGCGACGCGAATAAAAGGGAGCCGGCTCGCCGCGCCGAGCTGGGAAGCCTCGCTGCCTCGCCCCCGGCCCGGGAAGGGCATGGCCACGGCGGACCCCCGGAGGTGACTCGCGCGCCCCGGCCCCTCGGATGCTCAGGGCGTCCCGCTCCCGTGTGTCGCGGCTTCCAGAGGACAGGTGAGGACCAAGGGCAGCCTGGGCACCCGGGGGGGATGGAGTTGGGGGTCGGCCTAGGCAGGGGCTGGGCAGCGGCGAGAAGGCGAAGAGACGCCTGGCACTGTCCCTGGCCCTGAAGCTGAGTGGCCAGTGCGGAGGCAGGAGAGAAGCCAAATCTTGCGGGTGGATTCCTTTCTCCCATACCCGTTCCCTCCCTGACCTGGCGACCTCGCTCCGACCCGGTTTCCAGGGAGGGGCCCGGGAGACCCCCAAGGGAAAGCGAGCCAGCCCTGCGTTGGAGGGGACAGCACAGCTGCGGGGCCTCCTCTGAGTTCCTTGGCGCCCGGCGCTGAAGTTCACCCCCTTCCTCCTCTTCCCCTTGCAAAGGAGGGGAGACCGTAAGCCCGCTAGGGGTTGAGCCGCACGGAAGCTGGAGAAGTCACCAACCGGGAGAGGTGGCTCCTGGTGTGCGGGTCCCAGCAGGGCCACCCGACCTGCGTTCGGGGAATGCCCATCTTTCCCTTGGAGCGGCGCTGGAACCCGGCCAGGGCGCAGGGCCGTGGCGCCGGCTAACTCACTCCCGGCCCAAGCTCCCCGGGTTCCCCGCGGGCCCTCGCCGCCCCGCCGGCTCAGGGAGCCTCCTTCTGCGGCACCAGGCCTGGGCTTCCGTGGGGCGCGCGCTCTCGGTCTCCGGGGAGAGCGCAGGCCACCGGTGGGCGCAGCGCGTATTGTGGGCGCGGGCGGGGGAGCCCAGCGCCGAGGCGGCTACAGTCGGCTGGGCTGCAGGAACCCTCTCGCCCCCGAGCGCAGAGGTGGAGCCTGGATTTCCCTCTCGCGGGGCTGCCTGCACGGTCCGCTCAGAGAGAGGACGCACGCGGGCTTAAGCGCGTATGTATTTCGTGGATGGAAAAGCTCCGGGCTTTGGCGACCCATAAGCCTGTGTGCGCGGATGACTTTGATACCAGCCCTTAGCACTGGCCCAGGGCAGCCGCGTTTCTGTGGCGCGCACTTTGCTTTCCACCGGCATTGCTATTTTTAAGGAAACTTCATTGAACAGATGACAAGCGTCTAAGGTGTCAAAGGGATGGCCAGTGCTTGAGAAAAAGAAAAAGCCGCGGGTATTCTAAACGAGACCGCTGAGGCCGCCTGTTCCTAGACATATCCGAGCGTTCCCATTTTTCTGTGTATGACTTCACGGATTGCTTTCCTTTGCCTGAACATAACGTCACCAGGTAGTGCCTCTCTTCGCCCTTTAATGTCAGATTTTACAATGTGTGTCTCCGATGAACGACGGCGCTGTATCATTGCAAACCTGTGGTTCTTCCAAGAAAAATTAATAATAATAATAATAATAATAATAATAATAAGGATTAGGATAGTATAGAAACCCGCTTATAATGGAATGCATTCCGCGTTAGGGAATGCAAACTCTTGAAACACTTTCAGAAGATATAGTGAAAACTTTAATTCATATCTTTTAAAAAAAGGGAATACTGTTAATAATGACCCTCTTGAGAAGTTGTTGTTGTTTTTTTTCTTTTTTCAAATATATACACAATGTAACGGCTCGGAATTGACATTGGAAGTGGATACATAGTTATTTTAATTACCTTATTGTTATGGAAACCTAAATGTATCTCTCCTTCCCACATATATACACATGTATCCACTCATAAGTATATACGGGCCGATGTATATTTATTTGTGTGTGTGTGTGTGTGTCTATTCCATACCGTCGCTCATCGCAGACGGAGATCTCCAAATCCTAGTGTGAAAGTCTGCAGTTCGCAGTGGCATCCTATGTGATGATTAAAGTTAACGGGGAGAGGTGAGGAAAGGAATTTTCGTGGGTGGCTCGGATCGCTGGTGTCCCTAAAGGATACCACGGGGTGTCTTGGGAAGGTCCAAATCACAACGCACAGTTGCAACCACGTTCGCGGAGCCCAGGAGCTACCTGGCCATAATCAGGTTTCCTGGTGTGGTTCCCCGACAGGTGTCCAGGAACCACGCCCCGGGACAAGATGCCCGCGCAGGCGCATTGGCCAGCCCTCTCCGTGGTGCTGATCCTGCTCTGGGGGCGTCCTCGACCCACGCTGGCCTGTCCTCACCCGTGCACCTGCTACGTTCCGAGCGAGGTCCACTGCACGTTCCGCTCCCTGGCTTCTGTGCCCGCTGGGATTTCTAAACATGTGGAAAGAATCAATCTGGGGTTTGTACCACATTCTTAACAATTTCGGCCTCTTTGCTTGCGTGGTGGGTTTTTTGTTCTGTTTTTGTTTTTGTTTTTCATACATGGATCTGCATGGATGTAAATACAAACGTATATATTCCTTTCTGGGTCTCTCTATTGAGCATGTGTACCTCGAGATGGGCACAATTGGGGGGTGATGGGCCTTTGCTCTACTCCATGTAGTCCTTTCGCGGTGGGGGAGGGGGCGATTCTCTCAATATATCCATCAGCTGCAACCACTCTCATAAGGCCTCATAGCCAAGCATCCACAACTGTAGGGTGTCCAAAGATTTTTCCTCGATAAGTAATTTTCCACATAGTAGCTATGAACAAATGCATCAGACACACATGGAAATATATAAGTAAGCTTACTGCAATAGACTTCAGAAGCTATTAAAATAATTTAAAAATAAATCGCACAGTTCTGATATTCTGTAAGTTATCTGGATGATGCAATCGGGACCTTGGGGGAAAGAGAGAGTTCCGGCAAATTTTGCCTCTTTAAAATATGAATATATTTTATTTTTTAAAGATTTTATTTATTTATTTGACAGAGATCACAAGCAGGCAGAGAGGCAGACAGAGAGAGAGGAGGAAGCAGGTTCCCTGCTGAGCAGAGAGCCCGATGCGGGGCTCGATCCCAGGACCCTGACATCATGACCTGAGCCGAAGGCAGAGGCTTAACCTGCTGAGCCACCCAGGTGCCCCTAAAATACGAATATATTTTAAAAGACATTTTTATGCAACATTTCAGGCAGAACTTGCATATTTTAAAATTCCATGTCATATGCAGAAATGATTTCTACACATCAGTATTAGCTGCGATGAATTAAAGGTACACACATGTAACTTTATCAACAACCATTAGGGCTTCCTCCACAAAATGTAGAAGCCATTTTCTACCACCTGCAAAACAACAAAAATAATTTACAATTTGATGACTGGCTACTGATGGGGAAATTGGGTGAAATAAAATGGCAAAACCTGAATCAATGAACAGATAATTGTATATATGCTTGGACATCTTGTAGCACAGAGTTTCAAAAAAACAAACAAACAAACAAACAAAAAAAACAAAAAAACTTCTTGAATTTTTAAAGGCCAGTAGCAGTAGAAGAAGAGAATGGGAATTAAGACAGTGAGATAAGAATTTCCCTAATTGAAAGGAGTAGATCATCACATAGTTTCCTCAATAAAATCTTCAGAGACCTTACGATTGGTTTATCTAAAAATCCAACCCACAGTAAGGATAGGGCAGTTGGGGAAGCAGTTCATCTTTGCCAGTAGAGGGGATATCGATCCTAAACCAGGTTCCCTTTACAGCCTTACACTTCTATGGGGGCACACGACTTGTGAAATGACAGAGAGAGGAAAGAGAAAAGGACCCAAGACCGATTTGAATCAGGGCAGGACGCAGCGTGCTACATGTGTAGAAAGGGAAATGAAATTCATGTGGCATTCCTCTTCTTTCTTGCACCGGCTGGTGTGCAACGTGGTTCTGTTTGGGGATTGTTGCTCTCGTGAACCACTGTCAGCATATTGTCCCATAGGACTGTGATTCGTCACTGTGTCCCACAAGCCTGACTTCTTAGCAGAGCACAGGGTTGAAGGAACAGTCCAACAGGCTTTCGTAGGGTCCCTAAGAAAGTGTGAGAATAGGGTTGGAGGAGAGTGGTTTCCCACTGTGTGTCCCTCCCAGAACGCATGAATGTACCACCTGTTGTGTTTTGAGGGTCTGGGAGGGGGCAGGGGCGAGGACATCAGCATTTTCCCTGGGCTGTCATGTTGGGAACCGTAGTGGGAAAGATGCCACACATCTCCATAAGTTAACCACAAGGTTAATGATGCGATGGCTTGATCCTAGCAACACCACTGGACCATGGCTTGTCAAGCCGTATATACCACCCTTACAATTTCTGAGATATTTTCCCTCTACTCCTCTTTACGTGGAAACATTTTGTACAGGAGAAACTTCATTTCTCAGTGAGAACCTAGCGTCCATGGGTTGCATTTGAACCAACTCTAAATGGTAAAGTCTACAAATTATGGTCTCCCCAAAAGCTTTGCCACGGGACCAGAACACAGATATCAAGATGCTTTCTCTTCCTACTGATGGCGATAGTCCTTTGAGATGTTGTTGTGTGATATTAAAGCAAAAAGAAAACCAGTTCAGGAATACCCACGCTGTGCCCACATATATTACTTCCATCTGGCTTTATTGAAAACAGGAACTCATACGGCACTTTTTCATTTTAATCAATACCATCACCCTTGTATTCAGGACTTTCTCTGATAATTAATCTCCAAGTGCATGAGGCTGTCATTGGGCATTTCATTGCTGGGGGTTGGGGAAGATGGACTTCTACTACAGCTAGAACTCGGGGTCTGCTTTTCCTTCCAGCCATCTGGAAGGAGGAAGAAACACTTAAGGAATGAGGGATTATTGGCAAAGCACTAATGCAGTCTTTCATTCCCACACAGATGTCTGGGTCCTTGGTCAGCATGGAAAGAGAGATCTGCTATTTACCATGTGGACAGCCA
Source organism: Mustela nivalis (assembly GCF_964662115.1). Classification (NCBI taxonomy): domain Eukaryota; kingdom Metazoa; phylum Chordata; class Mammalia; order Carnivora; family Mustelidae; genus Mustela; species Mustela nivalis. The sequence continues at coordinate 131,760,991 of NC_139040.1, forward strand.
CAGAGCTTTTTCAAAAATGACTTTCCAAGTATTTTTGAGTGAACAACAACCAAAAAAAAAAAGCATCCACTTAGTGTCATACTTCTAGACCTCTAAAGCTCTAAAGATTTCTGTCCCCCTTGATGAAAAGACTCATTCTAATGACCTCTTTCTGAACCTCCCAAATGCCCACATGGCCCTTTTTATTTATTTATTTTTTTAATTTTAAAATTTGTTTTGTGATACACACCAGTATCGGTGAGGCAGTTTCCCTATTCACAGCTCTGGGACCAATGACAGGTGCATCTGCTGGTCTCTGATGTCTGTTAAAAACAAGCATCAAGAGGATACAGTAAGCCAGGGTGGCTGGTATGCCCCCCATCGTAGATAGGGGACGACGTATGGAGGTGTGAGGGCGTCCAAACAGGGCTGTTCCTCTGTCCTCAAACACAGTCCTGTCCTGCACCTTGGCAACCACCATTATACCCAACTCTCCAATTGGAAGTCAGAGTTTTGGGGGAACAAAGATGCAAAAGGACGCGAGTGAGCACAGAGCACTCTAGGACTTGTTAAGAAGCACCGAAAAACATCAACATCTTTCTCACTTGTTTGTGGAGACTTTGACTCTCACCTCCTCTGCCCCAAGACCTGCCTCCTCCTTCTGGTCTTTCTTCTTTTCTTGCCTTTGGGGTCTTCCCGGGTGATCCTACTTATTCCCTCTACATACAGTAGAACGTTGTTGTTTTCACACATACCTTCCTTTGTGTTGCACCTTTTCTTAAAACCTTCCAGTCATTTTCCATTGAAGTTGGAGCAAATGAAGAGCTCCCCTTCCCAATGCCTCCCAGCTCCTAGACTGCCTGGTGCCTCCCAAACCAACCTCTCTCACCTGATACTGTTTTCCCCCTTACTTACGGTTTCTCGGGCATCAAGAAATGGAAAGGTATTTCAATTCTGTCATTCATGCCCTGTTAGGTTCACCATCCCAGACAGATTTCACTGTGGAATCCTAAATTGTAAGTGACAGGGACATTACCTCCATTCATCGACTCTCCCATCTTGACTTAGACTCTGGTTTTTCAGCTTCAGTCTACTTGGTATTTGGGGCACTTTTTCCATTTTGCAGAGGGTAGTTTTGATGTGGGGCTGTCCTGTTTTGCATGATATTGAGTAGCATTCTTGATCTCTTCCCATTAGATGCCAATAGCAGCTTCCCAGGTGTGATTGCCAAAGATGATTCCAAATACGGCCAAATGTTCCCTGGGGGGCAAAACCACCCAGTTCAGACCACTAACATGGATGGATAGATAGATAAGTTGATGGCCAGGTAGATAGATAAATGATAGATGCACAGATAGATGGATGGATGGATGGATAGATGATGGATGGATGAATGGATGGATGAGTGAATGGACAGATGGATAGAGACCACTAACATAGATGGACAGATAGATACATAGATGGCCAAGTAGAGAGATAAATGATAGATTCACAGATGGATGGATGGATAAATGAGGGATGAATGAATGGGTGGATAGGTATACAGATAATGGATGGATTGATGGATAGATGGATGGATGGATGGTTGGATGGATGATGGATGGATGGATGGTTGGATGGATGGATGGATGGATGGATGGTTGGATGGATGGATGGATGGTTGGATGGATGATGGATGGATGGATGGTTGGATGGATGGATGGATGGATGGTTGGATGGATGATGGATGGATGGATGGTTGGATGGATGGATGGATGGTTGGATGGATGGATGGATAGATGGATGGATGGATGGATGTGTGGATGGATGGTTGGATGGATGTGTGGATGGATGGTTGGATGGATGGATGGATGGTTGGATGGATGGATGGTTGGATGGATGGTTGGTTGGATGGATGGATGGTTGGATGGATGATGGATGGATGGATGGTTGGTTGGATGGATGGATGGTTGGATGGATGGATGGATGGATGGGTACACAGATGATGGATGGATGGATGGAGAGATAAGCTGATAGATTTATATATAGATAGATAAATCATACATGGATGGATGGATGGGTCAATGAATGGATGGATGGTTAGATAGATGATAGAGAGATGAACGGATTGATACATTGGTGGATGGAGGGATGGGGGGCTCAGTGGATGGATGGATAAATGGATAGTTAGATTGAGGATGGATAGATGGATAGTTAGATAGATGATACATGGATGGATAGGTCTGTTTCCTTCCATCCAGGGGACAGGGAGAGGTCACACAGAATGTCAGGATAGAGATGTGTTCTATTTCAGCAGAAGGAGTGGTACAAAGTAACTACCCTCCACTCCCCTCACAACCCCTTCTGCAGGTGCTGATGTTGGGAAGTCCCTTGTGTTACCAATAATGTAGCAATGAAGAGTTTTCAGATTGGTCAAGGAAACATTTTAACCCATGTGGATGCAAATACAAAACCCAAAACACACCAGAAAGTTGACAAATAATGTAGAGAATCCCTCAGAAATGGCCACTTGTGCTTGTGAAATACAGTGTTGGTGTGTTGGGTGGTCAGCTCTTTCATTTGGTCTTTATAGCCTGGAATGGCTCCTTCTGTTGTTTTATGATACAAAGCTACTTGCCAAGCTACCTCTTTGCATTCATACTAATTCTCTATATTCAACAAATATGTCATTTCATTATTGCTGACACTTTCTAGTGCAAGTTTCCAAGGAAGAGCAATTTGGACCAACTTCCTTTAGAATCTGAATGCTACTTGTTTCCCTAAAATCGCCTCTAGCTCCATGAACATGTTCTTAGTCAAAATGCCCAGAAAATATTCCTTAATGGAATGAAGGAGAATAAAAGTGTCACTTCCCTTTTGACCCTGGTAACAGACATGGACACAGAGCAACAAACGTACTTTGGGAAGGGCACTGGTAGATCTCATTTTAGCATTTTGCTAACTTGCTCCTGGGCAGGCTATAGAATCTTTCCCATATGGGATTTAAGCATTCACTGTTTCTTAATCCAATTACTATTATCATTTTTTTTTCTTTTAGATTTAATAGTATACAAGCTTTGTCAGAAACCTCATTTGCGGGACTGACCAAGTTGGAGCTCCTCATGATTCACGGCAATGACATCCCGAGCATCCCCGATGGAGCTTTAAGAGACCTCAGTTCCCTCCAGGTAAACCCACACCTTTATGAGCACCAGTAATAGCAGACCATTAATGAAGAGTGGGTACGACCTAATGCTCCCTAACGATTAATAAAATTGCCATTTTGGGAAGAGCGTTAAAAACCAGCCTCATGTCATTATTCCCTGCCCTTAGTTCTGGTTTCTTTCTCTGCTTGTGGCTTTGTAAATTATAAACAGGATTTTCCACTCCACCCCTGTCTCTATAGGTTTTCAAGTTCAGCTACAATAAGCTGCGTGTGATCACAGGGCAGACCCTGCAGGGACTCTGGAGCTTAATGAGGCTGCACATCGACCACAACAAGATCGAATTTATCCACCCACAAGCTTTCAATGGCTTAACATCCCTGAGGCTGCTCCACTTAGAGGGAAACATGCTGCACCAGCTGCATCCCGGCACGTTCTCCACGTTGACGTTTCTGGATTATTTCAGACTCTCAACCGTAAGACACCTCTACCTCGCAGACAACATGATCAGGACTCTGCCCACGGGGATGCTGCAGAATATGCCACTCCTGGAGAATCTTTACTTGCATGGGAACCCGTGGTCATGCGACTGTGAGATGAAGTGGTTTCTGGAGTGGGACGCCAAGTGGAAAGGTAAGAGAGGAGGGCAGAGCGAATGTGGCTCCCCACGGCACATTCCTGACCCTTCTGGAAATGTTCCGCTCTCTGGTGTTCTGACGTCGCTTTATCTTGTGAAGGGCACATCACCAAATCAGTATGGGGTGGGGAGAACATTTATGCAAAATGTACAACCTTGATGTTAAGACACTCCTGTTCTATAATAGATGTATCATCCCTCCACGAAATCTAAAGTCAAGATCATTTAATCAGTTATATACAGTTGACTACGATTGTCTTTGGTTGGATATCTGGAGTGTCATAAGCAGCTTTGGGTTCCAGCTGCTTATGGGGGTCTTTCTGTGCATCCCTGTCCTATGAGGAGGTGTTCAAGGAAGTTTGGAAGAGGGAAAGCCAGCAGTGGCTATGACGTTATTCTCTTAAGAATGGGGAGAGAGATGTTCTGCCTTGATCCAGACAACAAAAAAAAACCTGGAGTGATGTGTAGATATTGCAAAATAATAGATTTTGATTCAAAATAAGGAAGATTTTATCTTTTTTTTTTTTTTTTATCTTTCCTTTATCCCTTTCCTCAAGCCACAAGTTGAAACCCATCCTTGACTCCATTGGGTTTACCATATCCCAGGTCTGTTGGCTCATGTCCATCCTCATGGTCCCCAACGTGGGTCCAGCTTCTTCCTTCTCTCTAGGAGGAGAGTCGGGGCTTCTGGGCAGGTCTTTGCAGCCTTGGTGACCCCTCCTTCCAACAACTCCACACAGAGCAGTGGTCAGAACACATTGTCACAGGGACCATGTAGTCTTGCCCTACTGCTACCTGAAAGTCCACTGGTTTCCCATTGATCCTGGGATGGAACGTACAATCCTACAATCCTGTAGGAGTTCCTACACAATTGTGCCCCCTCTTCTGCAACACGAGAGTCCTCCATTTAGTCACTCACTGGAGTCGCACTGCAGTCCTTACACCTAAGTTTGCTTCCTTACACCTTCCAAACTTATTTTGCTCTCAGTGTCATTGGACCCACAAAGACCACACATCTGCTAGATGTTCCAGGGTCTGGCTTAGTTTCAGCACTCAGAGCTTTGTTAAAACATCACCTGTCTTGGGGTGCCTGGGTGGCCCAGTAGGTTAAGCATCTAACTTCAGCTCAGGTTACTATCGTGAGGTCCTGGGATGGAGTCCTATGTGGGGCTCTGTGTTCAGTGGGGAGTCTGCTTCTCCCTCTGTCCCTTTCCCAGCTCATGCTCTTTCTCTTTCAATTCCAGATAAATAAAATCTTAATTTTTTTTTAAAATCACCACCTTTAAGAGGCCTTGCTGTCCTCAATTTCTACTTATTATCTTGTCTTGTGCCCATCTAGGACCTTCCTACACACACACCTTATGTCCTACTGTCATGTGCCTCCAAGTCATAGATGATGGCCCTTTGACTGGTTTATTCCCAGTGGGAATGAAAACAAGAGGACAGATATCAAGAGGACTGTAGTTTTCTCCTTTTCCTAATGCAAGAAAGTGTGGTTCCTATTTATTGGTATAGAAGGAGCATCTAGGTCTGGAGCAGGGAGAGAACATAATCTGGTCTTGCAAATGTTAGTCGGAGGAGACTTTGGGACTCTGCAATAGGCACATCAAGTAGAAAATTGGGCGTGGAGTTCATAAGATGTGTGTTGACTGGAGAAGCACATACGGCAACCATCAATGGATCATGGCTGTTCACAGAAACCTACACGTGGGTTAGGCCATGGATGATGGGGTACAACGAGATCAAGCAGGGTCTAGACCAAGTCATGGAACACTGACTCACTAATGGGTTGGGGGACTGAGAAAGACAAAACAGTGAAAGAAACAGAGCAATGACCAGATTGGGAGAACATTCCGGAAGACTTCATGTTCAGGAAGCCAAGAGTAGAATGTGAATCCAAACTATAGATACTGCCTGAAAAGCAAAGTTATAGCAAGAATTATAAAAGGTACATACAACATGATTCATGGCAAAAGTGGGTCCTTTAACCTGGAACTATTTTCATTGGTTGAATTTATGTAGATTCTCTTGGACTTTTTGAGAAGGTAAATTGTATAATGTCTGTGAATAGAATTGATTTAAAAAAAAAAACACTTTAGAAAGAAGTATTCATTATCCATTGCCACATAGTTCTAAAAATGGTAGTTCCTTGCTACACTTTGTGCTAAAGGGATTTAAGGTCATTGGTGAAGTCACAGATGTAAGATATTAAATCTTGATGGCCATGCACTGAGGATGTAAAGACACACACAGAGACTTTGTTCTCTGGCTGTGTACAAGACATGCCGCTTTGGGGTTCATTAACTTATAGGATGTTTTTTGGTTATCTGTTTTAGGGACTCTGAAGTGTAAGAAGGACAAAGCCTACGAGGGTGGTCAGTTATGCGCCATGTGCTCCAGTCCCCCCACACTGCACCAACAAGAAATTCACAAGCTGAAGGATATTACTTGTCTGAAGCCTTCCATAGAGTCCCCTCTGCGACAGAACACGAGTAAGAACAGTGAGGAGGAGGAGGATCTCGAAGAGGATGGTGACAGCCAGCTTTCTCTGGAGGGGTTCCAATTCCCCCCATGGAACATCTCTTTGAACATGACCGATGAGCACGGGAACACAGTGAACTTGGTCTGCGACATCAAGAAGCCAATGGATCTGTACAAAATTCACTTGAACCAGACGGACCCTCAAGAGATTGACATAAACGCAACGGTTGCCTTGGACTTTGAGTGTCCGATGACTCGGGAAAACTATGAGAAGCTGTGGAAACTCATCGCCTATTACAGTGAGGTCCCTGTGAGGCTGAACCAAGAACTCATGCTCAGCAAAGACCCCAAGGTCACCTACCAGTACAGGCAAGATGTAGACGATGATGCCCTCTACTACACGGGCGTCAGAGCCCACATTGTCGCAGAACCGGAATGGGTCATGCAGCCGACCATAGATCTCCAGCTCAACCGACGTCAGAGTACGGCCAAAAAGGTGCTGCTGTCCTATTATTCCCACTATGCATTAACAATACCCACCAAAGAGGCAAGGCAGTCTCGGAGCAGAAGCTGGGTGATGATTGAGCCCAATAGAGCCGTGCAAAGAGCTCAGACTGTGTTGGAAGGGAGCCCATGCCAGCTGAGCTGCAACGTGAAGGCTTCTGAGAGTCCATCCATCTTCTGGGTCCTTCCAGATGGCTCGGTCCTCAAAGCACCCATGGAGGACGAAAATGGCAAGTTCTCCATCCTCACCAGTGGCTGGCTGAGGATCAAATCGACAGAGCAGTCAGACTCGGGTTTGTACCAGTGCATTGCTCAAGTGAGGGATGAAATGGACCGGATGGTGTACAGGGTCCTTGTCCAACCACCTGCCACACAACCACCCAATGGTCATATGGTGACAATTCAGAAGAACCCAGGGGAGCCAGTGATGTTGCCTTGCAGCGCTCTGGCTATCCCTGAAGCCCAGCTCAGCTGGATTCTTCCAAACAAACGGATAATTAATACTTCGGCCAACAGCTCACATGCATACATGTTGGCAAATGGAACTCTTTCCATCCCAAAGGTCCAAGTCAGTGATGGCGGTTACTACAGATGTGTGGCTGTCAACCAGCAAGGGGCAGATCATTTTACCGTGGGGGTCACGGTGAACAAGAAAGGATCTGCCAGGTCATCCAAAAAGGGCAGACACCCAGGTGGGAAGACTCTTTCCAGAGTGCTAGGAGATGTTGTGGAGGACGAAGGGGGTTCAGGCATAGGAGATGAGGAGAACACATCAAGGAGAGGTCTACACAAAAAGGACCAAGAGGTACTCATCAAAACAAAAGATGATGCCACCACCGGAGGTAAAAAACCCAAAAAAGGGCGAAGAAAACTCAAACCCTGGAAGAATTCTGTAAAAGAACCTGAGACAAACATCGCAGAGGGTCGCAGAGTGTTTGAGTCCAGGCGAAGAATAAACATGGCAAACAAACAGATTAATCCAGAGCACTGGGCAGATATTTTAGCCAGAGTACGTGGGAAAAATCTCCCAAAGGGAACTGAAATACCCCAGGTCATTCAAACCACCACTCCTCCATCCGTGAGTCCAGAAGTGACACCCCTCCTGCCAGCTGTTCCTCCTCCCTCGGTATCTCCTGCATGGACCACAAGCAGTACCGAAGAAACCTCAGCAGATGCATCTCTGTTTGGTGAGGAGGATGAGGTTTCCAGTACTGTGTCCTCAACCAAGATGGGACTGGAAAGTGGACAGGATGGAGGAATTCTTTCTGATCCCAAAGTGACAAGCACACATCTGGAAGAATTCATTGACCATGACTTTTCTAACAGTGAGGATACAGCTCCTGCTGAAGTTGACCCAAAGTGGGCTACAGCCAGCATGCCTCATGCGTCTTCTCCTACTCTGCAAACCCTAGACCTGGTCTCTGAGGAGTCCACTGGTGAAAATACAGCCACAGAGAGCTGGCCTCTAGTAGATGCTGGATCCGTTCCAGAGCCTACTTCAAATGATTATGAGTCTCCGTTGGATGCCGTCTCTTTGGCTGAGTCCGAGACTATACCATATATGCCCCCAGATTTGGAGACTAACCCACAACCAGATGCAGAGAACTTGGAAGAGCTGACCTCCGCTCCTTTTCTGCCCAACACCGTTTTATGGGTTGATGACTCCAGGACATCGGAACCCATAGGAGGGCTCACATTGGGGGAGCCAGATGCTCTATCACAAGGACATCCACAGGGAGAAACAGATGACAGACACCTTGTGAAAGGTGCTTTGAGCACTCAAGGCAGCCTGGTGATTGAAAAGGGCACAGAGGACAATTCCGAGGCCCTACAGGAAGGAGATATGCCAGAGAAAGACCCCACAAACTCCCAAAGTCCTGAGAGTATGGGAAAGCATGTCGGATCTACCACTCTTCTTGACTCGGCCCTGGGAGTGAATGGTGTCACTCCCTTTACACATCCCAGCGAAACCACACTCGGCCATCTCTTTGACAAAGTCACCACCACGGTAGCAGCAGTGATGCCAACCGAGAAGGCCACTTCACCTCTGGAGCTGACCACTCAGCCTTCTCGAAAGAGACCCAATGGGAGGAGGAGATTTCGCCCCCACAGATTCCGACACCGCCATAAACAAACTGTACCCACGACTTTCGCCCCAATGGAGGCGTTTTCTACTCGACCTACTCAAGCACCCGAAGGAAAGGCTCCAGACCATGTGTGGAGTACGCCGGGAGCAAAATCTTGGGTTGACAGCACCGTTGGTATCCCCAAGCAGTTGGAGATGGAGAAGCAGGCAGAACCCATATCCAAGGGGACCCCACGAAGGAAACACGGGAAGAGACCAAATAAACATCGATATTTCACTTCTACGGTGAGCTCTCCAGCCTCTGCAACCACGCCCAGCCCTTCTCTGGAAAACAAACATAAAAATGTCATTGCCCCTGGTTTGGAAACTGTACTCTCATCGACAACCATTTCCCTGACAACTGGGGACCCTCACGGGAGAGCTGCTGTGACCACTACCACAAAAAGTCACTTACCATCCAATAAATTCCAAGAGATGATTCCAGTCACCCCTAAGCCTGAATGGGATGGAGAAGAAATGAAGAATTATGGTGTCACAAACATCGAGGACTATAAAACCCACAGCTCAGTCCCTGACTCCTCCTTCACTAATGCCACATCACCTCCTGGCTCAGAGGTCTCCACTGTGGGAGAATTTCAGGAGGAATCAGCTCCCTCTGGCTTTCCAGGAATGTCACACTGGAATACCCCAAGTGTAGACCAGCCTTGGAGGCTGCAGACAGACAAACCTCTTGCCAGCTCCATGGAAACCTTTACAGACTCACCTTTTCTTAAACAGGTGGAGGACCTGGGTGTTCTTTCTGAGTTTCCACCATCCGTTGCAGCCTCTACACTCTTTCAACCAGAAAAAGAGGTTGTTTCAACCACTGTCTCAAGCATAAAAGTAGAACCATCTTCAAGTAAGGCAGAAACCACCATCCATGCTCAAGATCATCACGAAAGCACTCCAGTTGAAATTAGACCTCGGCATCACACCCCAACTCCTGTTCAAATGGAGAAGACAGCATCCCCACCCCAGGCCACCACTCTTGTGTCTTTGGTACAGACCTTCACGAAGCCCACACCTCTTCCTTCAAAGACACCTCCAACATCAACAGATTCGAAGGAAAATGTTTTCTTGAATTACGTGGGGATCCCAGAAGCCAAAGCACCCCCCGTGAATAATGAGGGAACTCAACATATATGGACACCAAATGAATTATCTACCCCTTCTTCCAACCAGGATAAATTTAACCCAGCTCCAAAGCAGCCGTTGGAAAAGGAAGCCTTGGATGGAAAGACCCCTAACAGTCTTCCACATGGCCACGATGGTAACCACCAGAATGGGAGAGTCCAAATGTTCCCCCTGCCAGCCAGAATTCCTGCCAAACCGATCCTGCCTAGGGGGACAGTGAGACCACCACATACGGCTACAGAAGGCTCCTTTAGATTCTTTGTAACTTTCCAGCCTCCCCGTCACTTGACCAACAAACCAGGAATAACGTCGTATCCTTCAAGGGTTTTGCCAGAGAACAAGCAGTTGACGACGCCGAGATTACCAAGTACGACAACTCCTTTTGTTCCAGTGCATAAGCCCAAACCTGGCATCCCCACTAAGTTGACTGACCCAGGGATGGGCCATTTCAACAGCAACTCCAAAGTGTTTGGGAACAACAACATCCCAGATCTCAGAGACCCTGTTGGTAAGCTTCCAAGTTCAAGAGTTCCCCATCATCCCAATGGAAGATTCCCTTTCTTTTTCAATAAGACTCTGTCTTTCCCGCAGTTGGGAGTTACTCTGAAGCCCCAGACGCCTACCTCTCCCACCCCTGTGATAAGAGAGAGAAAAGTCAACCCAGGTCCCTACAATAGGATACATTCTCAGAGCGTCATTCACGTGGACTTTGGTCCCCCGGCACCTCCATTATCGCACGTGCCCCAGGCCACGGGGCCACCCTCCACAAACTTACAGAACATCCCTGTGGTCTACTCCACCCGGAGCTCCATCCCCTTCATGGCGTCTTCTGGCCAGCCTTCCAGAAGCTTCCATCAGAGCAGCTCAAAGCTCTTCTCTGCTGCAGGGCCCCCTGCATCCAACTTTTGGACGGTTGGGGAAAAGCCCCAAATCCTCACCAAATCCCCTCAGACCGTGTCTGTCACTGCGGAGACAGATGCTGTGTTCCCGTGTGAGGCCACGGGGAAACCCACACCTTTCATTACGTGGACAAAGGTTTCTACAGGTAAGGCATTTACAGGTCTGCATTTTAACTGGAACTCGTGTAGAAGGAGGTTCCTTGAGTCCGTGACCCCAGGCAAAACTATAGGGTTTGGGCAAAGGACAGATGGATGGGATGGCAGGAGACATTTGAACCTAGATACAAGGATATGACTTTAAGGCGATAGGAAGTAAGGACCGAGAGCTCTTCCTTCAGCTCTAAAGTACATGCTATTTTAATGGGACTATGGAGACATGTCCTAGGTTCTTTGGGTAGGGAATGACGTAGGCTCAGAAACGCTTCATGATGCAGCCACTTGCCTTTTCCCAGCGAAGCCTAGCACAAAAGTTTTCCACCACCCCAGTGGGGTACCATGAGGGTAAGGAGGAGTGAGCAGATCTCCCTTCCCCTTCCACTGGCACCAGAGATGAAGCAGCTTCTTCTGGGCTCATCAGACAACACTTTGATTGGAACTTAGGGATATGCTCCCGTTAATTTGCTTCAGCTGCCCTACGAAGCATTGCAGCCTGGAGCCTGGAAGTGTGAGACCCAGGCGGGGCTGAGGTTGGGACTCTGAGATCCAGGCAGGGCCAAGGCTGGTTCCTCCTGAGGCCTCTGTCCTTGGCTTGTAGACCCCATCTTCTCCCCTTGTCCTTTTATGGTTGTCCCTCTGTGCAGTCTGGGTCCTCACCCCTTGTTCCTATATGGACACAAGTCATCTTGGATTACAGTGCACCTTGATGACCTCACTTTAATGTCCTTATCACTTGAAAGACCCCATCTCCAAACAGTCATATTCTGAGATCCTAGGGGATAGGACGTCAGAGTATGAATTTTGGCAGGACACCATTCAGCCCATAACAATGACCTCTACTTGGAATTCTGGGATGTCCAAAGAGCACTCGGCTTTGTAAAAATGACCATCTCTCTGGAAGGTCAAAACAACTGCCTGGTGACAGCGGAAAGTACCATCTGAGAAGCCACGGCCTCTGTGAAAATCCTATCTTGTCCCTCTTCCTTTTCTTTTGTGCACCATGAACACAGCCATATCCTTGAGGCCTGGATTCTGATCAGAGGGTTTTTTGGGTTGTTTTCCTCCCTTCTTCTTCTCCATTTTGGTGTTACAGGGATGATTTATGTTCATAGCACTTGAGGGACCTGTGCATTCTTTGCTTAGGCTTATCTCACCCCCGTTGGAAATGTTCCAAAGTTCAACAGAGGCTCTGGGTCACGGGGAATTATGACCGTCTTTGATCAGCTCGACATTGATGTCATACGTTTTCATAATGATTTAATAAGGAATGTTGCTCGAAGGGCGAGTGGGGAACACCATGGGGTTTTCATGCTAAAAGGATGGTGCCTTTGTTTTCCTGCTGGGCAATCCCGTTTGTATTAATCTGTAGCGTTTTCTCAATCTTGTGTGATACCAGAGCATCGGGGGCCATGCCCCTTCACGAGACATACACATGTATATGCCTCACCACGAGTCAGCTTCTCCTGCCGGCTGCAGCAGAGGGAGCTGGCCAGAGCTCACGCGATGGCTGGCGGTGGAGGCAGGACCCCGGAACCCAGCTGCGTGGTAGATGAACAGAATGCTGTAGCTCAGGGCTTTCCAGTTTTTAAATCTGGGACTTGTTATTCTTCAGAAAGGTTGGGCCAGCCCATCAGGAAATGCCTGCCACAGAAGACCGTTTATTCTTCCGTCTCCGCGAGGAGGGGACCACACAGGGGAGGACCGGGGTCTGTCGGCAGGCAGAGGGAGAGGCGGAAAGGAGTACAGGAACCTTTATTGTGGTTTCTGCGAGAAGAAACAGGCGAGGCAGGGCGAGCAGACTTAGCACCGGCTGGCTGGAATGATTTCAGTGGCCTCTGGAGCGCAAGCAATCTCCTATTTCCCTAGGACCTGCCCTGGGTGGATGAAGGCAGGTGCATGGTGGCCTGGGCATGCAGGGGAGCCCCATAGACAAGGCACTGGGGGTGTAGACTCTGTGTTGTTTGCTTTGCATATAGAAGGTGAATGGCTTGCTGAGTATAGGAATTGCCTAGCTCTGGAAGGGGCCATGCTCCCACCAAGGTCAGCCTGACCCAGATGTCCAAGCATCAGGAACTCTTGGATAGCACAGATCCTCTCTCTGGCAGAGCCCCCAAGGAGATGTGTTATACAACACAAGGAGGACCGGGGCGGGGGAGAGAGAGGAGCCCAGGCCCCGGACTGCAGAAGCTGGCGTCCGACGCAGCCACAATGGGCAGTGAAGGACCTGTTTGTGCTGGCTCCTGCTGGACCCCAGAGCCTGGCCGGGGAGTGGTGGGAGGTGGCTGCAGGCCTGGGGAGCTCAGGAGGTCAACACCCGTCCCAGGACCTGAAGGGACAAGGAGGTCCCCTGCGGAAGGCCTGGGCCTCACGGCAGCTTCTGGAACACTCTGCGAAACCCACGCCAGCTGCCTTTTGCTTGAAGGGGGCATCGGCGTGAGAGCCGAAAATATTGCAGGGGAATGTTCTGTCTTCTCCACGTTGGAGGTGGGGCTGGTCTCTGCTGTTGCTGTTGGGGACGTAAAGGGGAGAATTCGGCTTCCTTCCAACAGTCCCTCTTGGTTTTTCCTGAAAGGCGTAGGTCTACGCAGAACCTGACTCCGCCTGTTCTGTCTTTCAGGTGCTCTCATGACCCCCAACACCAGAGTGCAGCGGTTCGAGGTCCTGAAGAACGGGACCCTTGTCATCCAGAAGGTGCAGGTGCAGGACCGAGGCCAGTACCTGTGCACCGCCAAAAACCTGCACGGGGTAGACAGGATGGCCGTCCTGCTGACCGTCACTGTGCAGCAGCCCCAGATCCTCGCGTCCCACTACCAGGACGTCACCGTGTACCTGGGAGACACTATCGCCATGGAGTGTCTGGCCAAGGGAACCCCAGCTCCCCAAATCTCCTGGATTTTCCCAGACAGGAGGGTGTGGCAGACCGTGTCCCGCGTGGAGGGCAGAATCACGCTGCACGAAAACAGGACCCTGTCCATCAAAGAGGCCACTTTCTCAGACAGGGGAGTGTACCAGTGCGTGGCCAGCAACGCGGCGGGCGCGGACAGCCTGGCCATCCGCCTCCACGTGGCGGCCCTGCCGCCGGTCATCCACCAGGAGAAGCTGGAGAACATCTCGCTGCCCCCGGGGCTCAACATCCACATCCACTGCACGGCCAAGGCCGCGCCCCTGCCCAGCGTGCGCTGGGTGCTGTGGGATGGAACCCAGATCCGCCCGTCGCAGTTCATCAACGGGAACCTGTTCGTCTTCCCCAACGGCACGCTCTACATCCGCAACCTGGCGCCCAAGGACAGCGGCCGCTACGAGTGCGTGGCCGCCAACCTGGTGGGCTCCGCGCGCAGGACCGTGCAGCTGACCGTGCAGCGCGCGGCGGCCAACGCGCGCATCACCGGCACCTCCCCGCAGAGGACCGACGTGCGCTACGGCGGGACCCTCCGCCTGGACTGCAGCGCCTCGGGGGACCCCTGGCCACGCATTCTCTGGCGACTGCCGTCCAAGCGAATGATAGACTCGCTCTTCAGGTAGGGGCCCACTCCGGGCTTTCCATCGGCCACTGCTCTCCTGCACCTGCTTCTCTTTTGGGTGCGGGGGGCCGCGTCCTAAAATGTGCCTGGGGCCATCCTGGGAACCCTCTCCACGGGGCGGGTCAGAGAAGGGAATATGCGTCCAAGACAAGGACGCACAGAACTGATTCCCCGTGTGTGCCACGCTGGAGAGGGGCACATTCCTCCGGAGATCTTGTCTTTATAAACTGGGGACAAACACTGGGACTTTGTCCTTCTCTTTTCCCACCCCGCAAGGTGGGGGAAACAATGAACCAATAACTTTTGTTTTACTGAGTATATTTTAATCGTGTGTTAAGAGATCATGGTAGCTACAACATTTGGGTTGCCTTCTCTGTCTTGCATGATTTCAACCAAACAGAGAGGCAGCTGCACATCTTGTCGTAAAAGGACTTTAGCTTAAGAATGAAACAGTGTTGAACACAAAAAGGTTAAAGGCATGACTAGGACACCGGCTGGGCACATCCAGTTCTAACACTTTATTTTGGCTGCAAAGAAAATCAGATTCTCATCCAGTGCTTTCCATTTCCCACATGTATGGACCTAGCGCACTAGTTCTCAACCCCCCCCCCCGGGGGGGGGGCGATTTTGGCCCGAGGGAACCTTGGACGGTGTTTGGAGACATTTTTGATTGACATAACTCAGGGAATGAGGGAGTGCCACTGGTATGTGGTGGGCAGAGACCAGAGATGTTATTTAGAGCCCTTCTGTGCCCAGGATGCCCTACACCAGAGAGTCATTCAGCCTCAAATGTTGGTAGTGCCCAGGCTGAGACCCTCTGACCTAGCAGGAAAGACAACTGACCTATCATCTATACATCTGTCTATCCATATATCCATCCATCCATCCATCCAACCATCCATCCATCTATCCATCCATCCATCCATCCATCCAACCATCCAACCATCCATCCATCCATCTATCCATCCATCCATCCAATCTATCTATCCATCCATCCATCCATTTTATCTATCTGTCATCTATCTACCCATCCATAGGTCCATCTAACCATCCATCCTATCTGTCTATCATCTATCTATGTCTATCTCTCCATTCATCAGCTACGTATCTATATCTAGATATATATCCATCTATACATCCATCTAACCATCCGTCTTATCTATGTATGTATGTATCCGTATCCATCTATCTATTGACACATCCATCTATCCATCATCTATCTATCCATCTATCTATCATCGCAGTGGTTTTTAGCTAGACAGATACACCACCAGGGAACACCTGTCAGTGACTGGGGACATTGTTGGTGGTTACACTAGAGTGGAGTGTGCCACGGGCATCTGGTAGGTGGAGACCAGGACAGCTTCTCAGCACCCTATGGAACTCAGGATGCCCTACCCCAGAAAGTCATCCAGCCTCAGATGTCAGCAGTGCTCAGGCTGAGAAACCATAGGCTAGGTCCAAAAGAGCCAACATCTCTCCATGACCCATCTCAAGGTACAGGGCACAGAGACATTGGTTGGCAAAATGGAATCACAGAAGCATTAGCGGTGCCATGGTGGAGAAGCCCTGGCTTACGCTGTGTCTTCAGCATCCACGGCTCAGCTGCTCAGGCAGGAATGCGTGTGGACATCAGTCAGACCCAGGAGACAAGGAGGGAAGCCAGCACTCAGGGGCTCTGAGCAGCAGCGCCCGGCCTCCCCCGTCTCTTCCGAATGCAGGAACAAGGCAAACGTGCCTTCTCGCAGCCCGAGTGGTAATGTTAGACAGTTGGGTGGTGCCTGGTGAACCTCGCAGGCTCCGTCCAGAATACCACGTACGCAGTTTTCCCTGGACCATCTCCCAGCTCAGCAGATGTCCTGCCATGTGCGGGAGAACTGTTTTCAGCTCTTCTTGGCACGGCTCAGGCAGTGTTGAATGAACGGCAGCAAAAGAATGTGATCTCATTACGAATGCGAGCCTTTCGGCTAGTAACTCCCCATAAGTCATAAATTGCTGTCTCTGCTGCTTCGTTATTAATAAATTCTGACTAATGACATTCTTAGGAAGGTGTGATTAAACCACGCATGTGGGTTTTGTAAAACGGCGGGCTCTATGCCGTGCCTACACATCGGGACTCTTTAAAAATACAGATTTTTGGATCTTTTCTTGAAGGCCAATCCCTAGGGTTGGATAGGCACGTCTGCCATGCTGGGTCGCTCCACGGACGGTGACTACAGCCCAGGCTGGAATCACCACTCTGAAGTTTCAAAACGCTGGCAGACATGAGCTACTGCACACAGTTTTGGATCCTAAACGCTAAGACACATTGAAATATCTGTGTCTGCTCCTCTGCTACTGATTTATGCGGACCTGGTTTGCACTGTCAACCAACAAAACAGTTTATGTGGTCATTGTTCATAGTTGTTTGCGTTTTAGGTACAGTAATCAGGTCGGTTCTACCATAGGCCGACTTCTTTTCTTCTCCTCCTCCACCTCCTCCTCCTCCTTTTTCTTCTGCAGCTCTTCAACACAGTTCCACCCATGCTGTTCCAATAATGCAATGTTTAGGAACTCTTTGTGGATTTAAATTCAACCGCCTCCTTCCCCAATATCACCGTCATAAATGATGTGTCATTCCGATTTTTCAATCAGGACACGTACAAAGGAAGAACCTCCCAAGTCTTTCCACCTCTTATTCAAAACATGAATTCTGACACTCAAGGACACCCCAACTTTTAGAAAAAGGTCATATGCATAACGAAGACCTTCCTATCATTCTCCCCATGATTGGCTCCTTTGAAGTGAAAATCTTTTAATTTTCAGTTAACCCAGAGGTGCACAGTCATCTTTTCATGTGGGGGAATGCAACGGCACTGGGGGTGCTAGCTGGTGAATGTCTTTCAGCTTTAGGTACAAGTTCTAGGGAAGAACACATCCCACTGATCTTGTCATGTTCTCAAGAACCCAATGTTAGTATTAAAACTCTGGAAAAAACTCTAATCACATGATGCATACAGTAGCCACTTGGCAGTCTCTTGCCTCATAATGGGAGATGACATAATACAAGATGGCCAAGGGTGAACATTGCGTCTGAACCGTTTCATTCAGGGAGAAGTGCATTTCTTTATTGGGTTCACTCAGATTCATTCTCCCCATGGCTGTCGCATTTTGCCTGATTTTATCATTACTACAAGCTGTGCCCTGACCGCCACGCAAATATGCGACGGATGTACACCCACACTAACAGGGTAGAAGTCTTTGACTGCATTTCACATCCTGGAATCAGTGTCCAGGTCAGGCTGCAGAACCGATGTGACATTTTGCAGTAGCAACCATGTACCCAGATAGCTTCTGAGAACCATATTTTTTCGTCTCATTCCAGTGACCAAAAGCCAGAATAGAATGTACAAGAGACTAACATTCTCTTTTTCTTTTCTGGTCAGCTTTGACACCAGAATCAAGGTGTTTGCCAACGGGACCCTGGTGGTGAAATCCGTCACGGACAAAGATGCAGGAGACTACTTGTGCGTTGCCAGGAATAAGGTCGGAGATGACTTTGTCGTGCTCAAGGTGAACGTGGTCATGAAACCAGCCAAGATTGAGCACAAGGAGGAGAATGACCACAAGGTCTTTTACGGGGGGGACCTGAAAGTGGACTGTGTGGCCACTGGGTTGCCCAACCCCGAGATCTCCTGGAGCCTCCCGGATGGTAGCCTGGTCAACTCCTTTATGCAGTCTGATGACGGCGGTGGCCGTACCAAGCGTTACGTGGTTTTTAACAACGGGACCCTCTACTTCAATGAGGTGGGCATGCGGGAGGAAGGGGATTACACCTGCTTTGCTGAAAACCAGGTTGGTAAGGATGAGATGAGGGTGCGGGTCAAGGTGGTGACCGAGCCCGCCGCCATCCGGAACAAGACATACTCTGTGGTCCAGGTCCCCTATGGTGATGTGGTCACGGTCGCCTGTGAAGCCAAAGGGGAGCCCACGCCCAGGGTGACGTGGCTTTCTCCAACCAACAGGCTGATTCCCGCCTCCTCTGATAAGTATCAGATTTATCAGGATGGCACTCTCCTCATTCAGAAAGCCCAGCGCTCAGACAGCGGCAATTACACCTGTGTGGTCAGAAACAGCGCCGGGGAGGACAGGAAAACCGTCTGGATTCACGTCAACGTCCAGTCGCCCACCATCAATGGACACCCCAACGCCATCACCACCGTGCGGGAGATCGCTGCTGGCGGGAGCCGCAAACTCATTGACTGCCAGGCAGAAGGCATCCCCACCCCAAGAGTCTTGTGGGCCTTTCCCGAGGGCGTGGTTCTGCCAGCCCCGTACTATGGGAACCGGATCACCATCCATCGCAATGGCACGTTGGACATCAGGAGTCTCAGGAAGAGCGACTCTGTGCAACTCGCATGCATCGGCCGCAATGAGGGTGGGGAAGCCAGGCTGATTGTGCAGCTCACGGTCTTGGAGCCCGTGGAGAAGCCCATCTTCCACGACCCAGTCAGTGAGAAGATCACCGCCATGGCCGGCCACACCATCAGTCTCAACTGCTCGGCCGCAGGGACCCCAACGCCCACCCTGCTGTGGGTCCTTCCCAACGGGACGGAGCTCCAGAGCGGCCAACAGCTACAGAGGTTCTACCATAAGGGTGATGGCATGTTGCACATCAGTGGCCTCTCCTCTATGGATGCCGGGGCTTACCGCTGTGTGGCCCGGAACTCCGCCGGCTACACGGAGAGGCTGGTGTCTCTGAAGGTGGGCGTGAAACCCGAGGTCAGCAACCAGTACCACAATCTGGTGAGCATCATCAACGGGGAAACCCTGCAGCTGTCCTGCGTCCCTCCAAGGGGCCGGCCGGCTCGTTTCTCTTGGACGCTTCCCAACACCATGCTCTTAGAGGGCCCCCAAACACGGGGACGCTTTTCCCTCTGGGAAAATGGTACCCTCACGGTCCGTGATGCCTCCGTGTTTGACAGGGGGACCTACGTGTGCAAGGTGGACACTGAGTATGGCCCCTCTGTCATGAACTTTCCGGTTATCGTGATAGCATATCCTCCCCGGATCACCAGCGAGCCAACACCCGTTATCTACACACGGCCCGGCAACACCGTCAAGATGAACTGCATGGCCATGGGGATTCCCAAAGCCGAGATCACCTGGGACCTGCCAGACAAATCACACCTGACTGCCGGGGCACAGGCCCGTCTTTATGGGAACAGATTCCTTCACCCCCAAGGCTCCTTGACCATCCAGCAGGCCACGCACAGAGATGCAGGCTTCTACAAGTGCACTGCAAAGAACATCCTAGGCACTGACTCAAAGACTACTTATATCCACGTCTACTGAAATGCCTCCTCCCAGGACACGGACTCCACCGCCATTGCTTGGGAAGTTAGAACAAAGCATCATTTGTAAGAAAGCCACCACGTCCGGTTGGTCAGAACTCTTAACTGATCTGTCATGGTGCACGGTGGCCCCTGGCTGGGTTTCAGGGTTTCTGGGTTTCAGCTGGGTTTCATATTGACTTTGACCTCTGCTTGCCAGCAAAAGGAAGCAATGCAGACATGGGAAGGATGGTTTAGCCTCTCCGGGGACTTTCATTCAGGTTTACAGCAGGATGCCTACCCCCGTCTGGCGTTTCGTAGGAGCTGGGCTCATCCTGAAGACACCATATGGGCGTGTGTAGCTGACCGAAGGAGCACTCACTGCACATAAACCATAGAGATGACCGGTGCCTTGCTGCCTTGTTGAAGACGCGTCCTCTAGCTAACCTGTTGCAGTCTTAACATGATAGAATGTTCTAGAATGACTACCCATCTTTCACTTACTTCCTGTCCCTTTAGACCTCCAGCTTGCCCTCTGAGGGCTTAGAACCACAGGGACTGATGTTTTTGTAACATACGACTTCCATACAATACAGCTACCATTTTATATGGAACTCACTTTTTTTTTTTTTTAAATATATAATGGAACTCACTCTCCCTGGAACTCCCTTTTTATATAATGTCTTACATAAAGACATTTTATATTTTCTTTCTAATCAGACGATGAGGCTAGAAAGAAAGCAATGCTTTCTGTCTCATTAAAAATAATAAATTATTGGTCTTTACAAGACTTGGATACACGAGAGCAGGCATGGAAATATAATTGTAAAAGCAAATCCCCTCTACTGCCTTGAGCAAATTCAGTAACTGCTATTTTACTACCTTCCCCAGCAGCCCTATGGTTTTGGAGGCTGGGATGCTGGATTTCCTTGTTTGTGGTTTTATCTTGAGAGCTGAAGTTGGGGGAGAGGGCAGGAGAGAGCTAAGCCGTGACCCTACATGGTGAATCCAAAGCCTCCTGGAAAAGTCCGGAACTATCTCCCCCACCCAGCCCCCTATCAATGTGTGCTCATGGAAACTAGGACACATGTTATCCCCATGACTGCTTTACTGTATTTTTAAGGTCAATATAATGTACATTTGATAATAAAATAATATTTTCCAAGTAACTGGGCAATGATAATAGTCCTATTTTCCAGGGCAAGAGCATTTTGAGTGATTTTGCAGGTAAAGCACAATTCTTGAAAAACTGCTTTTTCCCCCACCACATTAGAACTATTCTGTTCTCTGCAAGGGTGTATCAGGCAAGGAAACAGAAGCAAAGGCAGTGGCTCCAAGGTGTATTTGATAGGAATATACGGTGATATTCTTTGGTCCTGGAGCATGACAGGTCCAATATGGAGCAAGACCGTCTGGGGTTGGAGATGGGAACGTGGTTTCTTAGCAATCACTCATGAAATTTTCTTTAGGAAAGCCACATCTGGGGGACATATACTAGCCTTCCTGCAACATGCAAAAACGGTCATTCCCCAAAGAAGAAAGACAAAAATCAAGAGAAAGCTTTGGGAAATACATGAAGAGTAGCATTGACAGAAGAACAGTGTTGTCCATCTTTGATGAATGGTGGTCACTGAAGTCAGAGTGTGTGACTTTCCGTGACGCTGTGGTATGCACAAAGGATGTCTCACTCATTAACCCATACATTTCCTCATGCAGTACGACCTTTACTATGTGCCTGGCACAGGGAGGAGCCCTGCAGGCACCCAGATGTGTAGGAAACACATCCTGCTTCAAGAGTTCATGCTCCACACACGGACGTTTGGCTAGAGGGCTTCTCAGTGTCTGTACTCATCTGGGTGAGTGGGGCATCCTGTGCCCTATAAGGTGTTGAGCAACATCATTGGTCTCTACCCAACAGATGCAGGTAGCACATCCCACTCTAGGTGTGACAACCAAAAGCTGGCTCCAGATATTGTCAGATGTTACTGCTCAACTGTCCCCAGGTCAGAACCAGTGTCCGAGATGCTAGAAATGTGAAGGATGATGATGATGATGATGAAGATGAAGAAGACAGATAGGTAGGTAGATAGATAGATGATAGACAGATGATAGATACATAGATAGATAGATAGATAGATAGATGATATATAGATAGATAGATGGATAAATAGATATGATGGATGGATGGATGGATGGATGACAGATAGGCAGACAGACAGATATAGGGATAAATGAGTGGATGGATAGATGAATGGGTCGTTAGATGATTGATAGATAGATATGATGGGTGGATGAGAGATATAGGGATAGATGAATGGATGGATGGATGACGGGAGAGAAGAAGGGAGATAGGGATTGTCAGATGGATGGATGGATGGATGGATGGATGGATGGATGGATAGATAGATGATAGATGGGTTGATGACATACTTTCATGGGTGGGCTCAAGGTACATCCTTAAAGACTTGCCATGTCCTGCTGTAGGCAAGATAGGATGGCATGAAGAGGCATTTGGTCCTCTGCACTCAATGTCTTGTCAAATGTTGTAGAACAACTGTACAAATCTGCTTACTCCAAGCCTAAAACATACAGAATCATCACAGGGGGTTCAGAGAGCTTTCAGATTCTAGGGGACTCAAAGGCCACATCAGATGGAAGAGTAAGGGACATCTTTATGACTGAGAAGTCATAAGATGGGTGGTGGGGCAGAATGATATGGGTAGGAGACAAGGACCGGTCCCCCAGGAGCAAACACACTTAAATCAGTTTGCCCAGAAAGGGGATGTGTGTGATTCCAGATAATTAATTGGAATCGCTCATGGTTCTATTATGATCTGTAGATAATATAGTAACTTAGAGTGCATCTCTCCCCACCCCTGCCCTCCACAACTTCTCACGTCTAGTATATGGGCTCGTAAATCTGTGCACTGAAACAAAACCCTCAGTAGCATCAGTCGTCCACCTTTGATTGCTCTCAGGGTTCCACTGGAAAACAAAATCCAACCCAGGTAATTCTCTTTACTATTAGGTTTCTAATGGCATATGCAGCTCTCATTCCAGGGAATGAGATGGAGGCCTCCCTCTGACCACTAAAACCAGACTAAATCCAGACCACAGGATGCTGCATCCCATGGGGGCCTTTTCTCCACTTTTATCGAGTAAGACCGAACAACAGACGGGAGGTGTGGGAGTTTCTGGAGTCCAGGAGGAGCTGATATTTCTGGAAAGGAAAGCCCAACGTCATTTTGACTACATCCCAAATGTCTGGCTGTTCAGCCTTCTTAACAGTTAACCTTGTTACATCTTAAGAAGCCAGTAGGTCTCCTCTTTGACTTTGTGTTGGGGTCACCTGGAGGGGATTAAAAATTCCTCACGTCCTGGTGTGATCATTTTCTGGGGCTGCCGTAACAGATCAACACAAATTTGGGAGGATGCTTAGAAGGATTGAAATTTATGCTCTCCCAGTTCTGGGGACCAGATGACTGAGATCCAGGCGGGGCAAGACCAGGACGATCCAGGCGGCACAAGGCCATGCACCCTCCACAGGCTCCAGAGAGGGTCCTTCCTGCCTCCTCCAGTTTCTGAGACTCCAGGCATCGCTGGGCTTGTGGCCGCATTCCTCCTACCTCTGCCTCTGTCCTCACATGGCTTCTTCTTTGTGCTTGTGTCTCCTCTTCTGTCTTTTATAAAGAGACCTGCCATTGCATTCAGGGTCCGCTTGGCTAATCAAGGATGAACTCATGTAGAAATGTTTTACCTAATTATGTCTCCAAAGATTATTTTCCTAAATAAGATTGATTTGTAGGTTTCCGGGTCTAGGAAGCGGATATATCTTTTGTGGGACCATCGATCAACTCAACACACCAACCCGTATCTTTAACCAATTAAACGAGAGTCTTTGAGGGAGAAGCCCCTGTGACTATAGTCTATGTCAAGGTTTGAGATCATCAAGTGGCAGGTTTAGTGCTAAGAGGCAACAGGTGGTCTGGAAAATTTATACCACAGCCCAGGATTTTGTGCAGTGAATATATACCACAGGGCACTGTGCATTTCCTTATGGTTTAACGCTCTATGGGGTGATCTAATATGATCGTTTCCACCAAGTTGCAGGGTGTGTCCTCCACGTATAAACATTCGAACCTCATTATTTATTTAAGTTAAATTGTTTTAGCTTCTGTGCTATTGTTTCCAGACTTGAGAGAAAGAGGAAGCTCAAAACAAACCCTTAACAACCCTAACCCTAACCCTAACCATTATAGGGTCATTGTTAAGGTAGAAAATACTGTGCTTAGAACAGAGACTTACCCACTGAACGTACTTGGTAGCATTGTTATTTCCATACTTGGTGCTTTTATTTCCAAAGATTTTAAACTAGCTGTGGTTTTCAAAGCATGTTTCACACACTATATTCAATTTAGGCTTCACAAACGCTGTTGGAAGACTTGAATTCTGAGGAAGAGTTCTTAGTGATGATATAGTCCACTCCCACATCATGCAACTTTGGCTGTGACCTGGCCACCCAGAACCATGTAGCAGAACCAGAACCAGAACATAAGTAAGCTATGTACTAGGTTGGACTTGGCTCAACCATGAGGCTTATTAAAATAGAGCAGGACAAACAAGGCTTTGAATCAATGAGAGGTGGGCATGAATTTAGGTTCTGTTCGTTATCAGCTATGAGAACCTAGGTGGAATCTACCTGAGCTTCTGTTTCTTTGTCCTTTAGATGACAATGACATCACTCATTTTATAGGATTATTAGGAAAACCACTGAGATAACATGCAGATCATGGGACAATGGTCAAAACTCCTATTTAAAACAAAAATCCTGCAGCTGTGCCTACCACATATTAGGGTAGCGTCAATCATCTGAAAGATAAATATACATTTTTGTTTGTTTTAGAAACTCTATGATACCTTTTGATTGTGTAAAAAGAAAGTCCAGTCCTGGTCTAGACTATCAGAAACACATTGAGATGTGAGAGCAAAGCAGTGAGGGTATGCAAACAAAAAAGCAGGAGAGAGGGGTGCCTGGGTGGCTCAGTGGGTTAAGACTCTGCCTTCGGCTCAGGTCATGATCTCAGGGTCCTGGGATCGAGTCCTGCATCGGGCTCTCTGCTCAGCGAAGAACCTACTACCCCCACTCTCTGTGCCTGCCTCTCTGCTACTTGTGATCTCTCTCTCTGTCAAATAAATAAATAAAATCTTTAAAAAAAAATAAAAAAGCCGGAGAGAGAGAGAGAGGTAGGTAGATGGCTAGATAGAGGACATAATATATACATGTACAACATATATACAAATTAATATAAAAATTATATATGTATGGCTATATTGGGATTCAAGATTCAAAGACTCGTATTTTAACAGACGATCCTGCTAAATCTTTTACTACCCAAAATGTCCACATAAATCTCACAGTGTGTGCACTATGCCCTAGCAGGTCCTAAAATATCATACCTGACCTTTCATGACCCTTTGCCACACTGACTGTATTTCATCTGGCCAGGTGAGTCTTACATATCTGTGAAAAGCCTTCCACCCACAAAATAAAATGCCACAATCCTGAATGGTATCCAACCCCTTTCTCACATCTTAATATAGGTTCAGTCATTCTTATTTTATAAGTCTTTTTTTCTCTTAGAATATGTATTAAGAGATGAAGAAATGAAGAGATGGGATACCAAGTGCAGAGCTGGGTAATTTCAAAAGTCACACAGAGGAGGGAATGCCTCACTCGGTAAAAATTTTCAATCCCGAAAACATAAATTAAAAAAAAAAAAATCTTGGTGATATTTTATTTGGTATGTCACTCCCATTTTCTTTTCTTTTCTTTTTTTTTTTTTTTTTTGAACTGTGTTATGTTAGTTACCATGCAGTATATCGTTAGTTTTTGATGTAATGTTCCATGATTCATTGTTTGTGTATAACACCCAGGGCTCCATGCAGTATGTGTTCTCCTTAATACCCATCACCAGGCTGACCCATCCCTCCACCCCTCTCTCTTCTAAAATTCTCTGTTTCCCAGAGTCCATAGTCTCTCATGGTTCTTCTCCTCCTCTGATGTCTACCCCTGCATCTCTCCTTTCTACTAATGTCCTCCATGCTATTCCTTGTGCTCCACAAATAAGGGAAACCATATGATAATTGACTCTGCTTGACTTATTTCACTCAGCATAATTTCCTCCAGTTCCATCCATGCTGAAGCAGAAGTTGGGTATTCGTCCTTTCTGATGGCTGCATAATATTCCATTGCATATATGGACCACATCTTCTTTATCCTTTCATCTGTTGAATGTCATTCCCATTTTGGTACATAGAAGACATTTTTAAAAAGCAGCCCTACCACAGATGATAGCCTGGATCTGAATCTATCTCACAGTTCCTAGTCTCTGAGTCCCTTCCCTTGCTAAGATGTCCATGAGAATGTGATTTTCGGGGGTGCCTGGGTGGTTCAGTGGGTTGAGCCTCTGCCTTCATCTCAGATCATGATCCCAGAGTCCTGGGATCCAGCCGCATCGGCCTCTCTGCTCAGCGGGGAGTCTGCTTCCCCTCCTTTCTGTCTGCCTACTTGTGATCTCTGTCTGTCAAATAAATAAACAAAATCTTAAAAAGAAAAAAAAAAAGAATGTGATTTCCATAACCACGAAGGTAATTAGCTATCTCTGAAGCATCAAGCATCGGCAGTCCTATTGCAATTGTATACTGTTGGTGAGGTGCCATTTCCAGGCACAGACTACATTTCCCAGGCTCCCTTGCCTCCAGATAGGGGCATGTGACCCACTCTCACCAATGATGTGTCTCCTTTCCAGACTAAGATGATGAAGAAGAAAGGATACACCACTTTTCCCAGACTCCCTTGCCACCAGATCCAGTCACGTGACTAATTCTCACCAATCAGGGGTCTCCTTTCAGTCTAAGCTGATGAAGAACGGATACACCACCTTTTCCAGACTTCCTTGCCTCCAGATCCAATCATGTGACCAATTCTCACCAATCAGGTGTTTCCTTTCCAGACTGAAATGATGCAATAGAGATGATAATACGAATCTAGAACATGGCATGGGCTAACATGCAGGTTCTGTTGTGCTCCTGTCTTCTGAAATCCTTCCTCTTGTGGCCACCATAGGTCTTGAGAGCCATTTCCACCTTGAAAGCAGAGACCCATGCTTATTAGGTTTATGCCTCTGCAAACCTGGGGTTTATTCTACCCATAGGAGGGTCCCACAAAAGAGATGAAACCATTTATATTACGCCCAGCAGAGCCCCACATTAGCTCATGAACCATAAAAACACTGCCATGTTTAAATGAGCTAATACTTGCAAAGACCTTTCTATGGAAATGCGGAAAAACCAGCTACTCTGACTTTTACCGGTATTATGATCCTTTTGACAGGTAGATAGGATAACTCAAGTGCAAACATGAGTCGTGGTTTTCAAACTCTGTTACAGGCTGTGATCTAAAATGTATGGTAGGACTTTAAGCATTCAGGGTTTCTTCTAGATCAAGGAACTCCTGGTGGGAGGGGGGAATCCCACATTTCTCTCCTCTGTGAGTCCCAGAAAGATTGTCTGCAGTCCAGGTCAAAATTGCAGGTGGATGTTTAAACATGGCATATATTAAAATTTTCTTTTTTAAAAGATTTTTAAAAATTTATTTATTGAGAAAAAGAGAGCCTACACGAACAAGGGAGCAGCAGCAGAAAGAGGGAGAAGCCAGATCTCCAATGCACAGGTAAACCCGATGTGGGGCTTGATCCCAAGACCCTGGGATCATGACCTGAGCTGAAGGCAGACCCTTAACTGACTGAGCCACCCAGGTGCCCCGTATTAAATTTTCCTACAATGTTCTAGTCAAAACGTCCAGATGCTGAGGGATTCTCCCTTGATCGTTTAAGAAACAGAAAGAGAAAAGTATGTTTTCGTTTTGTTTTTTTTTAAAGCCATAAAGTGCCTTGAGAGCAGCACAATGTGTTGCTAGTGAAAACTGAATTCAACATTTCTGTTATGAAAAAGAAAATGTAGACAGGCTGCTTTGGGAAAGGAAAAAAAAAAAGGAAGAAAAAAAAGAAACGGGCTCTTTTCCATTAATGTCTGGCCATGTGAATTTTAAAACAATAATAAAAAGCAAACAAACAAAATCTTGAAGGGGTTTCACATATAACGTAAAGAATCACAAATTCCCTTTTATTATTTTATGTTGTATAAACTTTTGTGCAATATGTCCAAATAATTCAACAGTACCGTGATGAGATGGTGGAAGTTATGATATTCCCTCAGAATCTGGCTCTGAATGCTTATAAAAATAGATCTGGTTAAAAGCTTTTTAAAATTTTCTTTCTATTTTTCTTTCTGGATGATGGGAGGAGGTTGAGGTCTATTTTAAATAAATAGTAAAAGGAAGATTAAAAACACAATTTTCAGAGGACAGGATTGGTACCCACTGCCGTTTCATTTTTCTCATAGTTGATTCTGGAAAATGAGACTTTTCTTAAGCCAGGATTTAAACCAATAATAAAAATAAGAAAAAAAAAAAGAGGACATTTTTTTTCCTACAGAAAATACTGGATTTAGTACATCTCAAGTGGGGGAAAATAATCTTTCTTGACAGCCTTCCAGCAGAAACGAGAAAAGTGAACAGAAGGCCACCCACCATGTGGCCAGGTTGTTAGAGGGCCAGAAGGAATCGGCCAGGAGGAACTTGGGAGAGAAAGACCACATTTCTACTGTTTTCACACGTAAGGTCTGTACTGCAGTGACTTCTTGTACAGCCTCGACTTCGTAGTGTAAATGTTATAGATGAGATAGAGCAATACAGGAAAAAGGGAAAAAATAAAAATTATTCATGATCACATTACTCAAAATACACTGAAAGTCCTCAAATATGGGTAAGTGTATATGCCAAAATATATATGTATGTGTGTGTGTGTGTGTGTGTGTGTATCAGTTCTATTTATGTGCCAAACCATGTGATTTAAAGTCCACCTACTTTCCATAACAATCTATGATTCTCTTACTGCAGTGTCATTAATGGGACTAAAATCTCACTGCACGGATACACCATACACTCTTTCATCCTGAGTTGGTGGACATCTGGATCGTTTCATATTTTCTTGGCCATCTCTGCCAAGAATCTTCCATTCATGTCCAAAGTCCTGGGATATAGGATTGCTACAGTAGACAAGGAGAAGGCATCTGAGGTTCTGGCCAAAGGCTTTCCAATTTCCATTTTCTCCACGCTGGCATGGGACCAAACAACTTTATGCCCAAGACTTGGGATCATATTAACAGCCCCTCATTTGGTACTTAGAAAAGAAATATGTCCTTTCTATCGTCAAGCACATTAATTAACAAACGACTGAACTTGGCAGTTTCATAAAGGAAGCATTTATTAGCCTGTCCCCATATTTCTGTTGAGCTGTTTAGACATTTTTTTTTTTTTTTTTTAGTAACAAGAAGAATTTACATAACAAGGCATTAGCACATCCTAAATATAGCAAATGCTCCAACAGGCGTTAGTGTCTTGGCAGTATTTTGTAGCAATATTTGGTGACATTTTCTTATTCATCCTTTTCCTTTCAAATTTGTTTGTAGAACTGCAGTTTTTGTTTTTTGTTTTCTGTTTTTTTCCGAAGTACACAAGTTTTTAGAATTGCTGGTAGCTGCGTCTCTCATGTTTCCGTGGTTCCCCCGTTCTGTTTAGAAAACCTTTCTTCATTCTGAGACCAGATAGTCCCCTACCTGCTTTTATAATATTTTTTCCTTTTTAAATGTTAAAACATGAAACATTTGGAACCTACTTGACTCGGTGCTATAAGGTGAAAGTCTAACTTTTCTTGGACTGAATATTAAACCAATTATTCTAAGGCCACATATTAATTTAGCATTTCTCCAGGGATAGAAACTGCCTTACGTTTGTTTCCTCTGATCTGTTGTAGAGTATTTTATAATACATTTTAACGCCACAGTGGAAGT
Organism: Mustela nivalis; assembly: GCF_964662115.1. Taxonomy (NCBI): domain Eukaryota; kingdom Metazoa; phylum Chordata; class Mammalia; order Carnivora; family Mustelidae; genus Mustela; species Mustela nivalis. The sequence continues at coordinate 131,790,854 of NC_139040.1, forward strand.
TTCTTAATCTTTTTCCTATTATCATGGTTACTCTTATCTGTCTTTACCTTGAGATAAATTTTATTTAAAAATTTCATGATAAGGGTGCTGGGCGGCTCAGTGGGTTAAGCCTCTGCCTTCAGCTCAGGTCATGATCTCAGGGTCCTGGAATCGAGCTGTGCATCAGACTCTCTGCTCAGGGGGGAGCCTGCCCCCCTGCCTGCTTCTTTGCCTACTTGTGATCCCCCTCTCGGTCAAATAATTTTTTTAAAAAAATTCATGACAAAAATCATTAAAATTTCAACCAGAATGTCTTAAATGCCTGAGGGTTTTTTTTTTTTTTTGCGAAGTTCTAAAAATATTTTTTACATATATCATTATGTGCTATATATTGACATACGTCTTGTACATGTGTCTTCCCATGAAAGGTCATAAGCTGGTCATCAGTTGTGCCTCTGTTTATAAGCATCTTTCTATATTAGAAATGGTCCATTCTTTCCTGCATAGAATTTTCAAACACACTTGCTAAATTTTCTTATGGAGGTCTTTTTTTTTTTTTTTTAATCAGCATCATTTTAAGCTAAGCTATTTAAAAGATGATATTGCCTGTGAACACTTTGAGTTTATTCTTTTCTCCATAGTCATAGTTCTTATTTATTTTCCTTGTTTCACGCTACTGGCTATAAGTTCCAAAGTAATGGTTGGCGACATTTCTGATTCTTGCAGAAGGAAAAGGTCTATAGAGCAGATTTTCCTAGGTCACCCTCAGACCTCTGGTTCTAAGTCTGGTTCCGGTTCTGCCAGGTGCTCCAAAAACAATCGGGGGCATTTCTACTCATGAAAATCTACATCAGGCAGCCTGAAGCAAATGCTCACCACATTTAAGAATGATATTTCTGATTCTGACTTTTGAAGTGTGTTCTTTGGTCGAGAAGGGTGTTGAATAAATCAAAGACCGCATTCACATCACTGGGAATGAGTCGTGCACCAGAGAGGCTCATCTTGGCACTGAGAAGCCAATGATCAAACATCCAGGAATTCTGTGAGCCGCCTGTTCAGCCATGGGTCACTTGAAATCAACCACAGTGGAGGATTTACACCATGGGAATGGGCAAACACTACAAATCAGAGCGTGTGTGTTGTCTTGGAGAAACCAGAGAGCTGGTTTTCTTAGCCCATCACTTATTATGAAAGATATCTCATTCATGCATTTATTTATTCAGTAAATATCTTTTGATGAAATTCCACATACAGACAAGGGGACAAAAGATAAAAATGTGAATAATGAGGTAAAGATTCAATGGTAATCAGCTAATGCACACGGCTGCAATAAGTCATATAAAGGAGATACTTTCAGAGTTTGTAACACACATATGTAGTCAGACCAGGAGCTCCCAGATTTCCCTGAGGAAATGATGCATCACCTTGGACCTTGTCACTTTTCAGGACTTTCAGTCCACTCCATAAATACATAAACAACTCTTTCCTGCCTGGAATTATATACATCGAATACAGAGAAGACCCTCCCCTGCCTTTTTTTTTTAAGCCACTTACCACAATAAACAGAAGCTACTTCAGTAAGCATGTCTAAACCACAGAATGGATGAATCAAGTTTTGCAACTTTGAGCGAAATCTGAAACCGAAGGGATAGATGAGGTGGAACGTTGATGGTGGAATTCACAGGAGATCCTTGCAAACCACCATCTCTCTCTAAAGATTCTTTTTGTTTAAGGTCCACACACTTACCTCCTCAGAAATCAGCTTACCACCCAGCCTGACTCTTTTGGTTTCCACAGAAGTCATTCCCTCTGTGTACCAGAGTTCTCTACAGAAAAGACAATGAATGGGTTCCACATGGGTAGAAAAAGGAACAAAATAAGAGCATAACTTGGAAGAATTCATGTTCTTTTACTTCCCACTCAAATTCTTCATGGTCTGCATATTTAGGATCTTGGAAACATGGATTTGTTTGTTTGTTTGTTTGTTTTCTTTTCTGGACTCTGTCTTGTGTTTGTAAGCAACTCAAGTTAGCAACCTGTTTTACTTTATGGAGGGTTTATGTGATGAATGTGCCATTTTTATTCTTTTAGGTGTTTTAATGTCTAATGAACATCAACCTGATGTGTTTACGAAGTGAGTTTCCTTTTGAGATCAAACTTTTATTCCAAGGCTGTTCCATCTTGCATGGGTTTCTAAGGGAGGTCAAATGTTTATCCCAAGGTTAGTCCATCTTGCATGGAGCTCCTAAGCTAGACAGGATGATTCAACATTGTTCCATACACCCGTTTCATTCATTCACATCTCCTCATATTTACTGAACACCTGATGTTGATAACAATTCACTATTTCATGGAGAAAATAAGGAAGATATCCCAGTGTCCCCAGTGACCAAGTAGACCTCCTACTAAACACTCATTAACATGATTGGTTAGGAGAGTTGTACATGGGGAATACATTTGGAGAGAAAAGGGATCTTAGGAAAAGGGTGACTCACAGATGGTTAAGATTTGCTCAAACACAAATGGAAGGGAAGCTTCTCTGGCAGAAAATTAGTTTGAGGAAGACACAGGGATGCAAAGGCCTGGTGTCTTGGGAACCAGGCAGTGGTTCAAGTTAGCTTGGATGTGGATTTCATGAAGTGTGAGTACCAGAGAACACCAGAGACGTACCTTGCACTATGCTGTGAAGTCTGTTCCATACTGAAATGAATTGAATAGTCAACACGGAAGGGTTGCAAGCTTTTCCACTTTGCTTGTTTTAAGCCACTACCATAGACTATTTGACCAATAAGGAATTTTTAAAAAAAAATTAATTGCAGGGGATGGAGAGTTGGATTGATTCCCATTGAGAAAAATTAACTGGGTTTCTGGTAAAATTAATTAGGAGGCAATTTTCATAATTTGGTTTAGAATTAACAAAGGTTTTGGGGAACCTGGTGGCTCACTCAGTTGGGCATCTGCCTTCAGCTCAAGTCAAGTCATCCTAGGGTCCTAGGATCAAGCCCCACATCAGGCTCCCTGCTCAGTGGGGAGTCTGCTTCTCCCTCTGCCTCTGCTGCTTCCCCTGCTGTGATCTCTTGCTCCATCTGTCAAATAAATAAATAAAATCTTTAAAAAAAAAGTATAAATGAAGGTTTAGTTTAAGGTGATCTGAGCAAAAATAGAAGAAAAGAAAGTTGAGAAATATCACAGAGGAAGGGTCTTTAAGATTTGGTGAATGCATGGAAAAGAAGAACTATAGCAACTCCTCAAAGAGGGAGAAAAACCATGAGAGACTCTGAATTCTAGGAAACAAACTGACGGTTGCTGGAGGGGAGGTGGGAGCCAGGATGGGGTGACAGAGTGATGGGTATTAGGGAGAGAACATGGTGGGATGAGCCCTGGGTGTTATATGCAACTGACAAATGGTGAAACACTACGTCTGACACTAATACTGTGCTATATGTTGGCTAATTGAATTGAAAATAAAAAATAAATATCAATATCAAAAAAAAGTTTGGATCTCAGGGACGAAGGGTGATGTATCTCCTTTAACTAGAGAAGAAGATTGAGGGGCACCTGGGTGGCTCAGTGGGTTCGGCGGCTGCCTTCGGCTTGGGTCATGATCTCAGGGTTCTGGGATCGAGTCCCGCATCGGGCTCTCTGCTCAGCAGGGAGCCTGCTTCCCTTCCTCTCTGTCTGCCTGCCTCTCTGCCTGCTTGTGATCTCTCTCTGTCAAATAAATAAATAAAATCTTTAAAAAAAAAGAGAGAGAAGAAGATTGAAAGTTCCCCACTTTGGTGCTATTCCATTGGAAGCTTTTTTCTTGATGGTGGATTGAGAATGTTGAGCAAGTATTTAGACATGACGAGATGTCCATTTAAAGTCAGAAGATTCAGAAGTAATTACATTAAAAAATGTTTTGTCCGATCCTCTTATTGTGAAGTTTAACTTGTTGGGGGAGGAGTAGTTAGATATTCATGAATACACATTGAGCCAAAGACACACGAAGAAGGCAGGCATGGGTATGAGGCAAGTGCCCCATGGCCGTTGGCACACACACAGTGTGGAGCCTGGGCCATGCACATAAGGAGGGAAAATGAGTGGTTTTGATTTTGACTTCAGGATCCCATCATCACAATTGCAAGCATGTGCTGATTGCAGATTCCTGAACGTTTATGAGCCTCTAAAACCCTCATGAGTTGGTCCAAGTAGAGGCAATAAAGCACCAACCAAGAAAAACCTGCCTGTTGTAACAAAGCCCTGGAAAGTCCCCTCAGACAATGGTGGCCCAGGGGCAGAGGCTCGGCTGGTCTGCAAAGCCACACACGGAAACACTGAGGACCCAGGTTGATATGTTGCACACGTGGCCACCTGGAGAAACCTGGGGCATCACGAGGACACCCAGACACAGAATCTTCCCTCCAGGTGTCTGCAAAAAAGACCTTCAGAGGTCCAAAGGCAACAGTGGGATGGAGACCAACCTCTCAGCCAGGATCAATGACTCAGAGCCTCCACTGCTACTTATTGCTCGCCACCACAGAAACCAGCAAGAGAAAACCAGTGGGGTGGGGAAGAATCACATGTCTGCTCTGCAAAACCTGGGATGCCAGCATCCAAGGGGAGATCCAGCAGGTACGGGTCATGGTCTCAAAGTGCTGACAGTCAGTGAGGTGAGCCCAAGTCTCATTAGTCTAAAATGTTAAATGATGCTCAAAGAACCTTGGTGCCAACAAATGGACCGAGGACTGCCATCTGGTTTGCCAGCATAAATAAAGCAAGCTGGGCTCGTCCAGGCTGGGGGAGCAGCTTCAAGGGTGGAGCCCCTGGAAGCTTGCACTTGTACCAAAAGCTCACAAAAGCTCTTTTCGCCTGCCTATAGAATGAGTCACGCTGGAGCCCACATCACAAGGGACGCACCAGGAAAGCAGAGGTCAGGGTGAATGGTGCCTGCGGGCTGTTTCAGTCTGCTGGATTTGTATTTTATTTTTTGGTGACTGTAACCATGACAACACAAAGGAAGGGTCAGGCGAAACAAAACGTACTGCCATCAGTTTTGGAAAACCCTCCATTGTAATTTTCTTATTTTATTAAGGCCGTAAAACGATGGGTCATAGCGGAAACCACATACACCGGGGTCATAGAAACTTTCAAACACAAGTCCTACCCCAGAGCGTGCACAGATGGACCCAGGATATGGGCGACGACCACAGAGACAGACAAAAGCCTTGTGATGGACAGGGTAGACCAGCATCATTAAGACCAAAAAATAATACACATCCACCCTAGCATGGATTTGTCTTCATGAGATGAAGATTGCCACATGCGTTGTGGATTTTAAGGAAATATGTGATGCCTAGCTCAGATCTGAAATATTTCTTTGGTAACAAATTGCATGATAGATCTATTTCTGCACAAAGCAAAAGTGGTTTTGGTTCATTTGTATGTTGTGTGAAGCATTGTGCCTCCTAATGTGTTGCTTTGGGTCAGAGGTCATTAAGGAGCAACTAGAATAATTAGCAAGGTCATCGACTTAAGAGAATGAAAAGGTAGCTCCAGTGTCCTGCAGGGTTGACCTGATCGCAGGACTAGTGCTTTTCTCTAGATCGCAGGACTAGTCAGGAATGCTGGGTAAACAGTGCATCACTTGTCCGTTTTCCAGGTGGTGGCTAGGACTCAAAGAAGACAGGTGATATTCTGAGCCTGTAGCATCAGACCCGCTACACCTCAGCTCTGCTCCAGGCCATGCTGGAGACACGCCTTGAGAGTCTGCAATGGAAGTCGGAGAATGCAGCTCTGCCTGTCAGCCTCTCACCGCCATCCAGCATCAGCTCGCCATTGTTCATGCCTAGAGCAGGCTTCTGAATAGGTTATGTATCTGCCAGATCAAATAGAATGGGCACATTCTGGAATTTTCCTTCATATGGCCAACAATATTCATGACTTTTTACCGGGCATCAGGAGCCAAGCCCTGGACTAGACATTTTACACTGAAGTCTATCATCCTCCAGATGGCCCTGGAGACCCTCATTAACCACTTGACCCCTAGCCCAAGTTGATGGAGAGAAAGAAACTTCCATTAGGTGGAACATTGAGGAACAAACAGAGCTGGGCTTTGAACGCCAGTGTGTGGGCAATCGATGTCCACTTTGCACAGCAATGTGCTAGTCTGTTCTGTAGTGAATGAAGAGTATTATTGCCTTAAGAACTTCTCCTGTAGTTGCCTGCATGTGGAGCATAATGGAAACAATGACAACAACATGGTGGACCTCTGGATAGCGTACACCAAAAGCACAATCTCACCTGGCTAGAAAACATGGGACACATTGCCACCCAAGACTGAGATCATTGAGCGGCATGCCAGCCAATGGATACTCATGAGAAACTTTCTAACCTTGAATTTCATATCTATCTCCCTGTCAGTGTACATGTCCATACAACCATACAACCATCCATCCATTCAACCAACCATCCATCCATCCAACCATCCATCCATCCATCCATCCATCCATCCAACCATGCATCCATCTGTCCGTCCATCCATCCATCTATCCATCCAACCATCCATCCGTCCGTCCATCCATCCATCCATCCATCCAACCATCCATCCATCCATCCATCCTTATCAATCCATTCATCCTAACCTGTCTAACTATCTGCCAAAACTATAAGACAAAACTGAATTTTCTTAAGTTTAAAATACTCCCTTCCTTCAAGAAAACAAAAGTAGAGCTTCATCTCCTTTGTTGAGATAAAGAGGAAGGACTAGTTCTTTTCCAAAAAGTATAAAGAGTAAGACTTCCCTGCTCTCTCTCCAGGTCTTTGAAGCATCTTTTTTTTCATTTGTCCTGGCCCTTCTGAACAGGCAGAGATCGGGGTGTCTGGCTTCTTCCATCTAAGGCCCACATGGTCATAGACCCACTGTCAGTTCACTGTAGGCATGGGGGCGGGGGGGGGTGAACATATTGTAAAGCAGATAAGTATGTTATTGAGTATAATATTCCTGTTTATTCAGAAATGTTCTTGGGAAGCACTCTGTGTGTGGCTTTGGACCCTAGACTCAAATTACAAAGAAAGTACAATTCATGCTTGTAAATTGCCAGCATTGATCCTCTTGGGGACAGACACCACAGAGAAAAATAAAAACCTGAGCTATTTAATACATTCATCCTAAAAGCAAAACCAAGCTATCATCAATGCATACAAAAAGAAGTAAATTGAGTTATTAAAAAAAAAATCTTCACGTTCTGCTTCATTTTATTTTATTAGTTTTTAAAAGGTTTTATTTATTTAAGAGAGCGAGAGTAAGCAGGAGTCAGAGGCCAAGGAAAAGAGAGAAGTCTCCCCTCTGAGGAGGGAGCCCAATGCGGTGCTCAATCCCAGGACCCTGAGATCACAACTGAGCCCAAGGTAGATGCTTAACCAACTGAGCCACTCAAGTGTTCATTTTATTTTCAAGCATTGGTTTACTCATCTGCCTTAGGTCTGATTTCTGAAAAGCAGACCACAAGAGGAAGTGTTCCCAACAAACCGATTGTGTGAGTGATATTTGGAAAAAAAATAAAGCAAGCCAGGTGGGACCTCCGACCAATTCTGCAAAAGGAAGCCTCTGCTTGAACCTGCAAGGGACTCTGGATGGTACTTATGCATCAGGGTTGATTCACCCTGGGCTGAGGGCTGAGCTAAATCCACACCTCTCTGGATGTGAGAGATGCAGTTCCAGGAAGCCAAGGCCTGTTTTCTGAAGAGGGTCTTGGCCGGGAGAAGCAAAGCACATGCATAACCAGGCAGGGTGCACAGAACCAACTAAAGGGACCCTCATGCATGTCAGGAGAATCACTGAACATTTCCAACACACCATCCTCTCTGTCACCCATGTCTTCCCAGTCACCCACGTCACCCAGACTTCCATGAAGGTGTTGGTACTCTCCCTTCTATATCCAATCCTGAAGCAACTGCAAACTGTGTTTCAAATACATAAAGTTTAGTGTGGAGGACATTAGGAGAGGGAAAGGAAAAGTGTGTTGGGGGAAATCAGAGGGGAAGATGAAGCACAAGAGACTGTGGGCTCTGAGAAACAATCTGAGGGTTTGGAGGAGAGGGGGATGGGGGTTGAGTGAGCCTGGTGGTGGGGATTAAGGAGGGTACATATTGCATGGAGCCCTGGGTGTGGTGCATAGACAATGAATCTTAGAACACTAAAAAAAATAAAATAAAATTTTAAAAAAAGAACAAATAAAAACTTATTGTGAATGCATAAAATAACCCATGTGATCCATGCAGAAGAGAACTTCCCAACAAAGAACCAGGATTAGCTGACTTTTTCCTGAGATTGTAAGGGGAAAAAAAAAAAAAAAAAAGTGTTCCCATCCCAAGCAAAAGCTAAATGTGTACCCTTAAAAATGGCAGTTATGGCTTTTACTGATTCAGACACTCCCTGAGGGGGAGGACTGGGGGGAAGAGGTACCCCTCATCTGACTTTCAGAAGCATGAGAAATTTTGACACTCACCTATCCGCCTGGCATTTCCACATGCTGGGTAGGATTTTAATGTGCCCCCGTGGTCCTCAGAGCCACAGGCGGAAGCTTGAAGAGACAGTTTGACGGCCCTTTGTGACTCCAGAATGCACGCCACAGGCTTGATGGGTTTTAATGACAAACAGAGAGAAGAGGGTAGTCTTCTGTGCACCAGATGGGCACAGACTCCCTCCAGTATTTGCTCACATAAAGCTACCCAAGCAGTCAGGGGACTCAGTGACCTGGCCTGCAGATACCCCGATACTTTCACTCAGTAGCAGTCCATCTGAAACCCAGGCATTTGACACCTGGCATCACCAAAGGGTGAAAATCATCCCCGTCTTTCAATGCATGGAGATGAGAAGGCCAGTATTTGGCCACATGCTGAGGAAAGAAAACCCTACCACCCAATCAATGAGATGGCATTTTGGAGCAAAAGCTGTCTTTATTGGGTATAGAAATTCTTCCTTCTTTGAATGGCAGTTTCAAATCCTTGGCAAGTTCTCAGCTTTACTTTACCTTCTTACACCACCCTTGTTGCTGGGCTCTGAGTCGGCTGTGGTTCACGGGGTCACAATGCAACAGCATCTACCTGCCGTGAATGGTGAAGGACCAGGTGGTAGAGAAACAGAGTCTCTCTGGAAGAATTGGCTTAGGACAGAGGAGAACATGGGAAAGGCACAACTCATTCTCATTCTGTTCTTTTCAACTATTGAGGACTCTCTTTTCTGGAACGGTGGCACCTTCTCTCCCTCTTTCTCCACAATCATTAAAGATTTATGGTCTTAGAATGTTATTCCAACTTCTCTTACAGATCCCACTTCCTGCCCACACATACAGTCATTAATTGTGGAAAATGTGTCTGTAACTGAAATATTTACTGGCAGTCCCAGAGCCACACAGACATTTCTTATAAACTCTCGAATTTACTCCTTTGCTCTGGGTCGCCTTTTCTTCAAGGAGCAGAGCGAGTCCCCTTGACTCCGTGTGTGTGCAAGTCCCTGCACGCCCAGCTGCTCTGTGGTATTTATTTGCTGCTTCTAGTGGAAGCTCTTCTACTCAAAATGTAAACACCAGGCTGCCTCAGACCTTTAGCAGGGACGGCAGGCTTCAACACGCAGGTCGGTTCAGAAGGCCACCTTGGAACGAAAGTCCCTTCAGGGATTAGTGGGCTGACAGAGCAGTGGGAAAGGGTGTTGGCACACGGAGGAAGCCAACAGTCAACCAAGCATTCGCTTGGCGTGGCTGCAACATCGGGCTGACTGGCAGAACTCAGCTCTCCCCCAGCAAAGGCAAAGAAACGGTCTACTAAAGACAGAGCCATGGAAACAAATCTGTCAATGAGGGGGGAAGCCTGTAGGCAGGACGGAAGCTCTCAGCCTCCACCTTCACCAGCCAGACTTGGATGTGAAGCGTCGTGTTGTTTTTGCATCGGTAATTCATCTCACGGTTTGACCATGTTACTGAAGCCAGCTCCAAGTGACAGGGACCGTTTCCTTTTCAACAGAAATGGTCTGATTACAGAGCAATTTGCACTGGGCTTCTGCCCTAAGTGTGTGGTGAAGTCAAGAATGAAGGCTACCGGCATGGCTGGCCCAAAGACCTTGTGGCATGGCCGTTGCCAAACAGACCCACAAATACAGACAACAAACTAGAGGCTGCCATTGGGGGATGGGCAAAATGGGTGAAGGGGAGTCGGATGTATGCACGGAATTGTGTTACAGGATGAACAAATCATGAGGATCAAAGACACAGCATAGGGAACACACTCAATGATATGACAATCGTGTTGTAGGGTGACACGTGGTGACATGCGGTGAGCATGGCACAACACACAGAACTGTTGAATCCCTATGTTCTACATCTGAAACTAATGTAACAATTTGTGTCAGCTCTGTTTCAATTTTTTTTTTTTTAAATATGTCCTCGCTGGCGTCTCTTGTGATTCAGTAACATAATAGGACATGAAAATCTTTGGTTGGCTTCCTATTGACAAAAGATATGTTCCTGAGCCCTTAATGCTGGGAGCCCCTCCAGGTCTTGGACCCCAGTTTATGCCCTCAAGTTCACCCTCAGTTGCATATCTGTTCCCTCACTCCTGACACACCCTGAAATTCTTGCTTTGTTCCAAAAGCATGTGTGTCTTCCCAACCTTGGAGCTCACACATTTCTCTACCTGGAAACTTCTTGCCTAATTTCTCCAACTTGTAGGTTCCAGTTCATTCTCTGAGGTCTGGTACAAGGGTTACCTCGTCTAGGAACCCAATATAACACCCACCCTATGGGGTTTCCCCTTATGAGCTTTCCCTCTCTATCTAAGTGAACTATTTAAGAGGTTCCTGTTTTCATTTACCTTCATGTCTCCAATACTTAGTAGAGTTCCTTAGCACTCTCTGTATTTCATGGCAACCTTGACTCTACCCATACTTTTTGTCTTCTCTCCTGGGAAGGTATGAAGGACTTGTCACAGATGTTGCTTTCAAGGGTCTGAGAGCCATGGCAGTACCCAGAATATGGTACAACCAAATGGCAGAAAGAGATACATCATATTATGGAAACATACCAACTTTTCCACTAAAATGAAAGGAGGCAAGGTCTTTGCAAAAAAAAATATAAAATGCTATAGCAGGGAAAGGTAAAACCAAGAAAAAGTCCTACACCATAAAATGTATCATAATCATTTAATGTATAACATCTGGAGCCTAAGGGAGCCAGTATGTTAGAGAGCTGTGAATGCATCACATTTATTTTATGCAAGACTTTGGTCAGACACAATGTGAGTATTTGCCATTAGCCAGGCAAGTGCAATTAAATCAGTCATGGGATTTATTTCTGTTAGAAATGCAAAGAAGGCAACAAAACCTGGCATATTTGGGGTCTGCCATTTTCGGGCTCCAAAATGACTTTATGGAGAGGATTTTTGCATGTGGCCACCATGATCGAAAATATCTTCACCAGCTTGCAAAAGCAGCGATAACCAGCTAAGTAGCTGAGGGCAGATCAGATTCCTTACTCATGGTAGTTTTATATCAAACAACCACACGCCGTTTCAAACTATAGGAATTTACAGCTTCCTATGGTTCTGCTGGGGAATCAGACCTCAAAGTGATTTTTCAGCTTCTATCATGGAGAGCGTTGGCATTGGTTAAACAATGGATTTCATTCCAGCTTTGGAAAATTCAAGCAGACATTGAAAATTTTACCCAGTTCAGCCATGTGGTTCACCTGAATTGGACAAGCACTGAAACGGAGAAAAGGAGCCTATTTATTGAATGTCCTGACACAGAATAGAGACATGGCCCTATTATCATCTCCCATTGTTCCTTCCTGGTCCCCTGGCAGTGCAACATCAATCTCCTGGGGTTTATCCTTCAGGATAGATGGGACTTGGAATCCCCTCAAGACTATACTACAGCTAGGCCCCCATTTTCGATCACTGGGCTTGTTCTAATGGGGTTGACACAGGTCTCAAAACACAAAATGGCCAAGCAAGATGAGTTAGCCGTCTCAAACCCATCTGTGGACTTCACCATGTTAACAGAATGAGAAAGAAAAACCACATGATCCTCTCAACAGATGCAGGGAAATAATTTGACGGAAATCCAACATCTATTCATGCTAAAAACTCTCAGTAAACTGAGAAAAGAAAAAAGTTCCTCCAGTTTATAAAAAGGCATCCACAAAGAAAAACCCCCCAAAACAAAAAACAAAAACCCTACAACAGATCCTCACCCTTTGGGTTCAGCATTACACCACAGATCCTGGCTATTGAAATACGGTTTAAAAATCGGTAGATAAGTAAATAAAAGGTCTATCAGAAGGGAAGAAGTAGAACTGTCTTTATTCACTGAGGATATGATAATCTTAGGAAATTCTTAGACCGCTACCAAAAAAAGGTACTAGAACTCATAAGTTAGCAAAGTTTCAGGATACTATATCAATCTACAAAAATCTCTTGTTGAATACAGGCCATTGAGTTCTTTGCTAATGCCGTTTCTCTTTCACTAGATTATTTTCTAATGTGTTGGTAAACCAATTAATTTAAAAAATATTAATATTGAAGAAAATGAGCATGCCTTTTCTCCTGATAATTTGTCTTTTGTCAGTTTAATTTACAGGGTTCCAGGGACTGAACATAAGAGGGTAGAGGGAGATTTTATTTTTCTTCCTCTAAACCACCAAAGGGCAGAAATTGATATCTACCTGTGTGCCTGTGTGGATTTATGGATTCTCATGCCTTAAAATACCGTAAACATTTCTACAATTTTACACAGTTTTTAAACAATATTCCTATAATCAAATATGGGAGGAATCTGAGAACAGACCTAATAATCAAATATGGGAGGAATCTGAGAACATTTCTCCAGAACACTGGAAACAGGCTTTAATGATAGAGTGTTTCTTTAGTCCTACTTCATACAATTATTTATTATTATTTTCTTAACAGCTTTTTTTTAATTGAATGCCTACTGCATATCTTGTATGATAGTAAACAATTCTATATACTAATCTCATTTTAAATGCACATTTTTAAAAAATGTTTTCACTTGTCGAGTATCCAGCACTATAGCTACAATGGACTATGACTCAGCAAAAAAATGTTGATCTGTCTCTTTCTTTTTTTTTCCTCTTTGCTGATTTGTTTTGTTTCTTCAATTCCACATATCATAAGATTTCACTCATATTGACAAATTAAGACACAGACTCTTGGGGTACCTGGGTGGCTCTGTGGGTTAAGCCTCTGCCTTCGGCTCAGGTCATGATCTCAGGGTCCTGGGATCGAGCCCTGCATTGGGCTCTCTGCTCAGCGGAGAGCCTGCTTCCCCTCCCCTTCTCTGCCTGACTCTCTGCCTACTTGTGATCTCTCTGTCAAATTAAAAAAAAAAAAAAAAAAAAAAAAAAAGACACAGACTCTTAACCCTGCAGAACACACCGAGGGTCACCAGAGGAGAAGGGGGTGGGTGGATAGAAAAGTAGGGATGGGTATTAAGGCGTGCACTTATCATGATGGATAAAATAAATCAAATGAAACGATCTTTAAAAAAGAAAAATGGCCTATGTGAGTGTAAAGTTTCAGTTCTACAAGATGAAATGTGTTTTGGAGATGTGTTGCACAACGATATGAATATATACTTAGCTACCAAACTATATGCTTAAAAATCGCTAAGATGATACATTTTATATTGTGTGTTTTTTACCCCAATTTTTTAAAATGTAGCGCCAAAAAGCATGCACATTATTAGCAAAAAGCAAGCAGACTCTCCCTCTTGCCCCATGTGAAGATAATGGTAGATACGTATGTTTTTGCATGCTTTTCACTCTTAAAAATAACTTGCAAGGGAGCTCACCAAATGCCTGAAAGCCTCCTTTTTCTGGTTCAGCGCAAAGCAGAGGAACAACCACGCGCATGCATCAGAGCTGAGGAAATGCCTATCACAGCGGATTCAGATCACAGGTCAGACCAAGAAGAAGGAGGCACCTGGATCTCATTTACCTGTCCAGTTCAATGTTGTCTTTTAGAGGCTCCAATGCAAATCCGTCTCTTAAAACCATATTTATTTCTCTGAGCCAAGCGGTCAAAATCAAAGGAATGTCCTTTCTTATGAGGTGGCTTTAAAATATGTGTCCCCAGGCAAGCAAGTGTGTTTAATATGTTGCTAATGGTGGCGTGGGCCAACTTAGATGGAGGGTTCCTGATACAGCCGGCTGTGTGGGGGTGTGGACCTACCTGGGCCTGTCTAATTCTTACTGTCAGCATCAATGGAGGGATTCGTGGTACTCGGAATTGAAACCCAAGTAACTTGTCTCCAGGGTCTGTGAAAACTCTTGCCAGCACCCCAGCATTCAACCCATAGGTGGAAAAACAACTCTTCCTTGCTGTTTCCACCAGAAACACACTCTCCTCCCCCACACCTTAGATCATTGCACACCTGTCCAAGCCAGCATGAAGGGCTTTGAACCCATCTTGCCTATCTCTGGTTGCTGATAGGTTTCCGCCGATTGAATGAACATGGACACACTCAACGTTGCCTGTGTAGATGAGACTCAGGGAAGATGGGGACATCTGCAAAAAGATCATGGACACAAGGCAGACCAGGAAGAGCAAATATCATGTGGGAATAAAGCCCCAGAAGAAAGAAGAGGAGAGAAGAGAAGGCAGTTTCACTGCAGGTAGATGAATACGGTCATTTTCTGGAACAAAATGACTTTTCAGTTGGGATTTGCAATGCTAGGAGTCTGGCACAGAGTGGTGGGGACAGAGGAGTGACATGGGTGTGGTCAGGGAGGGGGAACACATGGAAAATACACATGGACCCAGAGGAAGAGCAGAAGAAGGGGTTAAGGAACTGGGAAATGCAGACAGAAGTCATTCACCATTTTATGTCCAATAATAACTTTCGATATTCCTCGGACCCAGAAAGGATTCCCAGAGTCACTACTTTCAAGTTTGGGCATATTTCCTAATCCTTCAAGTGCAATTAAAAAAAAAAAAACTAAACAAAACAAAACAAAAAAGCAATAGTAGTGACTTTTGCACACACCAGTTTGTGCGGAGTAAGGGGAAAAATAAAAGCATGCTTCCTTCTCCTAATGTCCTCCATGCTATCCCTTATGTTCCAGTGAGACCATATGGTAACTGACTGTCTCTGCTTGACTTATTCCACTGGGCATAATCTCCTCCAGTCCCAACCGTGTTGATGCAAAAGTTGGGTATTCATCATTTCTGATGGTTGACTAATCTTCCATTAGTAGAAGGAAGGGAAAAATGAAAAGGGAGGAATTAGAGGGGGAGACAAACCATGAGACTATGGACTCCGAGAAACAAACTGCGGGTTTTAGAGGGGACAGGATGGGAGATGGGTTGGCCTGGTCATCGGTATTAAGGAGGGCATGGATTGCATGAAGCACTGGGTGTTATATGTCAACAATGAAATCTTGGAACGGCACATCAAAAACTCATGGCATACTCTATGGTGACTAACATAGCATAATAAAAAATAATTAAAAATAAACAAAAGCATGGAAATGCCTTTGCACAGTGGTTTTCACACAACATGTTCTTCATAAAATAATCAAAACAACAAAAATCCAAAGCCAGAAGAATTTACTAACGACCCAAAGAGTTAGTGGTGTGTCATTATAAAAGTTTGCAAACCTGAGCTTTTTTTTTTAATTAAAAAGATTTTATTTGAGAGAAAGAGCATGAAGTGGGGGGTAGGGAGCAGAAGGAGAGGGAGAAGCAGAATCCCCACTGAGCAGGGATTCCCAACATGGGGGTGTATCCCAGGACCCTGAGATCATGATCTGAGATCATGACCAAAGGCAGATGCTTAATGGACTAAACCCCCAGGTGCCCCTGCAAACCTGAGCTTTATGGATATTCTTTCCAAGCACACTTGTCCTCCTTACTTACAGAATCCATACCCACCAGTACACCTACCACTAGAGCTGATTGGTAATGACCCTGTCAATAGACTTGGAACTTTTGCTGTCATTTTCAGACAAGCACGGAGTGGCAAAAAAAAAAAAAAAAAAAAAAAAATGTGTCTCCTGCTACACACAATGTCAGCTAAGCAAGACCAGGGTGACACTCTGACTCCTCCTTTCCCTTCTCAGACATCAAATCAAGTGTTCTTCATGTGGTCTGTTGGGTGCCATGTTTTCGTGCTTCTTGTTTGTGATTTTATGTTTAAAATGGTGCCATGTGTGCTACTAAAGAACTCTCCACTACTCCCAAGGGCAAGAAAGTTGGGGTGAGCCTTACTAAGAAAATACATGTGTCAGGTAAGCATTGTTCAGGCATGAGCTCTCACGTTGTTGGCCTCCAATGTAAATCAATCAACTATGTCTGGTCGATAAGGTGTCTTTAAATAAAAACACATGTTTAAATAAAAACTCCCAGTTCCATTGGGTGGTCATGCCACCAGAAGCTCCCAGGACCCTAATCCTGTATTTATAGTTCACTATTTAGGAATTCAGTGCTTATGGTGACTTTGTAGGACATCACAACTGTAGATAACAAAACTGACTGTAATCCTCATTTTTTATTTCTGCTGGATGGTGACCTCCATTGACTCGAAACCCGTTGGATTTGCTCGTTTCTACATTACTGCTCATTACTGATGCTGGACTCATAATGGGCATTTGATAACATCAGGGCAATAAAATTGTCTTCACAGGGTTACAAGGAGCACCCCAGTTCCATCTAACTTAATGCCATCCAGCCACAATGCAAAATGCATTCCATTTGTTAAGGAGGTGGGATCTCAGAGAAATGAAATGCATGAAATTTCTGTACTGAATCATGTCTAAATATAATGTAAAATAGCCATGATGGGGAAAAAAAAATGGTCACTTATAGCCCAGCATCATAGTGAATGGTGTTTTAGGAAAGCAATGATTCCCTGAACGTTGACTTTGACCAAACGTGTGCTTCAAACAAGAGAAGAAATGACGAGCACACAATCTCAAGTGTGTAGACACCTGGGGCATGAGTTTTCCTGTGGTTCCTGTTAACAGATGATCACAATTTGGGTGGCTAACAGCAAAAGAAATGTGTCCTCTCACACTTCTAGAGACCAGATGTCCAAAATCAAGGTGTTCTGCTCTGCCTCAGCAAATGCTAGGGAGAATTCATTCTTTACCTGTCCCAGCTTCTGGTACCTGCAGGGATTACTTGTTTTGTGGACACATCTCTTGAAATATCTGACTTTACAGCCACACTGCATTCTTCTTGTGTGTCCATCCATTCCTCTATGTGTCTTGGCTCTTTCCACAGTTTGGCAATTGTGGACATTGTTGCTATGAACATTGGAGTGCATATGGCCCTTCTTTTCACTACATCTGTATCTTTGGGGTAAATACCCAGTAGTACAATTGCCAGGTCATAGGGTAGGTCTGTTTTTAATTTTTTGAAGAGAAACATCCATGCTGTTTTCCAAAGTGGTTGCACCAATTTGCATTCCCACCAACAGTGTAGACAAATGGATAAGGAAGATGTGGTCCATATACACAATGGAATATTACTCAGCCATCAGAAAGGATGAATACCCAACTTTTGCATCAACCTGGATGGGACTAGAGATTATGATAAGTGCAATAAGTCAAACAGAGAAAGTCAATTATCATATGGTTTCACTTATTTGTGGAGCCTAAGGAATCACATAGGGAAAATTGGAGGGGGAGAAGAACCAAGAGACACTGTGGACTCTGGGAAACAAATGGAGAGTTTTAGAAGGGAAGGGGGTTTGAGGGTTGGGTGAGCCTGGTGATACCTTGATACCCATCAAAAAGGGCACGGATTGCATGGAGCACAGGGTGTTACACGCAAACAATGAATCTTGGAACAGTACCTCAAAAACTAATGATGTACTCTATGGTGACCAAAATAACACAATTTTAAAAAGAACAATACAGCTTAAAATAATTTCTCTATGCACGTCATCCAAGAATCCTCATCCTTGGGGTGCTGAGTGGCACAGTAGGTTAACTGACTGACTAATGGTTTGGACTCAGGTCCTGATCTCAGGGTCTTGAGATCAAGCCCTGCATCAGGTTCCTGCTCAGCATGGAGTCTGCTTAAAAGACTCTCTCTCTCCCTCTGCCCCTGTCCCTTGCTCACTCTCTCTCTCAAATAAATCTTAAGGGGAAAAAAAATGGGGGGTGGGGTGGGGAATAGCCATCTTTGGATTTAGAGTCATGTGATTAATCCAGGATGACCTCTTCATCTCAAAACACTTAACTTAATTGTATCTACAGACAGACTGCAGGGACTCAGATATAAAAAATAACTTTCAGGACCATCATTAACCTACTCACTTCAACACATATGCAGAGAACCACAGAAAGTAGGAAATGATCCTTCTTTCCTTTTTATTTTTTTAAAGATTTTATTTACTTATTTGACAGAGAGAGATCACAAGTAGACAGAGAGGGAAAGAGAGGGAATCAGGCTCCTCGCTGAGCAGAGAGCCCAACGCAGGGCTCGATCCCAAGACCCTGAGATCATGACCTGAGCCAAAGGCAGAGGTTTTAACCCACTGAGCTACCCAGATGCCCCTCTTTTTTTTATTTTTTTAAAAAAAGATTATATTTTGAAGTAATCTCTGCACCCAACATGGGGCTCACACTCACCACCCTGAGATCAAGTCACATGCTCTACTGACTGAGTCAGCTGGACGCTCCTGCAGATGACTTTTCTGGTTCAACACCAGAGCAGAGAGAACCGCCACGCAAATGCCCAGAGAAGCGAAACAAATAAACCCAAGGTTTCCCAGGAGGTAACTCGGCAGTATGGGATCTCAGTAACAGGCCAAATTCCTATCTTAGCATGTTCCCAGAATTTAGGGAAGATGGCATTCATCCTACAAAAGCTCATTTAATGGCAGTCAGTTACAGGGAAAAGGAACAGGGGACTGTAAAAATTTGCATTAAGTGGAAAATCTATGAAAAACACATGCTTATCATCTGTGCTTCAGAATTGTGGCTGACAGATAGAGCCCATAAATCACGTCATTTTTTTCAAAGACAATCAATGGGTGAACCCAGCTAATGTAAAGTGAAAACAAGCCCGGAGGCTCTAGAAGGAAAAGGGTAAAATCTGGACTTGTCCTCCGCTGTGGGAAGTATGTGGAGAAAGAATGTAGGCTTAGCAGTTTTGCCTCGTTGGCAAGGAACAAGTGTGCATGTGTGAATTATGAATTAAACATGAATTAAAAGTGAACACCAAATTTGGAGCTCTGTAGGTAGCATCCGCGATGCCCTGAGGAATTTGGCTGGTGTGGTGCCAGCTGCATTCATTTGTCCTTGGGTTCATTCATGGAACAACTGGGAGATGCTTGAGTCCTACTGGGCATTGCTCAGAAGCGTACATAGATATGATGGCCAAGATCCCTGCTCAGACCAAGTGAGTCTTGATGTTGTGTTTGCACCCAAAGAACCCATGTTCATTTCTCTTCTGACCTCCAGGAAATGTGTGAAGCTGGGATCGTTGCTAAGGGCAGATCACGGACAACCTCCCCAAGACCATGCATAGGTCAACGCACCTGCTCACAGAATGTGGTACACCTTCGCCTCTGTCCGGGGAGCAGGTGGCAGTGCTAGATGAGCTTCCAAGAACTCTTCTGCCATTTTGGGACGGGGGGATGATTCTCTGCTGAACAGTGTCCGGATTCACAAAAACTCCCCTCATCCCCCACCTTGGGAAGATGGAGAGCTCCTTGTAGGAACCGGGGAAACAATATGCTTTCTCACTGCTCTGAAATGGTGACCTATGGTCATGAGGTTGAACCATGGTGTACTCTGGGCCAGTGCCTACCGACAAGGAAACCTTTTGCAAAGCCTTTTGTTCCCCCATCGGTTGCCCTAACTTTGCCGTGGCCATGGGAACAGGATGTTGGCAAAGGGGGCGATGTTTTCTAGATTCCAATGATTTAACTAAAACTGGTATGCCGTCGTTGCTGTTGCTACTGTTAATGTTGTGTTTGGTTTTAATACCGAGGAATTGGTGGAAAAAAGAAACAGTGGTGGGGGTGACATAACTGACTCAGACATGGTCTGAAATGCTCCTCGGTGAATTAACAGTATTTTAGGCTTCCCAGCGTGAGAACAAGGGAAAGAAGCATGAATAACGAGCTTCCGTGCCGTTTACAGACATCTTGGAAGAGCAAAAACGGAGGCAGTTCTGTAAGCGCTAAATGCTCTGCCAAGGGTGGAGCTTGAAACAGGAAGACGTCCTCTTGTCCCCAAAAGTCAGCAACCCACCAAAGCCTGGGACAGCATAAGTTCACTGGGAAACACATCTCTGCCCACTTCACTTAGGAAGCATCTATATTAGAGCGGGTGGAAGGGTAACCCCAAGACATACGTCCGCATCCTAACACCAGCTATCTGGGGAACGGGAACTGCTTGGTAAATACAGCATTTGCAGAGGTAATTAAAGTAAGAACCAGGATGAGGTCCTTCTGGGTTGGGGGGGGGTCTTCAATCCAATGACAGATGTCCTTCTAACAGACAGAAGAGGAGACACAGACACACGGAAGCCACGTAAACACAGAGGCAGATTTCAAATGATATCACAAGCCAAGGGAGCTTGAGCTAAAAATCCTAAAAATATTAAAAGATATAAATACAGTCATATGTCTTTTGAAGCATGCTGGCTATGGCCTTGAGGGTGGGATCCCACCGAACATGCTGGTTGCTCTTATCCTGGAAGGGGAATGCTTTATCCCTGCCCCCTCAGGGAATCAGGCTCAGGAAACCCCACAGACCAGAGAGGCAGGCGTATTGTGCTAACTTGGGAAGTTTTGGCTCCCCTATGTTTTTCAGGAAAAGAAGGAATGGGAACCATAAGGATCTTGGTGGGCATCACCAATCTCTATCTGTGACGCAGAAGGGAGGGTTAACCTCTCTGGCAAAGACCATTAACACGGGACCAGATTTTTATGAAGTAACCTAGTGCCTGGTTTCTTCCTTCTGGAAAATGGGCCAAGCTCCCCCTCAGGTTCTGGGGAAGGAGAAACCTTGCGTCATGCCCAGAAGTTGGGACTCTTGAGCAGAATGATAGAATTCCCAGGCTCAGGGTCACAGAGTGCTGGTAGCATGTGCCGTGGTTACAGAAGGGGGAAGCAACCCTAAAGAGACAGCCCCATGGATTCTGGTTTGCAGCAAGTCTCTTATTTTTATTTTATTTTCACCATCAGTTAGTGGACTTTGAGCAATTTGTTCCAAATAAAAGTGTTGCTGTTGTTGTTTTTAACATGTTCCAAAATCAGATGGGGAAAAAGTAAAAAGTAAAATTAAAAATGAAAAAGGGAAAAAAAAAAGCTTTTTTGTTGTTGTTGTTCCAATAATCTCTGATACTTTTGAGCTGTGTGCAACAGTGCCACAGCACACAGCTTTCGGGGATATAGGAGTCAAGCAAACCTACCCAAGTGTTGTTTGACCACATCTAGGAAGAACCACCGGAGGACCAGCCCACCCTCAGCTAAGGCCAAGGTCTGTGACCATCCATGGTTACGTGTTTAGTTAGGTTGCGTGCAATTTCCAATCTGAACCCGGAAACCAAACACAACAGAGGACGGGACTCTCACCACATCAAGTTGGATGGGCCCAGGATCACGTTCTCCTGACAGAGGGAACATCTGGTTGACAAGACGTCATTCTGGGGTTAGGTCATCCTGAGCCAGTAAGAACCGAGGCCATAGCCCTGGGTTCCTCTATGAATCATTGGGGGAGTAATTCCCCCCCCCCCCAAAAAGCACTTTGAAACTCAGCTAAATTATGTCTCTATCTGCTTGGAGTAAAACCTTTTATGCAATTGAGTTTATAAGCATCTGTTTATCTGGCTACATCCTTAGCAAAACAGTTTTGAGACGTTATCTAAATAATTGGTATACACATGAAATTAAAATGTGGTGGTTTCCTCCTTGAGAGCTGTGGGTTGACTGTTTGGAGATAAATCAAAGTTCTGATATGCCCACATTGTAGATGAATCATCCAGTGTGCTTGGGTCTTATCAGGAACGAATCAGCTCATTTATTTATTCACTCATTGACTCAACAGTGACTTTCCCAAGGCTCACCATGTGGCCACCATCGCCTGGGGCACGGGGAAAGCTGCACACATGTGTCCTGATGGCATGACCTAACCAGATTGGCAGAACAGAGAGGCAACTCAGGGAGATTCAAATCAAAACCACATTGAGATACCACCTTTCACCAGTTGGAACGGCCAAAATTAACAAGACAGGAAACAACAAATGTTGGAGAGGATGTGGAGAAAGGAAACTGTCTTACATTGTTGGTGGGAATGCAAGTTGGTGCAGCCACTTGGGAAAACAATGCATAGGTTCCTCAAAAGAATAAAAATAGAACTACCCTATGACCCTGCAATTGCACAACTGAGTATTAACCCCAAAGATACAGACGTAGTGAAAAGAAGGGCCATGTGGATTCCAATGTTCATAACAGTAATGGCCACAGTCGCCAAACTGGAAAGAACCAAGATGACCTTCAACGGATGAATGGATAAGGAAGATGTGGTCCATAGACACTATGGAGTATGATGCCTCCATCAGAAAGGATGAATCCCCAACTTTTTTAGCAACATGGACGGGACTGGAAGAGATGATGCTGAGTGAAATAATCAAGCAGAGAGAGTCAATTATCATGTGGTTTCACTTATTTGTGGATCATAACAAATAGCATGGAGGACATGGGGAGTTAGAGAGGAGAAGGGAGTTGGGGGAAATTGGAAGGGGAGGTGAACCATGAGAGACTGTGGACTCTGAAAAACAATCTGAGGGTTTTGGAGGGGATGGGCGTGCGGGGTTGGGAGGGTCAGGTGGTGGGTATGATGGAGGGCATGTACTGCATGGAGCAGTGGGTGTGGTACATGCACAATGAATGTTGGAACACTGAAAAATAAAATAAAATTATTTAAAAAAATAAAGGAGTGCTCTTAACAAAAGAAGAAGAAAAGAGAGGCATCTAATGAAATCAGAAAAGGTATAGCACGGCAGTTTTCAGAGGGCATGATGGCATTTCTGTCCTTCTGGAGAACACGTCCTTAAGCCTGTTGGCCCAAGGATGTGGACATGATCTAGCCCAGACACTCCCATTTCCATGGTGGAAACAGCAACTCTGCAGACTTCACCATGAGGTGCAGGAAGACCCCATTTACTATTAAAGGTAAGATTGTGGGTTTTGCTTTGAAGGAGATTTACTTCTCAGAATTCTGTTTGGTTGCCTACCTCTTCCTCCAGTTAGCTGTGCCATGACCACGATCAATTTATATATGGACTTTTAAAAGAAAGAGTGGGGACAGGTCCTATCAATGGAATCATATACTAGATGGCCTCGTGCGTCTGGCTTCTCTCACTGAGCACCCACCATGATTTCAAGGTGCTTCCAGGGGGCAGCAGAAGTCAGAGCTTTGTTCCGTTTCATGGCTGAGTCATAGTCCATTCATGGATGGATGACCTTGTGGGAGACCATCCTCCCCTCCTTCAGTGGACACTTTGGGGCTGTTGTGAATACTGCTGCTGTGGGTTTGGGGGTGATGGAAATATTGCAGAACTGGAAACGGGTGATGGTTGCACGATACCATACATGAACTTATGGCACTGGGTGATACTCTTCAAAGTTATTACAATGGCCAGTTTTTTTGTTATGTGCATTGAAAGTGGGGAAATGGTGAGCATTGGCATTTTAGGAGATAGACCCTTGAAGTTGAGCGCACAAGGCATTTCCATTACACGACGTCAGTCTCCTTAGTAACTCCCTGATTATGTAGTTAAAAATAAGAAAAAAAAAAGGAAAGGAAGAAAGAACAGTCATGATGGTGTCAACCTTCAGCCTCTCAATGCTAATTCTTGGAATAGCTTTCTGACATCTCTCAGTGGCAGTCTGTGTCCGGCTCTGTCTCTGTCCTCTATCATGCATCTATCTTCTTTTTTCCTTTCTTCCACCCTTTCTTTCTTTCTCTCTCTCTCTCTCTCTTTCTTTCTTGCTTGCCTGCCTGCTTGCTTGCTTTACACCATCTATATATTCATCCATTAGATAGATATCTATGTCCCTATCATCTGTCTACCTACCATCTATCTAACCGTCCATCCCCTATCAATCTATCTATCCATCTATCTATCATCTATCTATCAATTATCTATCTACATATCATCTATCTATCTATCTATCATCTATCTATATATCATCACACCTATCTACCTACCTACCTACCATCAATCTAACCATCCCTCCCCTATCTATCCATCTATCTATCCATCTATCTATCCATCTGTCATCCATCTATCTTCTTTCTTTCTTAGTCCCGCCCTTCCTTTCTTTTTCTTCTTTCTTTCTTTCCACCATCTATCTATTCATACATTATCTATCTATCTACTTACCATGTATCTAACCATCCATCCCCTATCAATTTATCTATCTATCCATCTATCATCTATCTATCCATTATCTACCTATCATCTTTCTATCTATCTATCTATTTATCTATCATCTATCTATATATCATCATCACCTACCTACCTACCTACCTACCTACCATCAATCTAACCATCCATCCCCTATCTATCCATCTATCTATCCATCTGTCATCTATCTATCCATTATCTATCTATCTACCTATCATCTATCTATATATCTGTCATCTATCTATATATCATCATCTATCTACCTACCTACCTACCATCAATCTAACCATCCCTCCCCTATCTATCTGTCCATCTATCTACCATCTATCCATCCATAATGTTTCTACCTACATACCTACCTATGTATCATTTATCCATCCATCTATCCACCATCTATCATGTATTGTCTATCTATCGAATCTATATAATCTATCTATTATATGTATGTATGTGTCTATCCACTCACCCACCCACCATCTATCTCTATCGTCTACCTATCCATCCTCCTTCCTGTCTCCCTCCCACCCCCTTCCTTCTCCTCTCCTCTCCTCTCCTCTCCTCTCCTCTCTTCTCCCTCTCCTTTCCTTTCTTTCTCTCCATTGTCCTCTTTGCCCACTCCATCTCTCTCTCTTTCTGTTTCTGTTTCTTCCTTCCCCTCTCTCTTTAAGTCAGCTGCATCCCTCTCAGCACCGAGACGACCTAAAGCCCCATCTCACCACATGCAGCCAACACTTCCCTTTATGGAAAGACATCCCAGGTCCGAGCAGAACTTTCATGCCCTGCAAAGCAGCTCTGGGTCCGCACATGAGTTCCATCTTCCCCTACCATTCCCACCACAGCCGCTGTGCTTCACTCTGTATCTTGGATGGGGGACCTCATGTCTCCACAGTGCTCTTTGCTACCCTCAGTTTGGAGACTCTTTCATCTTCTGTTATCGTTTGATTTTTTAAAATATTTTATTTATTTATTTGACAAAAAGAGAGAGATTGATCACAAGTAGGCAGAGAGGCAGGCAGAGAGAGAGGGGGAAGCAGGCTCCCTGCTGAGCAGAGACCCCCCCCTCCCCCCGATGTGGGGCTCGATCCCAGGACCTGAGATCATGACCTGAGCCGAAGGCAGAGGCTTTAAGCCACTGAGCCACCCAGGCGTCCCTCGTTTGAATTTTTATGCCAACTTAAAGTCCTAGTTAGTGCAACCTCTGCCTTGAAATGTCTCATAATGTCCCCAGGTCGGCATGAATCTGTCCTCCCTGTCCAGTGCTTTGTTGTGTGTTTATAACCTCTCCCATTGCATGTGCATGTCTTGAAGACCTGTTGATTCCAGAAATGTCTCTTCTCCAAACTGGATTCTGAGATGCCAAAGAGGAGAGACTATGTCTTCTCCTCTTTCTCACCTCTGCTCTCACCAGCTGTGTCATTAACATACCCATATCCTGACATGCACCATCTTCTTCAAGGGCTGGAACCCAACAATTCCATCAGAAACATTAGCAACCGACTTGGCAAGCTCCTTCCATGGAGACATTAACCAAAAATAAACGTGACTTCACTTCGCTTCCATGAACAGCAACATGAAGCAACCCCGTAGCTAAATTTAGCATGAAGCAGAGAGGGAAAAATGCTGTCATTCCCATTTAATGAGACGCTCACTGCCCACGCTTGCAGGGGCCATTCTGCCCCTGGCCAGATGCTGGCCAAGGTGTATCACACATTCATAGAACTGCACAAACACACTTCCTTTTACTTCCCTCTATTTGTTGAAAGCACATGAAAGCTGTGCATGGCAAAGCTAGCCTCAAATATGACCAGATCCAAATACAGCCTTGGGTATAACCTAAGGCATGAAAATGTGCGGGTTTGTGACAAGCTAAACACTATGTCACTCTCCAAATTATAAAAACTATCAGTTCATGTATAAAGATAAAGAAACTGTCAATAATTCACTCTATCTGTGTATACAAGTATCTCAAGTATCTGTGCATATAAATAAGTTTCTGTTTAATTCCAGTTTATACATGAGTTTTTCCTCCCAAATAAAACTCTGGGATTCTGGTTGGGAAAGATTTGTGCTTTAATCGCCAAGACGGTGTCAAGTTTCTTGGAGGTAAAGAAAATACAGGGTGGATTTGGACACTTGCCTCAGGTCTGGAAGTCGGCCAGCCTATGTGAATTCAGCCTCCTTTTCTAGATAAGGAACGAGTCAAATGGGTTTCATTATATTCTTAGAGGACTGTACCTTTCCTACGTTCCAATGCAAGGCGTGACCTCTGTGATTATGCTACCAGAGCCCAGCAGGATTTAATATAAGGGGTATTTTTATTGGCTCTTATTTGAGAGGGTTTATTTATTAAAAATGTCAAAACAATTTTCTATAAGGTTATTTCGGCTGGAAGGCAAGCCCATAATCTATAGTCATGAGGTGCTATCCCACGGCATCCCCTTTAACTTAGGTTGAGGTTTTGTCCAGGTATGAAGCAAAGTGACCATCTCACCCCATGGCCCAAAGATGTCACCCTGTCGCATACATCCCCATGACCTAGGACCTGGAGAAGAGGCGTTCTGATGAGGGTTGACCTTTGTGGTCACGTTGGTCTTTGAGGTGTAGATAAGCTGCACTCTGTACCCCAGCCTGTAAGTGACGGAAAGCAGATGCCTTTCTTAGAGTTCCAGCAAATGAAAGGTGTGGGGAGGGGGTGGCTCGACCCACTAGTTCATTCCATTAATCACACGTCCAGCCAACACATGCTGTCCCTCTCCTGGCCCTTGTCAAATCAATCATGCACAACCCTTTCATTGCCTCTAGGAGCAGATGAAGGAACGAGCAAGAGAACTAGGTCATGCACGACCTCTTTGTGCACATCAGGCTTTGCCACAAGTGTAGGGAATGAGGCCGACAGCAAGAGCAGATGTGCACAGTTGAAGAGTGGATAAGAAATAGTTTCTTCTCTTATGTTCCATTTAGCCTTCCTAGCATTGGTGGGCTGTTCTTGGTGCCACCACCTGGAGATGGTCATCATCACTAGCCATCAGGGAGATTCAAACCAAAACCACATTGAGATACCACCCGACACCAGTTAAAATGGCCAAAATTAACAGGACAGGAAACAACATGGGGAAAGGGGAACCCTCTTACACTGTTGGTGGGAATGCAAGCTGGTGCAGCCACTTTGGAGAACATGCAGAGGTTCCTCAAAAGGTTAAAAATAGAGATTTCCTATGTCCCTGCAATTGCACTTCTGAATATTAACCAGAAAGATACAGATGTAGTGAAAAGAAGGGCCATGTGGACCCCAATGTTCATAGCAGCAACGGCCACGGTAGCCAAACTGTGGAAAGAATCAAGATGCCCTTCAATGGATGAATGGATAAGGAAGATGTGGTCCATACACACTGTGGAGTATGATGCCTCCATCAGAAAGGATGAACACCCAACTTTTATAGCAACATGGACGGGACTGGTCCCCTGGGTGTCCTGTTTCTGGCTGCTCTCTCTCCTGGCCCCAAGCCCTACTCCCATCCTGGAAACAAACACAGCAAAAGCAACACAAATGGGAAGCAAGCTCCAGTTCCTCACCATCCTATTGGGTTGGTGGTGTTCCCCCCACGGTCTCCGTTTTAGGTTTCCATGTTTTCCTAGACACGTCATTTATCACACTTTCTTGACCTCAGCACAACTCATATTTGGGGCCGGATAGTTCTTTGTGGTGGTGGGGGGGCTTTCTTGTGTTCCCCACCCATGAAACACCCATTGGCCAACTACACAACTATAATGGCCCACAACTGTCCCCAGTCATTGCCAAATGCCTCCCGTGGGGGGAGATGAGTTCACCCCTCATTGGTTAACCACTAAAATGGATAGAAGGACAATAAACCAACAGCAAATAGTCTGTCATGCTAACGTGTAGCTTCTCAACATTCCTATGACAACACTCAGAGCTGGACCATTCTCTGGGGTGCGACGCCCAGTGCATTGTGGAGGCTGAGCAGCATCTCTGGCATCACCAGATACCAGTAGAATCTTCTTTTCCCAATATGACACCTAAGAATGTCCCCAGTCATAGCTGAGCATCCCCTGGTTGGGGGATAGAGTGACTCCTGGTGGGGAGCTACTCTTCTAAAACCTCCTAGAACTCTCGTATCTGCCACACATGGCATCTGTCTCCCCTTTTTACTCTGTGTCTTGAAACCACACCCTGAGGAGTTTCAACCCTGTGTGTTGACTTGGGGTCAGACATTCTTGTTGCCTTTGCCATTTTAAAGACATCCAGGATGAGCGCTCACCTTTCCTCATAGTTTTCTGATCCTCTAGTCAAACTTCGTGTCTGACACATCCCAACCAGGCATGCCTCTGAATGCGTGTTGCTGAGGGAATGGCTTTTTTTTTTTTTTTTTTTGTCTGCACATTTCAGAACTCCCGCTAGCATTGCACAGCTGTGCGGGCTGATCAAAGTTTTCTAGGATTTTTCAAACTAATTATATATGTCTTCTCTTTACACGTCAGAGAATGGGCTTCCAGGAGAGCTCACCAACCCAGGTCCAGATGTGACTGGACATTGAACTAAGTTCTGCCACGATCAAAGAGGCCCACCAAGTCTGCCTCGATCCTACAGTTAAACCCAGGTGACAGGCCCTGCACCAGATGCTTGGGTGCAGTTACAGACCACTAAGAGGGGGATGTAGGGGGAGCAGTTACCATTCCATCCACTGTTGATTACCCTGAACGTGCTGATCTGGTCTGATCTCGGAAGCTAAACAGGGTTGGGCCTGGAAGACCAAACGGAAATTTGAAGCCCAAATGCATTGCTGCTACAATTTACCCACTTGGGTTTATCCTTCTCTTTTTTTTGGGGGGGGGTTATCCTTCTCAAACACCTGTGTGATGTCCATTTTACAGATCTGAACTCAAGGTTTAATAGTTGTGAGAAACAAGGTTCACAAAACACCTCCAATATGGATACCCTGAAAGTCCAGTGGCTAGGAGAAAATAACACCCCCCCACACACAGTTTATTCCTGCACAAATGCACCGTAAATGAAGAAAAATCCATCGAGGGACCTCCAAATTGGGAAGGAAATCCCGCTTTCCCTTTGCATTATTCTGTGAGGCTGATGAAAGTTATTGATCTTCAGGAAAGTGGCATATCACATTTTTAAAAGTCCATATTCTCACCGGATCATGATTCCATAAAATAAAATAGTATTCCATCAGAAATCACATGGCCAAAGTGTTTTGCTATACATTTAAAAATATATATGTATACACTCATCATATATCTATATGGTTATTATATATATCATTATATGTTATATTATTATGCATTATTATATCCATAGAATTACATACTATATATTATATAACTTGTATATTATATATATATATATATATATATATATCTGCTTATGTGTGTATGTCTGTATAATTTGTACATCAGTAGATGAACAGAAAACAAACCCTACATAAAACCCACTGGTTTGCTTCAACCCATTTGTGAAAAGCAGCCCATCAAATCTCCTGCGTTCTTCCTACCTGCCTTCCACCAGGATGGATGGCATTCTTTACAGTTGGCTGGACACAGGGTGGTCTACGATCAGTAGATCTACAATCCTCTAGATGGGCCAATGACAACCCTCTGAAAACCAGACCAGTAAATCAGACCAGTAGATGCACTTGGGTGCATACCCTTTCATAGCCGCAAAGCAAAAGTATGAACATCGCTTCTAATAGTATTTTCTGCCTTGAGACCTAACATTAGATTTCAATGTAGATTCTTTGATTAAAAAAAAGAAGCCAGTGACATTAGATGTCATCAGTAGTGACATTTGCTAGCTTAAAGAGTGGGAAATAAGCAGACTGAATGTGCTTTCATCTATGGGACATCTCAGAAAGTCAACAAGTTCATCTGTGTCTGAGACAACCATCCAAGGGTGAACTACAGCACTGGTCATGACCATGGGTGGTCAAAAATGGAAAGAAACTCTTCTATTAGGGGAAATGTCTCTAAATGGTCCTGATATGACACACTCATCCTTGAGGAGGCATTGCTTCTGGAACTATCGACATAAAATGTATCCAAGTTAGCCAAACATCAATGAACTCACTCCAGAGAGGTCTTAGAAAGAAGGTGAAAGACTGAATTCATACAAATGTTTGAAGTTCTCAGTGCATTTCACAAGATTGGCTCCCTCTAGGTTATATTTAGCCAGTGGTGTATGATTAAAGTATCATTTTGCCTTTATGTTGTGCCCTTCATAGGTCCCTCAGGTATCTAATATACACCCAGCCCCAGGGAGAGGACAGAAACCACAGTGCATGGTGTCGCCAGATTAATCTCATGAAAACACCACTTAGACTCAAGAGAAGCCCTTAATCACCACCCACCACCAACAGGATGGGGAGAAGAGTACATAACCACTCATTCAAAACTCAACATTTATCTTCTTGGAATTACCGTGTCTTTTTCCAAGGTGCCCCCAGGAAAGCTTGCTTACCAGTGGCCAATGACCTCCTCTAGACCAGCCTTGGAATCACCAAAAAGCCAAACTCAGCAAACTCAACTCCTCCCTCGAGATGTGAATGAGCCACAGATGAGGTCAGGGGCCAGCCACATCTTGGGAGCTGCATGGGTCTTCAGTCCTGACACTGAGTGTCCACTTTGAAGCCCAAATGTCCCTCCATCCATGGGTTGTGGGTTGGCAGGCTGTCTGTGGGCAGAATACTGTTCTTTTTTGCTGAAGTTTCAGGGAATGGAAGTGGCCTTCCTATGATTATCTTGCCACAGCACAGCAGAATTTAATATCAAGAGTATTTTTACTGGCCTCTGGTCAAGAGGGTTAGTTTATGGCAATGTCAGAAGGGTTTCCTCGAAGGTTATTTGAGGTGCAAGGCAAAGCTCACAATGTAGAATCATCCAGTTGACTGTACTCAGAAAGCTCCATGGCCAGGAAGGGGCATGCAATGGGAAAGTCCCATGAAAAATTGGGGAATATCAGGACAGTTAAGAAAGATGAGACAGAGAACTCAAGTGAGGGCCTCATTGGGGCAGGAGTATGACCTCCCAAAGGCAAAAGCAAGGAGAGGGTCCTAATGTCAGCCAACCACGTGTTAACGAACATCAGTCATCATTCTGGTGTCGTCATTAGAAAACTCAAGCCAGGGGGTCCAAGGAGATACTATCAGAGACACAAGAACCAACCACGAGATCAACAAACCATTGCACCTTGAGGGATCCTGCCAAGTCCCAATTGCAGGGTAGGAGGGACATTTGGGCTTCGAGGTGGACACCTTGTGTTGGGATTGAAGCCATGCCCTGATGGATGTGCTGGTCAATGCCACTGGTACTTGGCTGGCCCCTGTCCTTACTCATGGCTGGACAAGTAGGACCTATGAAGACTAGTCTGTGCCCTAAGTGAGTTTGAATCCTTCAGGTTCTGACATTTTCACATCTCCATCTTCTGCCTGTCCAGACGTCACTATTCTGAATGGTCAGAAGAAGCCCCCTGTTCACTGTGAAGTTGCCCCTGGTCTTCCTAGCAGCATGTGCCCCCTCCCTTGTCTAGATGCATAGAACTTTTAGGGTCAAGATCATTCAAGCACCCTCCTTCCTTCTTGCAAGTTTGAGATATTCCATGGTGCATACAGCTTGGAAACACCTTGGAAACACAGGCACCCAGTTGGAGCCTGGGATTGCGTGCTGTGAGAAGCAGAGAGGTGGTCATCGCCTGAGGGTTAGGACTCTGGAAGTGTAAGAGGCTCTGACGACCTCCGGGCTTGATTCTCTCTGTTTCTTTCCAGGCGTCACCATCACCGCTGTCCTCTCATTACAGTGCTTGGTCATAGGGGAGTCAGGAGGAACTCTCCAGCAACCCCCAGGTCCTACTGCTCAACCACTCCCATAGAGATCCAACGTATGACACTATACGCCTGGTATTTCTTGAAAGCTCTTGGGGGAAGAAGCACATGTAACTGCTGTGTTGAACAAAGATGACTCATCGGGCGTAATCACAGCAATTTTATTTTGTCTCCTACAATCCCTTTCAAATATATTCTGTGGGAGTGGAGGAGAGCTCTTTCTAGACCTCTGGGGGAAATCATAGGCAGACTTAGGATTTTTCATGACTTTTCTCTCCTGGTTCTATGTGTGTGTGTGTGTGTCCTTCTGGGTCTACCTGCAACAAGTGTGTGTTCTCCATTCCCTCCCTCCTCCTGATGGGAATCACTAGCACAGAGGTCACTATTAAGAGAAGGTTTACCAGCTGTTGTAATCTCCACCCAGTAGAATAAGTTCACTGGTGGAGGCGTGGGGAGCATGCTTGGGCCACCTGCCAAGTCCCCTTTCCAGTCCAGCTGGAGAGGCAATGGACAGAGGTCTTTATTTCTTTCTGACACCCCTATGGGCTTTGCAGTGGGCTTGCAACCCAGCGGGGTGCTGTACATTCACTGGCTTCTCCAAGACCACAGGTCAGGGTTTAGCAGAGACCCTGCTAGATGTTTGGGGCTCCACACTTCATGCTGTGTTGAAGTCTCATGGTTTTTCATGGGGCCAGACAGAGGCAGCACAAAGCTCTGGACATGTGGACCTGCGACCTGATGGCTTATGACAGCTCACTCCATGGCGAGGGAGTTTGGAGACCCCCCTCCAAACTTGCAACTGATGTCAACAGCGAGGGTGCTCTTGGGGACCCCAAATTTACAACAGGTGTCAGCATCCCTGAAGGTGCACCTGATTCCCTATTTTCCTGCCTCAGGCATTCCTCTGTCCTGGGGAGAACTGAGTGGTGGGTTCAGTTCTACACAACCATGGAGGAGAAGACAGGTTGCACCCAATCCCTTTGATCCCAAACTAGCTCTGACCTTATTCACATAACAGTTTGGGCATGATCTAATCCCTGTGGATGTCTCCACTGGCCAAGCCAAAGCTTCTCTTCTGGGTTATTCTGAATGCTGTCACCCAGTTTGGGGTTTGAGACAGAGAGGTATGCAAACAGGACTCCTTGTTCCTGACAGTGACAAAGACCAAAGAGCAGCCTTACCTGTCCAGGGACAAAATGCTGCTAAAAGAAATCACGTCAAGGATTTGACCTAGAGTCAGCAGACCCTTGGTGTCTTAAAAAAAATATATCATTCAAATATGGTGTATATATACAGACTATGGGTGATTCTTCAGCCACACAAAGAAGCAAAATACTGATTTCTGCTAGAACGTGGATAAAAGTCAAATATGCGCTGAGTGGAAGAAAACCATCACAGAGCATGGGAGCCCATCAATAGACTCAGAGAGTGTCCACCAGGGGGATGGTGTGGGGGATGATGGAGGGAAACAGTGGAGGTACCTGAAGAATATGGGTTTTTTGGGGAAAGGGAAGTTGGTGGAAATGTTCTGAACTTTCTTGTAAGCAATGGGTTTGCACTCCCGTGGGCATATATTAAACACCGTTGAGTTGTACACTTTCAACGGATGAGTAGCATCGTGCATGAGCTTTAACTCAAAAAAGTTATTTTTAAAAAACCCATAATTAAGTGTTTCCTCCCATTTATCCATACCGGTTTGGGACCCACCTGTCTGTGCACATCAGAGCCTGGGTGTTCCCTGTGGCATGCCCACGTGGACCGCGATTCTTGGCCACAAACCACAAGAGTGCCTAGGGCAGCCAAATGCATGCTCGTTGAGACCTAATTTATACCCCACCCACTTCCACATGCGATCAAAGGCCTGGAGGTTGGCTTCTAATGAAATCACACACGCACATGGTCGTTAAAAGAAAGACCCAAGAAATGCCACAAAGCAGGTGTGATACGAAAGGCGTAATTTTCCAGGAGCCTCCAAGAATGCCCAACACAGTCTGTTAAGCCTCCTCAAGACACAGACCTGAAAGCCTTTCATTCTATTTCCATACTCGGAGTTCCGGAGGATTTTTCTTTTTCTTTTTCCTCTTTTCCCCTGCAATGCTGGAAGGCTTTAAAATGTCTGAAGGCGGGCGCCCTGGGTGGCTCAGTCGATCAAGCATCTGCCCTCAGTTCAGGTCATGATCTCAAGGTCCTGGGATAGAGCCCCACATAGGACTCCTTCCTTGGTGGGGGTCTGCTTCTCCCTGTTTCTCTGCCCCTTACCCCAGTCATTCTCATTTTTTTCTCTCTCTCTCAAATGAATAAATAAAATGTTATTTTAAAAAATCCTAGGCTGACCCACGTACAAGTTTTCGACATGTCCTCCACTGGAAGGCAAGCACATCTCCTTCCCGTTCCCACTCACAAGAAGACGTGGTAATCATTGCTAGCGTGTGCAAGAAATCAAATTCCCGATGAGCCTTCCACATCCCCAAAATGTACAAATGATTTTATAGTTGCAACACATCTTAAAAAGTTATTTAATGCATGCCTTTTGTTGCAGCAAAGAGGACAGTCACAACTACAATAAAAATTAGTTCCACGAAGACACACAGCTAATAAAAGACCACAACTCCCCGTCTGCATGAACCACGCTTTTGAAAATTGCTGTCGCGTTTTTAAATGTTGCCCTTCAAACATTTTCTGACTCTGGTGCCTGGCAATATAAAAACAACTTTGAAAGAACGCTTCTCGGCAAGTTCCGTTTTCTTCTATGGACCACGGGGATCTCCGTGCAACTCACCCCTCACGGGAATTAACACTTGACTTTTGAGAATTGGAGATGGTTTTGTTCATCCCAGATGTATAATCAGAGACGTTTTGCCTTAATTTTGGTAACATACGGCCAAGTCATGGTCTAGTTAATATTCCATTCCTGCATCACTAATCACCACAAACTCATGGAAAGATCAAGGCATCTACCGATGTCCTGTGTGATGAGCATGCTTTGTGGCTCATGGACGACAGTGTTTTCACTGGAACGGCCCTTGGCCCATCGTGAACTCAACACCCCCAAAGGCCCCACTGCCTGATATTATCACCCTTCACGGTAGGATTTCAACATATGAATTTGGGGGTGGGGGACACAAACAGTAGGCCACCACACACATCATTTATTCTTGACTTCCATTGCTATGTTTTTCCAGAACTCGACAGGGTTCTGTTTGCTCTTGCCCATGTGTGTGGATTCTTCTCAACCTCATGATTACATCTCATGAACAGGAAATTTAAAGTGAAACAAATGAGTGTTGTTATAGGGAAAGAAGTCAATGTTACGGCGTCTAGTACTTGCTTTAAAAAAAAAATATTTATTTGAGAGAGAGAGAGACAGAGAGCATGAGTTGAATAGATGGTGTAGAAGGAGAAGCAGACCCCTCACTGAGCAGGGAGCCTGATGTGGGTCTTGATCCCAAGGACCCCGGGATCATGACCTGAGTTGAAGGCAGATGTTTCACCAACAGAGCCACCAAGGTGCCCTCCAGTAGCTCCTTTAAGAAAGATCACTTTGAATATTGTTTGCATCCTATGTCCAGGTGACCTTACTGGCGTGTGAAAGGACACATTGGACACAGAGAACCCATATACACAGTACACATGTACGATACTACCATCACCTCCAAGAAATCTCAAAATGTAATCACATTATCAATCATTGGAGGGGAGTTTTCCCCGGATTTCTTCCTCCGTGTGTGTGTGGATGGTCAAAATCATGGCGGCAGGGTACCTTCCACTCTTGACAGTCTATGTCTCCCTCCAGCTTGTAGGCGATGGGAAGCCATTGTGGGGGATTTGAAAACAAGAACTGATTAAGCCAAGATTTAAGAAGACTGATTCATAAAGATTGAACTGAATGGTTTCATAGAGCAACACAATGACTTTAGAGACACACGTGTGTGACCTCGACATTTAACACTGGGGCATCTGTCTTTTGATGGACACTGGGAAATGACAAAGAAAGGAATCAGTGTCATGCTGTCAAGCCCGTGTTAACGGTAAGAATTTTGGAAATATCAAGCCAAATATCACACAGACATTATAATTTTCATGGAAATTTCATAGAGTTCTGTTAACAGGGGAGGCATACGAAGGACTAATCAAGAAGTCATCAAAGCAAGAACCAATTTAGTGAAACGCCTTCCATCCATGTCCTGTTTCTCTAAAAAGAAGAAGAAGAAGAAGAAGAATAAGAAGAAGAAGAGGAGGAGGAGGAGGAGGAGGAGGAAGAGAAGACGATGACAAAGAAAGCCAAGCATATTCAAGTTTGTTAATTCTGGAAAATGGGATAATTTCTTTTTATTAAAACAGACGTTTTGACATCCCCAAAGCATCTTTCTTTCAGTTTTTTTTTTTTTTTTGAGATATAATTAACACTCGTCCCTGTACAAGTTCAACGCGTACACCATCATGACCGACCTCCATTGGGAACAGCATTATCATGCATTAACTCTCAATCTTGTAAACATACATGGACAAAATACTCTCAGTCTAAAATTTTAAGAGAACTTGAAGAAAACGTTTCTTTGAAAAAATCTGCTTCGTGTTTGGCAAAAATGAAACACTTGAGTATATTTGATTCATGTTTAAAAACCAGACCTGAGTGCTCCAGTTACTTAATCTTACTTTCCAAGAAAAAATAAAAATAAAAAACCTAGAAGACAATTGCACATAATCCAGAGAAATGTTTTCTTAAAAAATAATAATAATAAACACTGGGCTATGGGTTGGGAATTAATTACTGAGAGTTGAAACCTCTTTTCATATTTTTATATCAGGTGTCTTCTGACACTAGTAGATCACAAGGAAAGATGAAAATTGGTGAGAGTTTTAAAAAAGCTCGTTAGTACTATGGTAAGTTGAATACAATGGTTTGCATTGGAATTATGTCTTTTGACTAGATACAATAATATGATACAAGCATCATATGAAAAGGGTTTTAGGGATGCCTGGGGGGCTCAATATGTTAAAGCCTCTGCCTTCAGCTCAGGTCATGGTCTCAGGGTCCTGGGATCGAGCCCCACATCAGGTTCTCTGCTCAGCGGTAAGCCTGCCTCTCCCCTCTCTGCCTGCCTCTCTGCCTACTTGTGATCTCTGTCTGTCAAATAAATAAATAAAATCTTCAAAAAGAAAAAAAAAAAAGAATGTGTAGGACTCATATTAAAAAAAAGTTTTAGATATAGCCCATTTTTTGTGTATCAGAGACAGACTCCACGTCTTACAGAAACACAGGTCTTTTCAGAATATTCATAAACATTAGCAATAGAAAATGGGATCCTATATATTTTTTGAAGGAATATTTTAAAATCGTGCAATTCCACAAATACTCAAAAAAAAAAAAAAGCCAATTCAGCGATACTGAGTTTAGCATTCCTGTTCTCAGGGGACAACCTACATAATACCGATTTGCACTGTTTCTACTTCAAAAGGTACCATCTTTATTTATTATTGCTCATCTCAAAAACAGAATTCACATAATCACTAGAATTCCTAGGTTTGGGTCCACGTCTTTCTCAGTGCCCTTCCTGGCAATTCTGAGGTCACCAACCCCTTTTGACAACAGAAACTTGCTAAGTCGGAAGGACAGACAAAATGGTAACATGGATCCTTCCAACCATGCTTGGATATTTTTAATGAAAAATGGTTTTTTACCAGAAGCAACAATGCATTCATCAAAACTTTGGAAAAAACAGAGTGTGTGAGATTGCCAGTGAGTTGACAATGTAAGAATTTCTTTCCTTTTGCAATCAGGGGTTGGGGGAATCCGAAGTTGTTCTTTCAAGTTAAAAGTGCTTGGAAGGGCTGATCTTTATAGACCCATTGGAGAGGACCGCAGCAGAAGGAGTGGTGCGGGGAACCAGCTATGAAGGACGTGTGGGGACCATCACCTCCCTGCATCTCCTGGGGAAGGAGGTCACCTTGAATATTCACCTGCTGTGGCCGTGCTGATGCAGCAACACATGCGTTTTCAAGAAACGGGGGTTCTAATGAACGATGACAAAAACGCAAAACGCTGAAGAAAATATGTAGACTGCAAGGAGATGTCTTCCTCAAAGGACCTGTAGCCTCACTGGCAAGGGACACAGGAACACACTCATCTTCGATCCTGCAAACTCCCAATGACGTTAAAAGAAGAAGAGGAGACGCCACTTAAGGAATCAACCCAACAAGTTACCGGAAGGTCTCCAGACAATTTGGTCGTGCTCTTGGCGTGTGGAGCTGGGAATCTGGTTGAAGGTTAGCCGAGCCAGGACAGGCAGGTTGCCCAGCATGCCAGGGCAGCCCATCTACAGGGACCGCACACTCAGCATCGCAGAGGATTCAAGGCTTTTTATTGAAAATGTGGATAGCAGCACTTTCAAGTCCACTTGGAGGGACACAGTCAAGAAAGGGGCTTTTCAGCAAAGAAGAAAGAGCTCATTTGTGGTATGGGAGGCTCTGCCCAGCTTCTTGGGGCCCTTTTTTTTTTTTTTTTTTTGCATAAACAAACTTCCAAGGATGTTTTCTCCCTGCCAAGTACAGGCACCACGGAGATTTAAAGTTGCACAAGCTGGGTCTGCAATTAAAACTACAGAATAATTTCGATCATTAAAAAAGCAAAAGGCACGGTCTCACCTGGCATGCAGAGAGAGCAGGGTTTCCTCATGAGGTCTGGGGCCATTGTGCATCCAGGCATGCGTGTGTGTGCGTGTGTGTGTGTGTGCATGTGTGTGTGTACGTGAGGGACACATTAAAAAAAAAAAAAAAAAAAAACAGGACTCTACCAGAAGGAACGGAGTCACGGGTGCAGAGAAGAAATGCTTCCTGTGCATGAGGTTCTTTGCTTGGAGCCCGTTGTAATGACCTCTTCGCAGATCCCATAAAGCCCCCTGGCATTTTATAGGAGTGCACGAGGACAAGTCAAGAGCTTGCAGGACTTTCCATAAATTCCCCCAAGATCTTCCCTTCCCAGCCCAGGGCATGCAGGGAGGACAAGCAGCCCTCAATCCTCCCGGGCACACAAAACCTTGCTTACCAGATCACGCACGCTTTTCAAGAAAGCCGGTTTGCCTGCACTTATTTTTCTTTCAAGAAAACAAATTGAAAAAATAAATCACAGACGTTGAGTCAGTCCCGCGGGATGTGCTCATCGAGGCTTAGGATGCAAGGCTACGGCACCCCCTAATCAGCTAAGATGACCTGTTTCTACTGTTGCAGTAGAGCCCGTCAAGGGACTCAGAGGGAGGCTGAGAATCGTGTGCAGATCACGGGACGATGGAATAATAATGAGAACAACAGTAATAATTAAACTCCTGGCTTCAAAACTTCAGGCGAAGGAAGAGAGCAGACGTTTATTTGCTTAGTGCTCGATTTCTAAGTGCCCCCCGCCGGATCCTGGAAGGGCAGCCTCCCGATGGCCACGGCATGCCTCAGATGTGTCTGAGGCACGCTTGCTACGGATCTCATCAGCTGGGACACTGAACTTTGCCAAAGAAAATCTTTGGGGAAGAACCAGCTTTTAAAGATACAGTCTTTAAAAGCAGAGCTGGGTCACCAGATTAAGGGGAGGCACGTGTCTCAAACACCCAGGACACTCTTAGTGGGGACCGAACCCCCATCATGCCCAGGACCCAAGTGGGAAACCAGACAGGTGGCACTGTGTAGGGCTCCTGGATCAGGATGTCTGTCTCCGTACACATTCTGCTCAGACACCAAGGTGTACTGGGAGCCTCTTGCAAGTCCAGATGGGGACTCTTGGTAGGGTTCAGTGTAGCCAAGGGGGTTGTGACGATGGTCCAGACAGTCTTGGGTGGTGGAGATGGAAGCAGCCTGGCGAGCAATCCAAAGAAAGACAAAATGGCGGGATGGTGTGCCCAATGCCCCCAGTGAGGGTTCTGGAGAGCCAAGAAAGGGAGCCACCACCCACCCGTGATGATCAAATGGAAGTCAGCATGCACATGTGTCTATGTTCTCGTAACTGTACCATTTCCGCATCATACTTCCGTGAGGAAACTGAGTCATCCCCTATACATGACCATTGTAGCGCATGGACATAGTGCAAGACTGTTTTCCATAGTCTGTTGTCAAAGAACAGGAAAACAGCCCCTTTGCAGAAACACACGGATAACGATCCAACTTGGGGGGTTGGCAAGCATTTCTCATGTGCGTCTTTGGCGGTAGAAATCTCATTACCCCCATCCTCACCACCATTTGGAGAGGACATCTAAGGGACTCAGGGAGATTCCTGGACTCTTAAACTTAATATGACACTGGAAAGAAAAATAACTATAAACGTGCAGATTTCCTTAAAAAGCATCACGTGGGACCCTTGCCCTTGGCTCGTCCTATTTCTTGCCTTGACCCTACATGTTTCCTTCCCTTCCTTTATCCCCAATAAGCCCCCCCCCAAAAACCAAAAGACCTTGCTTCTTTGCTGACCCCTTTTGACACCAATAGCAAAGGATTTCAGAACCGGTCTTTGGCAAACATCGCAAAGAAACGCTTGACCCTCTGCCGTCCCATGAATTGGACAACGTCTCTGGGAACAGACGTCTGAAACTTGTACAACTTATTTTTATCTTCCCGAATCACACATTTGGCAGAACGTGAGCCTCTGAGTTCCCCGAGAAGGAACGAGGCAAGTTTTCTTCTTTGAGTCGCGTTGAAGGCTTTGGAATAACACTGGTTTACGGTTCTTTGATGTCCAACATTTAAAGGTAATAGAAATATTTAATCCGATTTTTATGGGGATGAGGCACATAGTCATTTCAAAGGGGCGTCTTTATGTTCTGTTCTACTAATGATTGTATATCCCGGGCACGTCCAAATGCCCCAAGGATACCGTGGTGGAAATAAAACCCACTGGACTACATGAATCAGAAATATGGCGGGCATGCATGTTTGGCTCTGGGGCCGCAAGGTGGGTCTACCATCATCTCAAGGGTATGTGTCCACAGAATATGACATGGGAATAACGTCCAGCCTCCAACGATTGTATCACTGGAATTTTCAAGGATCTCATGGAGACGTTTCAGAACACGGCCCGCCCTTTCCTAACCAAGTCGACAGATTAAACCCAGTTCTGAGAACCTCCTTCTATTTACACGGATTTAGCAAATCGCTAAAACCCGTCCAGCGTCGTTAACTACACACGTAATAGCTCAAGCATCCTGATGTCTGCGGCTTACGGAGACGAGGTTCCTGGCTTCCCAAACACACGCCCTTGTTCTGGGCTCACAGACTCACTCTAAAGGCTCTGGACACCTGAAAACACCTTCCAGATGTGCAATAAAATCCTCGTTAAACCAAGTTTCCTGGTAGGAGTTCAATGACTTGTTTTTCCCGAACTCCACTCATGGACGACCTCAGATAACCAAGATCTCCCTCTGCCTTTCCCGCTAAAGGCTGACCCTCCAAGACTGTTTTGACTTTCCCCCTGGCTCTCTGTTTCCTGTTTTAAATTAAGAAAAACTTTCCCAGATTTCTGTTTTCGTTTTTTATAAAAACTGTCTCATGAGGCTTAACAATGATCCCAATATTATTTTTCTGTGCATCAAAGGTGGATTCCATAGGCAGCTTTTTCTGCCAAGACAAGATTTTACAATTCATCCTTCCAAAAATAACGTCACGTTCCTGGTGACATGGTCACTTTATTCATACAGATACCACTAACTCCCTGGCTAAGGGTATAGGTTCGGTTTTCAGAG
This sequence comes from Mustela nivalis, assembly GCF_964662115.1. Classification (NCBI taxonomy): domain Eukaryota; kingdom Metazoa; phylum Chordata; class Mammalia; order Carnivora; family Mustelidae; genus Mustela; species Mustela nivalis. The sequence continues at coordinate 131,832,819 of NC_139040.1, forward strand.
TGTCCTATAGGATCAAGAGTTCAGGGAAACACTCCTTCCTGGGTCCCCTTCCTTGCTGGGTTCAGTAACAACCTCAAGCAGTCGAGGTTATAAATGAAAGACAAATTCACACATAAAAGAATGTACCGCTACCATTTATGTGGTTCCTCTGTACCGCTGAGTTTGTTGACCTGGTAACAAGAAAAGCCCTCTTCCCTACATAGATAGTCACATTGGTGAAAACTAACTCCTTCTGCCCTACAGAGAAGCCATCTACCATCTCTACCAGTTTGTATCTCTGATTGCACGTTGTGTGTGCAAGACTTTAGTTTTTCAGAAGAGGCTCTCCATGGAGAAGACACTTTCTGCAAACCGTACCTTTATTTGTAGTTTTTTTTTATCATTGGCTCTTTCTGCTTTTTTGTAGTGGATCAGGTTGCAAAAGATACATCTGGGTCAAATTCCTGGAACCTGAGAACGTTACCTTATGTGGAAATAGAGTCTTTGCAGAGGTGGTGAGGGGAAGGCTGTGAGATGAGCTCATCCTGAGTCAGGGTGGCCCTGAATCCAAGGACAGGGGTCCTTGTAAGACACAGAAGAAGAGACACAGACACAGAGGAGAAGCCACGTGGGGATGGAAGCAGAGATGGGAGGGACGAGGCCTCCAGCCCAGAAGCTAGAAGAGACAGGAAGGGCCCTCCCCTGGACCCTCTGGGAGGGAACCTGTCCCTGCCCCGTCTGGATCTCAGCAGCCCTGCCCCACCTGGATCTCAAGACTGCTGGTCCCCAGAGCTGGGGAAGAATGGATTCCTGTTCTTTCAGGTCCTGGTCTGTGGTCATTCAGAAGCAAATGCACACAGTAATATAGGTTGTGCATTTAGGAGATCCAGCAAATCTCTCTTTATTCTTAACACGATGCCAACAATCGACACTGCTATTCTGTGGCAAGTTTCCCTTTGTGCATTCGCGCAAGTTCAGGATTCTGGGTGCAGTGAGGGACATGGGAGGCACTGCAGTGTGGTGTAAGGAATGTCTTCTCTTCCCAGAGGGTTCTCCTCGACTCTGGGTGAACACGGCGCCTCTCTGGGCAGTTGGAGTGAATGACACGTGAGTGGAAGCCCTCTGGCTGGTTGCCATGCCGGGGTTACATCTTTGCACAGTTGTCAGAGCGCAGGTGACCCTGGATGACCCAGGATGTGGCATGGGGGACAAAGAGGCCTACAACCCACATGATGAACCCAGAGAGCTCCATCATCCAAGACAGATGGGACAGCTTACTGACCTCCCAGGCTGCAGCGAGGTCAGCAAAATAGAGCAATTTGGGAAGAAGGCCTCGTGTCACTGCCAGAGCTGGACTTCAAAGTCTGGGGAACATCTGTGTGACCGATGGCTTCAAGAAGGTCTGGACCCTGCTCTACAGGCGTGGTTTCTCCAGTCCATCCTGCCCTCCTGCTTTCTCTTGGGGCTTCAGAATGTGTTCCTGCAGGGGAAGACGTGGCGAGTAAGAGAAGGAAAATGAGCCCCCCCAGCTGCACATGCCCTATGTCTTGCCACAAAGCACACCAACTGTTTAAAGGTGGTCACAAGACCCACTGCATGTTTCCTGATCTTATGTGACCATAAAATATCTGTGTCTCTCTGTGTTTGTGTGTGTGTGTGTGTTTGTGTGTGTCTGTGTGTCTTTCTCTTGGTATCACTGTGTCTCTGAGTCTGTGTGTGTCTCTGTTTCTTCATTTCTCAGAGCCCCCACCAATATCTCAAAGAGCCAGATTTTGCAGAAGAGTTTGTAGAAAATGCTCATTTGCACCAACGTCCCTGAGATTTCTGTCTGCAGTGTCCCTGACCTCCACGTTCAGCTCCAACTTCACACGTGTTCTTGAGTATTTGTAGCCACCCGGCCGCCATGTCCATGTGCTTCCCTCCCCCTCCCACATAAGGATGACAAGATGTGTCCCCATCTTGATGGCCCTGTCTCTTCCATCTAATGTCTTTGTAGACATTAGGACTGGAGATCTGATCTCTCTTCTCTGTATGTTGGTTGTCTCTCTGTCCATGTTTAAAGAAAAAGCTGTTCAAGGACACAGTGAGAAGGTGCCCTTCTATGAACCAGGATGAGAACTCTCACAAAAAAAAAAACAACTCTAACCACAGTTTGACCTTGGACATCCAGCCTCTGCATGTTTTGGTCAAGCTGCCCAAACTGTGCTTTGTGATGGCAGCCCGAGTGGACTCCTACACTGCTGTGGAAGCCTCCATTAACCATCCTTCCCCTGGTTTGCACCATCGCCATCCAGACCATCAGCGACGGCTGCATAACTGGTCAATACTCAGTTAATAAGTAACCTGCCCAGTTTTCTGTGTGGCAGCTGCCAAGAGACATTGCCTGAGCGCCTGAGAATTTGTTAAGTTTGCAACCATATGGCAAGTTATATATAACCCTTTAACCTTTCTTTTTCCTTCCAAGTGTTTTTTTTTCTTTTTTTTCTTCTTCTCCTTTAGACATGTTTTACCAGCCTTTTGCCAAGACTTTCATCATTTTTCATTTGTCCTTGGAACCCCATCCAACTTCTCTCCAGGTCAATGTGCTCTGGCTTGCTGTCGGCTATGACTCTGAAAGCCAACCCCTCTTGGAATGAAGATCTGAGGACCTTGGAGATACCAAGAGATCCAGGAAAGCTCCTGCAATGGGACTCAGGTGTGTACGTGGCTTGGTTTTCTTATATGAGTCAACTACTTCCAATAGTAGGAATACCGTGATCTGGAAAGTTTTATGAAGCTCTATCGACTCATTCTCTTTATATCTGGGGCTCGGCCATATTCTAAATATTTAATAACTGAGCTTAGGTAACACATTCTGGGCATGGAGGTCAACCCAATGGACTCTAGCATCAGAGTCTATAAATTGGCTTTGTGACTATTGCTGCTGCCTTGTCTCTTATACCCTTTGTGGTGAGAGTTGTGTTCCCAAAAAAAGCTATGTTCAAGTCCAGAGCCCGAGTGTTTGTGAGTGGGACCTTATTGGGAAATACGGTCTTTGCAGATATAAATAAGCCAACATGAGGTCATTGAGGTGGGTCCTAATCCAATGTGACTGGTGACCTTATAAGAAACTGAGACTGTCACGGGAAGACACAGATACACGGTAAGAAAAGTCACTGTATTGATGAAGGAAGAGTTGGAAGCCATGTGGCCACAAGCCATGGAATACCATGTTTTTTAGACAATCAGGGGTAGCTGCAGGAGGCAAGAAAACATCCTCCCATCAGATTTCAGGGGACATGTGACCCTGCTGACACCCTAATTTTAGACTTCCAGCCATAAGACAAGCAGTTTCTGCAGTTTTAAGCCCTTCTGTGTTACTTTGTTATAAGAGCTCTGGAAACATACAATATGCCCCTATCACTGAGCTCAACCCAGTTTTACCTAATTACATCATAGTATTGACTGAAAATATCCTGCGTGCCCCAAACTTCTCCAACTGTGGCTGGTGAACATCAAACAAGGACTCCTCCTTGCATTGTGGTGGGCTGAGATAAATATTTCATTGATCTCAGGCAAAATAAGAACAATAAATATGTCTACCCAACTAGTCATCAATCTATCTGCTCATATTTCCAAGGGTCATATTGCTAATAGATCTTTGGAGAAAGACTATTGTTTTGTTTAGAGACTAAGACTATTTCTTTCTTATCCTTTGAATATTAAACTGTCTTTATTTTAGGAAATGTTGATCTCATATAGTAGAAACAATGGGAAATGCAGTCAACCTTTTATCTGTGCTCAAGACATTTTTTTAAGGTTTTTACTCATCTGGAACATAAACACGAATTGAAATGCCTACAGTGTAAGTCATAAGGTGAATAGTGTGTAAATACAACACTTTAGGGAGCATTTTTTAAACATGCCATTATTTGAGATCATGGCACCCATCTTTGGTAGACTCGTTGCCAAGGTGAGATTGATCTGTGAGGGTCACATGGATTTGTCCTTTGTCAAGACTGGGTTGAACTTTGAAGGGAAACCAGATTTACAGATGCATCCGTCACAGAAGGACGTGAGACAGCATCCCCAAAGAATGCAATAAAAGGACAGAGTGTGTGATATAAAACCAAGAGCAGGAGTGGTTAGGCAGGTAGAGACCTAAGTTGCCTGCATCTGGGCAGCTGGGAGATCTGACCCAAACCTTGATGAACTGCTGGAGGACACAGAGCCCTCAGAGTCTGTTAACATCCAAGCTGTGACTTCATGGAAACTCCACATGTGACCTTCTCTTAATTATGGCGATTGAACAGAAACTTCCTGCTGAGGTATGGATGTCCTTAGGTTTTATCCCAGATTACAAGTCCTGAATGTTAAGCTAGACATTCACCAGAGATGAAGGTGGGGGAAAAAAATTCAGAGGAAGGGGAATGTCAACAGGGCCACAACCACAAAAAAACCAGAGGTCCAATATCCAATGACCCACTAAATGCAATTCATGGCCCTACAAAAAAAAAAAAAAAAAAGATTCACACCTCTATTTCAGTTTTATGGTGGGTTATGTACTTTGAAGAGCCCTCTTGTTGCAAAACTGGGTCCTCAAAATGGCATTCTGCACACCATTCATGGTATGACAAGGGTGGCAGGTGTCTCCAACTAGTTCCAACTAAGAGTAGAAGTTCTCTCTCCAACTAAGAGTAGAAGCAGGTGAACTGGGATTTTTACAAGGAGGTGACCAGGCAGGTGGGTTGCTTTGAGGGTGGCTGTCTATGGCACCCCTTCTGTCTGGTTACTAAACCCATGGGATAGAAGCTGTGTTTGCAGTTGAGGCAGTGACACCCAGACTCTCTCAGAGCCCAGGTTTTAGGAGATGGATTATGTGATCTCAGGTAACCTCAGGATGTCCATGGAACAGAGTCCATTTTCCTGGAGGAAAGCACATTCTCCAATTTTAAACTTAAATTTGGGAGACACTCCTGGGCCAAAGTTGAAATGATCATGGAAACTGCATGTCAGTAGTAATTAATTTGCAGTAGAAATGCTACCCGACAAAACTGAAGCGAGTAGCAAAATGGTATGGGGAATGAAATGCATCCTTCCTGTATGAAGTGGGGGCTCATAGTAGTATACATTGGAAATTAATGCATTGACTATACTTCATAAGGAATTAGATAAAAACGAGACAGTAAATGTAAACCAAGTAAAGGAACATGCCAAAAAAGACCAGAAACCAATAAAAGACATGAGGAACATGAGGAAGATCAGAAAACTTTGAGTTGTTCCTCATGTCCACCATTGTGGTGTGAAAGGGACATATGAGGAAGAAGATGGCTGTCATTTATGAAAACAGAGACAGAAATGCAGTAGGAATGCACACAAGAACATAATGACAGAAAAGAAAATTTTTGTGCCAAGAAAAATGAAAAGGGTTGAATTGGCTTTGATCATGAAAATACACACACCCAAACTCATCTCAAGAAGTCAGAAGTTTGATCTGTTTATAGTGAATAAAAAAAAAAGTACATCGCCACTTAAAAATGTCTTCATCTATAAGATCCGATCCAGATTATTTACAGACAAGTTGTACCAAATGTTCAAGATACCAATTATTCTAAAATACATAGAAATCCAAGAGACAGAAAAATAACTACGCACTTATTCATCCATTGATGCCGAAGTAAGCTGTGGCCCAAAGACTAGACCAGATGAGACTAAGGAAATAAAACTCCAGGCTGATTGGAGTTTATTTAAAGATACTGAAAGCCAAAGTCCTTCTTAACGGAAATCTGTTTGAATTATCTCCTTTACGTCAGTAACAAGACAAAAATTTCTGTTATCACTATTTCTGTTCATAGAAATTCCGCTGTGGAACTCCACAGTGTTGGAATTTCTAGGGAGGAGGGAGAGCCAGATAGAGATGGAGGGAGAGAGAGGGAGAAAGAGAAGGAAGGAGAAATTCATGGCATGGAGTGAAAAAAGACAAAAATACATTTGTGAACAATTTATATAAAAACCCTAACAGGTCTACAGGATTTTAAAATATATAAATATAATAGATTAGCTGTGAATATAATATATAGAATCAATTTCATGTCTGCATTAGCAAAAAAAACATTAGAATGTGAAATAGTAAGTCTTCTTACAAGAACAGAAAAAAAAACCCTCTTAAGATACTTGAGAACAAATTCATTGAATAATGTGTAAAACCTGTATGCAAACACTATTACACATGTATTGAAATCTGTTTTATGAGATCTGAGTAAATGCATGGATATGCCATGTTCATGATAAGAATACTCATGAGGGAGTTGGGGGAAATTGGAGGGGGAGACAAACCATGAGAGACTGTGGACGCTGAAAAACAATCTGAGGGTTTTGGAGGGGAAGAGGGTGGGAGGTTGAGTGAGCCTGGTGGTGGGTATTAAGGAGGTCACGGATTGCACGGACCACTGGGTGTGGTGCATATATATAATGAATCATGGAACACTGAAAGGAAATTTAGAAAATAAATAAATTTTTTAAAAAAGAATACTCATGAAGATAAAGATGTTAATTCCCGCATGTTGAATCAATAGATTAAATGCATTTCAATACAAATCACAAATAAAGTTCTTCATAGAACCTATGGCTCCAAAATTCCTATGAGCTGGGTGATGGAGGAGGAGGCAATCTGGATAACCTGCCCCACTGAAAAGAACTAAAAATTTTACATTATTATTATTTTTTTAATCACACCTTGCAGTCGTTAAAGGAAGTTCTGGGTGTAGATAAAGGAATCCCAGGTGAATCTAATTGTAGAAAGATAGATGATCATAGATAGATAGATAGATCGATAGATAGATAGATAGATATGATAGAAAGATAGATAGGATGAATAGATGGATGGATGGATGGATAGATACATTAGATGATAGAAAGATAGATGATGATAGATAGATAGATGATAGGTAGACAGATGATAAATAGATGGATGATAGATATGATGGATGGAAATACAGATAGATAGGATGGATACATGGATGGATGGATAGATACATTAGATGATAGAAAGATAGATGATAGATCGATGGGTGGTAGAAAGACAGATAGGATGGATGGACGGATAGATAGATTAGATGATAGAAAGTTAGACAATGATAGATAGATGATAGATAGATGGTTGGTAGATAGATATGATGGATGGGTAGATGGTAGATGGATGGATGAATGGGTGGATGGATGGATGACTGATGGGTGGATAGATAGACAGGAAGAGGAGATGAGAGACAAGGAAGGGAGGAAGACAATGAATGGGGTATGTCTCAGGCATGTCACCACCAGAGAAAGTTGGAGCTCAAACCCCCTGAAAGGTCAAGAGAAAGTGTCGAATGTGTCCCAGAGCTATCCCATCATGGGCTAAGGCAACTTTTGCTACCTACCAATGCCTGTCATTGTTTATGTGAGGGCTGTTTCTCAGATGCCTTAAATTCCCAGCTCTCTGGCCTGCGTCTGATACATCCATGGTCCACCGGGCTCCAGTGGTCAGATAAAAGCCCCAGACAAATAGGCACAGGATCTGGGATTGGAAATAGGCCAGTGTGTGCAATAAAACACAACACAGGAGAGAGGACTGATCAGTCCATAAACGAGCACTTATCCAATAACTAGTGTTGCAATGATTGGCTTTCCATGTGGAAAAAAATGAAAAACATATGAACACACACACACACACACACACACACACTTCCAGATGGATTAACATTAAATTTCTTCAAGAAAACACACACAGAGAAAAAATATCTTTCTCTCCTTGGAGCCCAGATGGATTCTTTTAAGACACAAACACCTTAACCATTGAAGAAAGTGTCATGTGAACTAGCTTGCAATGAAGAACTCCTGTGTTTCAAAAAGCGTCATAAACACAGTGAAAATAGAAGCGTTTTAAACAAGGGATTCAAACTATGCGTATCTAGGACACATATAAAGCCTGCATTTATAGGGAAGGCACAAGCCATTAGAAAACTTGGTGAAGTCAAGAGGGATATTCATATGGCCCCGACACATTGAAATGATGATCCACTGCATCCCTTCAGGAAAACGTAAATCAAGACCACAACATGATAAACTATTTCCATTTGGTTAGCAAAATAGACACATTCTGAAAATGTTGAGCACGGGAGAGGATGTGGAATGATGGAGGACATGTAGACGATGACCTTGGGTAAGCAGATACTACAATGTCCTTGGAAAACGACATTGCAGAACCCAGCGTTTCCAATCACACCACCATGACACAAGAACTCCTCCCTGGGTGTGTGTTCTGGGGAGAATCATTGATGTGTGCACCCAAACACACGTACCTGAGTGCTATACCAACCCTGTGGCTGATAACCAACCCTGGAAGGAATCCAAGAATCCATCAACAAGAGAGTGTAGCCATACCTTGTGGTCCACTCCATCAACAGGGTAGTGTGGAGCTGGAAATGGAAGGAAGGAAAGAAAAAGAGGGGGAGGCAGGGAGATAAGGAAGGAAGGAAGGAAAAGAAAGAAAAACATAAAAAGTGAAATACAGACATAGACAACAACATGAAAATAGAAGTTACAGAATATTGGGTGAAGAAAGAAGTCTAAGTACTAAACACTAAAGTTAGTACCAAAGTACTAAGCACTAGTACTAGAGTACAGAACACTAAAAATAGTACTAAACACTAAAGTTAATATAAAGTCCTGGGTGTTACACACGAACAAGGAATCATGGAACGCTACCCAAAAGCTAATGATGTGCTGTATGGTGACGAACATAACGTGATAAAAAAATAAAGTACTAAATTCAAGGACCAAGTCAATCAAACTATATATGATACATTAGTGATGCATATGTATGTGTAGGCTGGGTCTAGTTTAATAACCTATACCTATGCACACACAAATGCACACATATATACGATTTATATAACATATTCATGTTAATGAAATTTTAAAATCAAGGAAATTAAATAATGTAAATTTTAGAAAGAAAGAAATTTTAGAAAGTAGTTAATTCCAGGTGAAAGCAAGAGATGGAATGAACAGAACATAGAGCATTGCCAGGTATCACCAATAATCCAGTTTTCACGTTAAGACGTGAGTATTCTGTTCTTTATTATATTCTTCTACCTTACATAGTTGACATTTTCTACATGACAAATGCTGCATTTAAGTTATTATTTTTCCAAGGACGGGTAGCTCTTATGATCCCTGAGAGGTCTTACTGTGTTGCATTGACATATCTAATGAAATTCAGGGATGTGAAAGCCTATTCTGCCCCGATTAGAGGGTATCTCTGAATGGTTCTTCTATTGCTATTCCCTGTATTTGGGGGAATACAGATCTTCCTCAGTGTGAACCTTAATGGAATATTTTTGCAAAGTAGCGCATTTTCTTATTAATAATTCTCTGCCTAAAATATTTTTAAAATAATGTGCAGACAGATTAAGGTCCTTGGCGTTTCCTCCTCTAGCTAGACAACACGAAACCTAGAAAATGAGGAACACTACCCGTTGAGATGTCTTGACTCCCTAGAAGACATCAGGAAGCTTTTTCATGTGTCATGAAGCATCACATCAAATCCCTTTTAGGAACACCTGCTAAAATATCTTCATTCTGTTAGCATCGCACAACACCAGGGATCTTCCTGGTGTGTCTGGAGCAGAACACTTACCAAGATCCTACAAACAACTAGCTTATATTCTTGATTGGATCAGAAAGGGGGGCATGGGGGAGAATTCAGGACAGCCGGCAAAGGTCTACATCTCCACCTCATGGTAACCCCACAGTATCTCCCTTCTAAGAATTCCCCAAGCCTCATCTGTTTGGGACAGTATTCTATATTACTGTTCTATTCAAGTAAACAGTAGGTCCATTTCATTTATTTCATGACAAAATTTTATGTTTGTATTATTTCAAATTAAATGCTAGTAATTGCTTAGAAATTCAATTTTATTTACCAAAAGAATGATTTGTTGTTAAATTGTCTTTATTTAACCAGTTATGAAGGTTATTCGAAACCAAGATAAAATATAAAGATTTTCAGAGAGCGAATAAGAAGGATTTAAGTATCGGTTCACTGTGAGCACAGAGGAAATGGTTTCAGATAGGGAAGGTATATGGATGGATCACTTGGGTGTGTATCAGAGGAGGTAGGTTTCAACTAGGTCTGGGGCTCTGGAAGGGAAAGAGAAGAAGACCATCCAGAAGGCCAAAAGGGAAGATGTGCCTACATTTCAAATGAGTTCACAACCTTGGATTCAGAGTTGTGTGTAGACAAGGTGTTGTAAGAGGGGTCTGAGGGAGGAGGGCCGATTTAAGCTGAGAATGGTCTTAGGAAGGACATAGCACTCCTGCAGGCACTTGTCACCCAGACTCTGATGTTCCCTAGGACACATCAGGATCTACACACTTAACAAGGGAGGATTCCAACCATGTGCATGGCAGGAGAAAACCATGGTGTGCCAGCAGGATTGCGTGGGACAGGTGCACATCTGGAGGTCAGGGAGGGCCACAGTTCCCTCGCAAGCAGATTCTCAGATGGCATTTGGCCCACACGGTGTTTCTTAGTCACAGGCAGGCTCAACTGAAAAGCAGGCTAGCATCTGACATGAAGGCATGAATGGAAAGGGAGATTTCTCTTTCTCGAGTAATGATGGCCCACACATTATATCCAGGAGAAAGTAAATGTTATCCTTTCTTTTTCTTCCAAGAACTCAGGCTTCCTTGTTAGTAGTTACAAAGGCAGTTTCCATCCCATTCTGAATTATCTGGTGAGTGGACAGAAGACTTTCAACTTTCCAAATAACCTCTTTGTAAAGTTCCAGGAGTGGCATGTTGATTGTACACAGATGATGATAGATAATAGATAGATGATAGATAGATAGATAGATATAGATAGATAGATAGTAGATATACGTAGATAGAAGGATGGATGGATGGATGGATGGATGAATGGATTGATGGATGGGCATACAGATGGATAGTTGAATAGATGATGGATAGATAGATACATAGATGATAGATGATAGACAGATAATAGACAAATAGATAGAGATATACACATATCTTATACATATACTTAGCCAAGAGGTTGGGCAACTCCTGATTCCCAGTAGAGTCAGGCATGCTCTTGTGGTTTCTTCCACAGAAGAAGGAAAGTCACAGGAGAAGGGAAAAAACATCGCTGTGAGTTCAGGAGACAATCTAGCCTGAGTCCAAATTGTATAACTAGAGGCACCTCTAATTTCACCATTAATTCCCTGCAAAGACCCTCTCCTTCTCATTACTGACATTTGAAATTGTTAGTCTGTGTGCCCATTCCTTTCTAAGACATGCACCCTTATTAGTTATGTTCATGTCTTCATCAGAAACTTTGTGCATGGGAGAAGGTTGGTTTCTGATGGCCAAGAAGTCAAGTGTCACTGCTGTCCACATTGGCAGGTCATCTTCCCTGTTCATGGGGAAGTATCACTGAGGCCACTGGGGAGACCTGGTCACCAGCAGGGAGCCCTGGGGTGGATGTGCTCACAAAGAGGGTGGGTTCCCTGGACTCAAAGAGGCACCAGGGAAGTCAGAACGGCAGCAGATGGAAAGACTGTGGTTTGGTAGGAGGCTGTGTGGCCACAATATTGTGGGCTAGTGGCTGGGAACCGGGTGGGTGGTACTGAACAGAATGGGGCCATTAGTGGGCAGGCCTCTGCGGCAACACCCCAGCCTTCTCTTCTGCCTCTGGAAATAGTAAAAACGAAAGCACCCAAAGTTTCACCAATGGTTCTCTGAATTTATTTTGCATGAATTGGATGTATTGTTCTTAATGGCATCATAAGTGTGGCGACGTTCCCTCAACAGTGATGGTTCCAGAAGGAAAAATAATATGGTCTAGCAGGAAAAAAATGAGTAAAGTGAGTCCTTTAAAACACTGGATCTAGCATGACCCCCCATTAATGATTTCCTAGGTGTGTACATGCACGTGTGTGAAGTATAAGCACCTCAAAATTTGGAAAGATATTATGGATCTCAATGTTTTCTAGGTATTATCAGACCACAGTGAAGTTCATAAGGAAAATTTAAAACAGAAATTTCTCACAGTTAATACACGAATGTCTCTATCTCCACTGAGAGCAGATTATGTGATGATGATCGCTGTTCATCTTTATCAAACCCTTTCACTCTTTCAAACTGGCAGAGAGACCATTTCTTATCACTATTAGTGACCGAACATGGAGAGCATGTCTTGCCCAAGTTAGAGCTTTCTCCACATTGAAGCGCATTTGGTTACTGCAGAACTCTCTGGGTCCAGTTAGAGTTATGGCTTTGCCCTCAAAGTGAGAGGCAAGCTACCCAGGTTTATCAGCAGCCAGATTATGAGAGATCTCCTAGCCCCAGGTGGTGGTCATGGTCAATGAACCTCTAGGTTTCTTCCAGAGTCACTCCTCTGAAAATGACCGAACAGTCACAAATCTGGGGACCTTGTGGCCAGGACTTCTGAGATCAGCCCCAATTCAAAATTCTCTTTCCCATTTAGGAAGGAAAAAGAAAGGATGGAAACTCATGTTGATTGAAACCTAATTCACACCAGCCTTACTCAAAAACGAGAATGCATCAGTGGTCCTCAGTCTGTAGAAGAGGAGACACGTTCATGGGATCAGTAGAGAATCAAGGGTATAGAAAAGGTCCATTCTGGGCCAAGAGCTCCAATATGCATTCTAGTTCCTAGCTTCAATGTCTGTCTTTGTTCCTCTGCCCTCCACCCTCCCAAGCATGTGGGTTGCATTTGGTTGGGAAATATGGCCCCCATATTGCTGGCAAAGAAATCAAGGATGAATTGTACCAACACCAAAGGAGCATGAATCATTCCACATATATTCTTTCTTTCTCTTGAGTTTAAATGCCCAATGCTTTCATTTCAGATCAAAAAAAATTTTTTTTTTCAGGGAGAGGAGAAACCTATAATTTAGCTGTCTTGGCTCTATAAACCCAATATTTTTGTAATTCAAAAAGAAGCACCATTAAGTGAATATTTAGTAGAGAAGGGGAAAGCCTCAATTACCCTAATTGAGGTAATTATTTCCTTTAGAAGACACAGAGAAATAAGCCAACAAATAACCAACCAACCAGTGCTATCTCCATGATGGTGCTGGGTCTTGGTCATACCACATGTGTCTCAGGGGACAGCCTGAGTGGATGATGGAGAGAAAAGTCGGACCATTGATTCCAACATATTCCCAGCAATATTAATTGCCCAAATAAGAGAAGACATTAAGAAAAAAAAAAATCAAGGGCACCTGAATAGCTTTGTTGGTAGAGTGTACAACTCTTGGTCTCAGAGTTGTAAGTTCAAGCCCTAAGTTAGGTGTAGAGATGACTTAAAAATAAAATCTTAAAAAAAAAAAAAATCAAAGTTCACCCATGGTAACAGCACTAGGAATGCCAGTATTTCACAATCTCTCATTTTCATGCATTTAATTTTAATTCCATATTTAATTATTTTTGCTGCAAATAAGCTAGGAATAAATTGAAAACCTTGGACGATTGATTTAAATACAGTAATCAAATCCCTCCCTTCCCCACCACCACGATCAGAGGGTTACTGGCAAGAAAACAGGTTGCTAATGTTGACATATACATACTGAACTTTATTCAAAGATGATAAAGAAAAAGGGGAATTCAAACTTTAGGAATGCACAAAGAACTACTTTAAGATATTGCCAATTTGGATGGAAAAATAACAAAGTTTTTTTAAAACGTATTTTATTTAAATTCAATTAGTTAACATATAGTATATCATTAATTTCAGAGGTAGAGGTCAGTGATTCATCAGTTGCATACAATACCCCGTGCTCATTACATCACGTGCCCTCCTGAATGCCCATTTCCCAGTTACCCTAGACCCCCATTCCCTCCCCTCCAGCAACCCTTGGTTTGTTTCCTAGAGTTAATGGTCTCTTATGATTTGTCTCTCTGATTTTGTCTTGTTTTATTTTTCCCTCCCTTCCCCGATGCTCCTCTATTTTGTTACTCAAATCCCACATATGAATGAGATCATAAGATAGTTGTCTTTCTCTGTTTGACTTATTTTATTTAGTATAATACCCTCTAGTTCCATCCACGTTGTTGCAAATGGTAAGATTTCACTTTGTACAGCTGAGTAATATTCCATTGAATATATATATCACTTCTTCTTTGTCCATTCAACTCTCGATGGACATGTGGGCTCTTTCCATAATTTGGTTATTGTGGACATTGCTGCTATAAACTTTGGGGTGCATGTGCCCCTTTGAATCACTATTTTTGTATCCTTTAGATAAATACCTAGTAGTGTAATTGCTGAGTCATAGGGTAGTTTCATTTTTAACTTTCTGAGGAACCTCCATGCTGTTTCCAGAGTGGCTGCACCAGCTTGCATTCCCACCAGCAGTGTCAAAGGATTCCCCTTTCTCTGCATTCTCGCCAACATCTGTCCTTTCCTGACTTGTTAATTTTGGCCATTCTGACTGGTGTGAGGTGGTATCTCATTGTGGTTTTGGTTTGTATTTCCCTGACGATGAGTGATGTGGAGCATATTTTCATGTGTCTGCTGGCCATTTGGCTGTCTTCTTTGGAGAAATGTCTGTTTGTGTCTTCTCCCCATTTCTTGGTTAGATTATTTGTTTCTGGGTGTTGAGTTTGAGAAGTTCTTTATAGATGTTGGATATTAGCCCTTTATCTGATAAGACATTTGCAAATATCTTCTCCCATTCTGTCAGTTGTCTTTTAGTTTTGTTGACTGTTTCCTTTACTTTGCAAAAGTTTGTTGTTGTTGCTGTTGTTTTTATCTTGATGAAGTCCCAATAATTCATTTTTGCTTTTGTTTCCCTCACCTTTGGAGACGTGTCTAACAAAAAGTTGCTGTGACTGAGGTTAAAGAGGTTGCTGCCTGTGTTCTCCTCTAGGATTTCGATGGATTCCCATCTCACATTGAGGTCTTTCAACCATTTTGAGTTTATCTTTGTGTGTGGTGTAAGGAAATGGTCCAGTTTCATTCTTCTGCATGTTGCTGTCCGATTTTATCAACACCATTTGTTGAAGAGACTGTCTTTCTTTCATTAAATATTCTTCCCTGCTTTGTAGAAGATCAGTTGGCCATAGAGTTGAGGGTTCTGTGTTCTGGGGTCTCATTCTGATCCATTGATCTTGTGCTAGTACGATACTGTCTTGATTCCAGCAGATGATGTGACACTTTATGTGGAAAGCCCAAAAAACCCCCCTCCCAAAATTGCTAGATCTCATACAGGAATTCAGCAATGTGGCAGGATATAAAATCAATGCACAGAAATCAGTTGCATTTCTATACAATAACAATGAGACAGAAGAAAAAACAAAGTTTAACAGTGACAAGGAGCACTTAAAATAGAACATTCAGAAGATGCAAGGACACAGGCATTACTTATTTTACTACATTTATAAATAACATCCAGTATTTATCTCAAGTTTAATCTGAGAGGGAGATACTAGGTAATCAATTAACCCAGAAGTACCAATGTGATGTGAAGTCTAATTAATTTGGGTGATTTATAAACCACAATTCACAGCCTCAAAGTATTAAGATGCTACAAGGAAACTTTCAAAGCACTCAGATTGTGTTTTTATGGCTGAGGTCTCACGCATATCGATGTGGCCAGTGACGAAAAGTGAAATGCAGATTTCTATATGTAGCTGATAATATTATGCAACATAGATGGACCAACTCTACTGGCAACAACAGAATCCAATTTTTCCTTTGAGTAATTTTCATACCTGAAATATTCAAATAACTATGTGATTTAATCTCAAATGCAGACACTCAAAGGTGGAGTTCCACCCCCAAAGGTGGAGGGTTTCTAATCCTGTGGAATTTTGCCGATGGCTTATTGTGCATGATTATGCCTTTTCTCTCTCTCAACAGGCATTTTTAATTCCATATAGAAAATTGTTTTCTTTCAAACCTGGACAAGGTGAGCTCTTCTTCATTCTTACCCAAAGATAACACTGATTAAAGAAAAATGTAGAGATTCTCCATGCTCTGTGTAAGTATGAAACCACTAAGAAGCCAACATAGAAAGCCCAATGGCATTGTAAGAAGACAATTCTTCATAAATAGGAAATAAGGAAGTTCTGCCTTCCTGACCTCAGACCTGCCCTGGCTCTCCAAACTTCAGTTCTCACAAGGGATAGGCACTACCAGTGAAACCAAATGGATTTCCACATCCAAGCACTTTGGCAATATAACTTGGGAAAAATGATAGCACTTCCTTTCTACATGTGGACCACAGTTATGCTAGCTAACGTGAACCACAATTTCCATGATATTGAAGGCACGCTAGTTTGAAATTAGCCAATGCAAGTGTTCTTACAGATGTTCCAGCTAATTTTAACAAGTTATGTAAGAAAGGAAATTAAAATATTTCAAAAGATTTTTCTAAGAAACAAAACAAAAAAAAAAAAAAAAGAAAAAAAGAAGAAACAACTGCTATTTTTTTTCCCCCATGGTCAGCTAGATGACTCCTAGAAAAAATATCCTGGTACTCACAGCTCTTAGGTACGGTGATTGCAGAAGGGAATACTTTTGGGGACACAGGTACTATATTAATTCAGCCGACTCTTATCGAAAACATGACACCAATCTTCATCCTCTCTCTGCTTAATTGTTGCTGGCAAAGCCCACATTTTGGTGGGATCACATTTCTCATTCAAGAGGTTACATATTCTGAGAAAGGTTATTGGAGAAATGATGGTTGTACCCAACTAACCATGGCTGGTCCCATTTTCCCCATCCTGTGTGGGTTAAGCATAGACCTACAACACAACTTTTACAGAGATATGAGTTTAGATCATCCAGGGAGCTTCTAGAAGTTCCCTTCTACTTGAAAAGTGATGCAGAATGAGAAGACCGACCCCCTCCCCTTCTTTTACAAGATTTTATTTACCAGTTTAGAATTTTTGGAAAAGGGATAGAGACTCATCCAATCGTTTCTGCAAAATGGAAAGTAGAGTCTGACTTGAAGGCCAACACAAGTAACTCCTTCTAAGACCATGTAAACCTTGGTGGGATTAATCATTCTTGCTTTCTCATTAGGACATAATAGGATAAAATACAAAATTCAGGAAATTTAAAAGGATCAGAAAAGAAAATTAAAATGGTCTCTGATTGCATCCCTCAGAGATAGAGACAGCTCATGTTTTCACTTTAAAAGAAACTTCATTTCATTTTTGGAAAAAAAGGCACCTGAACTGAATATCATCTGTCCCCAAAAAAGATATTATTTTTTAAAGATTCGATCTACTTATTTGATACAGAAAGAGAGAGAGAGAGCACATGCAGGGGGTGCAGCAGGGAGAGGGAGAAACAGGGTCCTCACTGAGCAGGGAGTCCAACAGAGGCTCAATCCCAACACCCTGGGATTCACAATCTGAGCTGAAGGCAGACACTTAAGTGACTGAGACACCCAGGAACCCCAGAAGCTATTATTTTGTAAACAATGCTGTGAAGTAAAAAGTAAGAGGATCTGAAGATACTGAATTTTTAAAAACCATATAATGGGTCTTATTTCAGCTTCTCAAAAAGGAAAATGTAGTTTATTTCTTGGATAAACCAATTATAAGGATAATTTGATAAACATTCCGAAAAGCACTGCTTTAAAATGAAAATAAAAGGGGTCCCTGGATGGTTCAGTAGGTTATGCGTCTTTTTATGGCTCAGGTTGTGATCTTAGGGTCCTAGGATGTAGCTCCACATCTGGTTCCCTGCTCCTCCCCTCTGATCATGCTCTAACTCTCTCTCTCTCAAATAAATAAATTCTTTTTAAAAAAATTAAAATGAATAAAAAACAATTTAAAGCTTAAACCAGTCCTGGCATTATCCCCCCAAGAAAAATCATTCTCAAGTAGAAAGTCAGTTTAAGAGGAAAACAGAATTATTACACCCAATATGAGGAAATTATTTTAATTGAAACATTATTAACTCAAAGGATTTTGATGAATTCACAGTGGGTTCTTGTTATTGTCCTTGTCCCTTTGGAATTGCCTCAAACAATGGAGAAATGTCTTTGCTTTGTTTTTCCTGAAAGTAGTATTTCTTACATTTCATTAGCTACTAACAAAACAAGTTCTTCCACATTTTGTTTGCTCCACATTCAGACCTAATTTGAACAGCAAGTAGTTTTTTTCTAATTGTTTTCCTTCTGTTGAAGAAGCAACATCCTTCATCCCTTCAGTTAGATCTTCTGGATCCAACTCTTACAATCCCATTATAGGCTGTCTTCCCAAAAGCATTGTTCTGGGAGCTGTTGATGTCCTGTCTCCTGTGATCCTTGTGGATTAATCCTACTACTCCTTGGGTCCTACTGTTTCTTCCTTCTTGGTCTGGAATACATTGAATTTTGTTCTGTTTTGTTTTGCTTTGCTTGGTTTGGTTTGGTTTGCAGAAGGGAGGTCTACTCTGTCAACTTGTTGATGCTTTCCACGTCCACCTCTTTCTCTCCTCGCCTCCCGGTGACTCACAAGTTTGACCAGGTTTGGAATTCAATGAGGGGAAAGGAAAAACTGTCCTCACGGAAGTAGAGAGCTTTGGTCCATGGTCTCTTCATGTCCAGTATTGCTGATGAGATATTTAATGGTGTCTGACAATTGTTTCCCCCTGGGCAATGTCACTTTCTATTTCTCCTTTGAGGATATGGGTCTGCATTGGTGCCAATGCATCAGCTAGTTCTGGCTGTGTAACAAATCACCCTAAATTTTGGTGTCTTCAGGCAACAATCGCTGTTGAGCTCATCATTCTGTAGGTTGATGATGTGGCCAGCCAAGGTCACTCATGCATCTGTGCTCAGCTCCTAGTGACTCTCGCTCATGGAGACTATCGGGGGGACATCATGGGGACAAAAGTCTCTTTATGTCCCATGACATGGTAGGCTGCCTTGCACTTCTTTATGGGCTGTAAGAAAGAAAACCACAAGCCCTTGCAACAAGAGTTGGAATTTCCATAACTTAGTTATCCCTGAATTACATGGTCACAGTGAGTCACAAGGCAACCCCCATCCACCTCTTGGTGGGTTGACACACAAGAACCATGGACTTTTTGGCAACCTGTCATAGCCATCCATGCTGTATTTATTTATATTTTATTAATCACATTTTTCAACTTGAAAAGGTAAGTGGATTCTTTTTACTCAGACAATAAATATATATGTATATTTATACACTATATTTATACATGGTATTATATGTATATCTTTTATTTTTATTATATAACATGTATTTTATGATATATAAACATTTTACTTATCTTAAATATAACATTCATACATTTTATATATACATAATTTATTTATATATAACATTCATACATTTTTATATATACATAGTTTACTTATATATAACATTCATACATTTTTATATATACATAGTTTACTTATATATAACATTCATACATTTATATATATATGTATACATAGTTTACATATATATAATATTAATACATTTTTATAACATTGTACTTACATACCATATTCATACATTTTATATACACATATTTTGTTTATATTATATACAATGTTCATACATTTTATATATACGTATTTTATTTACATTATATATAACATTTATGTATTTTACTATATATGCAAACATATACGCATAGAGTATATATTATATATGTAATAAAAGAAATGTATGTATTTATAAATATATACTTGATACACTTTAATATCTGTTGTGTCTTTATTGTATTTATTTTATATACTTAGTTTATATTTATATATGAAATATGGGTACAATATTATGCACACAGATGCGTGCAGACATAATTTCTCTGTGTTTTCTCCAGTCATTGAGTCTTTCTTTCCTCTGTTTTTTGAAACATTTTATTAAGGTGGATTGGATCTGTTGGATCTCACCCAGAGTCTCTCAGCCTTGGTACTCTTGGCATCTGGGGCTGGACCACATGGGATGTCCTGTGAGCCGTGGGGCACTGACCAACATCTCTGGTCTCCACCAGCCCTATGCCAGCAGCACCTGCTCCAGAGGTGACGACCTCGTGCATGGCCACCCGAGGGAGACACCACCACTCCGGCTTTCTGAAGGCTGCTGTCTTCTTCTGATTACATCTGTACCTTGTTCCGCGTCACACAAATTTGTCTCTCTGCTGCGTCATTCATTACGGTGTATGCCATCTCTGCACGACCATTCAGCCCCTGTGCCGACTTTCTTCCATCTCCAGAACAGCACTGACGTCAGGGAACATCCAACCGCCATCTGCATCGGCCCTTCTCATTGCAGCCGGCTTCTGTTTTGGGGAACGGTTCCCTCTCCCGGCCCCCTCCAGGGTATGAATAAAAGGCTCATTCAGGATCCACGTGCCTCACAGGATTCGTCCATCTGTGTTCATCTTCTCACTTGCTTATGCTGTTTATTCCCCAAATATCTGCAGGTCTGTTGGCATTTGGGAATGCATTTTTTCCAGGTGGATTAGAAGCCCCCAAGAGATCTCAGCTCCTTCCGTGATTCTATGAGGTTCTACCCCTCTGTGGAGGAGAGGATGAATCAAAGCAGTTTCCAAGCAGGTCAGAGCTTATCAGACTTGGAATGGGATAAATTTTATCCCCTCCTAGGGAGGTGCTGGCCAGTTCCACACCCAAAGCTGCCCAAATAGGGATGCATTCCTCCTGAGGCACAGTCTGTGGCATGGGCTGGAGCTCACAGGCCTTCTTCACCTGGCACACCCCCTGGGCTGACCCAGATTCATCGTGGACCGTTGTCATCCACTGTCTCGCTCCCGTGACACGGCCCTTCCCCACACTGCTTGCGGTCTGTTTACAAACTGCTCTTGGGGGTTTTGCCAGAAGCCCAGTAAGCAGCCAAACGTTCTGCAAACACGAGGGACAGGCCAAGTGGCCCAGCTGTTGAGAAACAAACAAAATTAACCTATTGCTTTTTTCCTCCAGAACCCACGCTGGTGGTTTTTATTCAGATCCTGAAGATTCTTCCAAGAATGAATGTTGACTCCATAACGAAGCCTGAAGATTATTTTTTCAATTGTTAAGATTACGGTAGAATGCCAGGGACACAGAATGTACCATTCGAACCTTGAGTTCACAGCTCAGTGGCACAGAGCACATTCACGGTATTGTGTGATCATCTCCATCATCATCTCAAGAACGTTCCATCTACCCAAACTGAAGCTCTGTCCTCGTGAAACACTATCTCCCCAGCCCCGGCCCTAGCCTTTGGATCCTCCATCTACTCTCTGTCTCTATGGGTGGGATTCCTCCAGGGACCCCGTGTACGTGAAATCGGGCAAGATTTGTCCTTCTGGGTCTGACTCATGTTACTCAGTTCCATGTCCTCAAGGTCTATCCCCCTCCTAGCAGGTGCAGAACGCCCTTCCTTTTCAAGGCTGCGTCATATTCCATTGTATGCAATGGAGCACATACCATTTATCTATCCACCATCCATGGTCGGTGCTTCTACCTTTGGGTTGCTTCTACCTTTTGGCCATTGTGGATAAGAATAAGACTGCAATGACCATGTGTGTGTAGCATAAGCATTTTGTCAATGATATGACCCCATTCTGATGTCTGTTTCCCCTTTCTGCACTTACCCACCTCTGACCCATTTTCCTGGTGATCTTTTGAGCAGTGCTCTGTGCCCAGCAAAGCAGAGGCTGGGACATGGATGGAACTTGCCAGGGCCTGTGCTTGTCGGATGGTCTCACACAGCACATAAAGCTCTTCTGCCAGTAATTGAAGTCAACGGACAACATGGTGGTTCCATTGGCCTCGCGGTACTGCTGATGACTCTGTGGGCACCGTGGCCACCTCCCACAATAAGGAAAATATTGTGTTCATGGTCCTTGTAATATTTAAGATATCTTTCCTTTCCTCTTTCATATCACGACTTTTCCTTCCTTCCTTCCTTCCTTCCTTCCTTCCTTCCTTCCTTCCCACCTTCCTTACTCCATTCTTCCCTCTTTCCTACAGACAAGGCCCTTTGTCAAATGATAATTTCAGCATATTCCCCTCCTACAAGAACATATAGATTAAATGACAGCAAATACAAGAGTTTTAGAGCACTTAAAATTATTCCAGACTGGAGCCTGCTGACCAGGGGACATATTTCCATAACAAATACCCTAACTGTGTAACCTCTTTTATGGCATCGCTTTTTTACCTTAGAGAACAAACCAATAGGTTTTCAAGCAAAGAAGGCACTTTTAAGCTGTAGGGGAAGTCAAAGTATATTCAAAAGACATCAATGTTTCTAGCAGCAATGTCCACAATAGCCAAACTATGGAAAGAACCTAGATGTCCATCCACAGATGAATGGATCAAGAAGATGTGGTATATATACACAATGGAATACTATGCAGCCATCTAAAGAAATGAAATCTTGCCATTTGCGACAACATGGATGGAACTAGAGAGTATCATGCTTAGCGAAATAAGTCAAGCAGAGAAAGACAACTATCATATGATCTCCCTGATATGAGGAAGTGGTGATGCAACATGGGGGCTTAAGTGGGTAGGAGAAGAATAAATGAAACAAGATGGGATTGGGAGGGAGACAAACCATAAGTGACTCTTAATCTCACAAAACAATCTGAGGGTTGCTGGGGGGAGGGGGGTTGGGGTTATGGACATTGGGGAGGGTATGGGCTTTGGTGAGTGCTGTGAAGTGTGTAAACCTGGCGATTCACAGACCTGTACCCCTGTGGATAAAAATATATGTTTATAAAAAATTAAAAAATTAAAAAAAAAAACTAGGAGAACTGTGGTTTCATAAATGTGATATTTCACAATTTTTTCCCCTGCAATCTTACTGGATTCCCTATTGCACTTTGCACAGAAGTTAACTCATTTATGATCTAGTGCCCAACATGTGACAGCATGAAATAACTTTTCGAGAAGCTGACTTCTCACATGTCTCATGGGATTTCTTCCAAAGGTGGAAAATCAGAACGTACAGAATAGTTTCCATCCAGAGTAACACACTCCTGTGCTCTGTCTCTCTTCCCATCACCATCCATTGAGTCAGGGATTAGGGACTCACCGTCTACAGATACAGGGCTGGAAAGGGGTCATGGTTTTCAACAAGAGGGATGCTCTGAGGCTATGGATATGGTGTGGTGAGGGGGAACCAAAGAGTAGATTGGAATGTTGAGTCCCATCCCAAAGCTATTGCTTTTGACATTCCTGGGCAACACACCCAGCTTGAAAGATGGCCATTTGTATCTCAACCAACTTAGAGACGTATTCCCTCCAATACTGACGCACCTTCTTCCCAAAGCCTTGTCTTGTTCCTACTAATTCCCAAAGACCCTGCTCCCTGTTGAGTGTCTTCCTTCAGTTTTCCAGCATCCATGGGACCCTTTTGCTTTCAGGATCTCTGATTTCTAATGTGCAACTAGCTGTTTTCCTGTCCTGTCTCCTCACATTGTTTGCAAGAACCCTGAGTGCATAGATGACATCCTATCTACATGTCTGTCCCTCAGCCTGCAGAATTCCAAAACCAGGGCTTGCCTAACGAACTCTCCAAACTGGGCACTGGCAAACTTTCCAAACGGCCAGATAATAAATATTTTCAGCCTTGTAGACCATATGGGTTTCTGCAACACCTCAGCTCCGCCATGCCTGAGAGAAAGTCGCCGAAGATGATCTGTAAGTGAATTAGCATGACCCTGTCCCCATAAAACATCCATCCTTGGAACTTTCCAAAGTATGTGAGAGGGTAGAAACCATGCTTGGCTCGTAGTCAGACAAGTACAGGCGGGAAGTGTGATGTGATTGGAAGGTCATCATTTGCCAGCCCCTCGAAAAACCTGATAAGGATTGAAACATTGAGGAAGTCGTGTCAAAACGCGGAAGACTCACAAAATCAGTTGCGCTTGGGTTTTCCTTCAAACCGTGCTCTTGTTCTGGGAGATGACCTACATTACTCTTCTCATTCCCTCCACTTGCAATAAAACACAATTGTATTTGTGGCCGATCGATCCTATTCTAAACCAACGTTAGCTTTCGATGGGCTCAGTGGAACATAAAAACCTCCTCTTTCACATCTGTTCGTGGAGAAATGCATGGTCCCTTTTGCATGACAAAACGCAGCATCGGTGACCTACAAGGTCAAAACCTACCTCCTGTCCTCTTGAAGTGGAAGAGAAAGTCATCTTACACACATGTTAGCTCAATGTCTATGTACTGGTTTATTCTTGAGGAATCTTTCTGTTTGGCTGCTTTAGTTGAGATTGGAAGAATCGCAGAAACTGTAATAAATTCATCATCTAGTAATACAGCTGCAAACATTCCCACGGGCGCCTTTACAGACACAATATATTTTTATAGGTTGAGAATCTCCAAAGACGTCTCTCTTGCAGAGGAAAGTCAGAAGCCAATAAACTAACAAAATAAAAGACAAGATGCATGCATGCTTTCTCGGAAACGTGTCCACCACCCCCCTGAACCGAAAGAAGAGACTGTTATTTTTTGTCTTGTAAAACGGTTTTGAGCTCACGGAAACACTCACATCATCGTAGTTTTGCGATTCCCCCAAGATCATCTCCAGGCATGGACTGCGGGTTTGTATGGTTCCTGCGGAGCAAGCCGGCGTTTGCCTCTTGGGTCCCCAGTCTTAGGGAAAACAAATTGTGTTTGCACCGCGTGGAGGTCATACCAAGTCAACGCGGGCTTTTCGGAAACATGACCGTTGTGCCCCAGACACAACATATCCATTTGCTGTTCATCTTGGAAAGTTGGACCTCCACCCCTCCCTGGATAACCAGCTTCCAATCCCATCCAACGCAAACCCAACAACACCACCGAGAGAAGGCAAGTCTCATCTTGCCCATTCTGATGTCTGTCCTCTTTCAGTAAAAAAAAGCTTTCTTTGTTGCCAAGTGGTCTCACTTGCAAGCCGTTGGTGGCAGACTCTGGGTTACGGCAGTTTGTCACTTGTCTTCCTAAAAGTCACAGGCAGGCCGGCGTGGAGCTGTATCTGGAAGGAAATCTGGTCCCTGCTGGCTGTCCCAGTGTGGGGAAAAGCAGATGCTCCTTATCATGAACTGGGATCAGTGTGTGGGGAGGCGAGGGCGGGGGGGACTGGCCTTTCCCAACCCCTCCCCGAAAAATAAATTGGAGCCTCCCCAGGTTCCTTCCGCTGGATTTAAATGCAAACAGATGTGCGGATGCAAGTAAGCAAAAAAGATAAATCACCAGAAAAATATGGAAAGCAAAGGCCAGTTAAGCACGGCCCAGGCACTTTGAGGTTTTCTGCTCGTAGGCTTGAACGGCAGTAATTCTGAAGCGTTATTATCAGAACTGCATTAGATAGACCCAAACCCTGTGTTTCTCTTTCTCTCTCACACACACACACATACACGTGAAAAAGAATAGAACAGACTTTGTTGTGATACAGCCCAAGATTGAAAGGAACCTCCAAGAGCTACAGTTTATTGGTTTTAAGACAGCATAGTAGTAAAAGGTCACCAGCTACTCATTAGGGGAAACGGTTTCAGTAGACGTCACCCTCGGTTTTGGTCATTCACGAGAAGGACCCCAGAATTCCCTGAGAGTGGTCACACTCACAGTTTGGGGTGTATACTGTGCGCCCAGGACAAAGGAGGCACGTCAAATCCACCCCAGGAAGAGGACCATGGACCAGGTCTGGGAAAGTCCCAAAGACAGAGCTTCTGTGGACCCGTCCCCGTGTTACTGACGAGAGTAGGAGCTCCCCAGAACCAGTGCATGGTCATGTGCATAAAGCAATGTCAACCAGGGGAGCTCAGGTCAACCTGTCTCTACTGGGGGCTCCATGGCCAACGGCCCACGTGGTGGACCTCCGCCTCCAAGCCCTTCCTGAGGTCTGAGCTCACAGTTCATGACCCATCACACCACTAACTCTAATGTGGATAGCCCCCCTAAAACTGTCTGTTATGACCACCCAGCCAACATACCACCCAAAATCACATTAGAAGATCCAGGGCTCCAATGTCCCTAGCCAAAAAAAGAGACTCCTATGAGGCACGACATGGCATAGGCTTAGGGGTCACCCCCTAAGAGCTGAGGGGAGAGGTCAGGCATCTTAGAAAACAAGTCAGAGTCTTAACTTGCAAAACAGGACTCACTGAACACTCCATTCCTGCGCTTTATGGGGAAAAGCTTATGGTCCATGAGCACTGTGTGTGTATGTTTGTAATTAAGCTGTTACATAATTTGTACTGGATTTATTTATTGCAGAAATTTTGTACTTCTCCCATCTTATCCTAGCTGAGCCCTGGTCCCTGTATCTGGTTAAAAAATATATATATGCATATATTTTCATGTATTGCAAGGACATCTGTATAGGTACATATAGTATATTTTATGCAAATAACATTAATATATACACACATGTATGTAGATATACGGATTGAACTCATTTAAAAATATCTTCTTAAAGGGGCATCTGTACCCCAATGTTCATAGCAGCAACGGCCACGGTTGCCAAACTGTGGATAGAACCAAGATGCCCTTCAACGGACGAACGAATCAGGACGATGTGGTCCATATACACTACGGAGTATGATGCCTCCGTCAGAAAGGATGAATCCCCAACTTTTGTAGCGACATGGACGGGACTGGAAGAGATGATGCTGAGTGAAATAAGTCAAGCAGAGAGAGTCCATTATCATATGGTTTCACTTATTTGTGGAGCATAACAAATAGCATGGAGGACATGGGGAGATGGAGAGGAGAAGGGAGTTGAGGGAAATTAGAAGGGGAGGTGAACCATGAGAGACTGTGGACTCTGAAAAACTACCTGAGGGTTTTGGAGGGTCAGGGGGTGGGAGGTTGGGTGAGCTTGGTGGTGGGTATTGTGGAGGGCATGGATTGCATGGAGCACTGGGTGTGGTGCATAAACAATGAATTCTGGAACACTGAAAAGAAATTTTAAAAATAAATAAATTTTAAAAATATCTTCTTACATGAATACAATCTTTATACATTTAAAAGTTATGTATACCTTTGCATATGTGTGTATAATAGGTAGTTAAAATTATATCCATGGACTACATAGATACTATATTGTATATGTATAGAATTTTATGCATATAAAATTGTACATATGTGTGCAAATACACATCTGCATATGATATAGCTTTTAAAAATTATTACAAATATGAATCTGTATGCATCTGTAATGCATTTTGATCTAATGAGAAAGACGTGGTTTATATCATATATATTATATTTTAAGCATACAAAATTCTGTATGTCCAAAATGATATATATGCATAAACAAGTGTGCATACCTACACACTCACATATACACGTTTATATGTATTCACACATATATGCATATATAATTCCATAAAATAATACATACACAAAAGTCTATATGTTCATAGTCTTTCGAATGAACCATGACACCCAAGGCAGGGCGACCTTAATACAAGTGGGATCAACACTCCAGCCATGAAATTTCAAGGGACACAAAACCCTTCAATTGAAAGCAATATTATAATAAAACAAATGTCCCCCCAAATCCATGATGAACAATGATAATTTTTCATAAAGAGATGTTCCATTACTGTGAAAGAGATTCTTTTCATGTTTATTGGCAATTCTGGATCAACACCCACGATACTGGGAAACTGCATACTTTCCCTTGTACTGCATCAAGGTCCTCATTGGGGTTGGGCACAAGGAAACCCGATTTGGATTAACACACTGAGAACGTAATCGCGCTTCCGTTCGGCCCACCTGCACAGAAAGCAGGACAAGGTGGTATTGATATGGACCGCATTAATGGCCAGTTTCCACGGCTGTTCATGGACTGGACCCATACCACCAAGACCACTCTCTGGGGTTGACATTTTGCAGAATGTTTCTAGCATGCAATTCATGAGAGTTGGTTGAGTCACACCAACCAAGGAAGGGATGGTGCTTTGGGAGCCAAGTTTGCAGAGATAGGATCAGAAAGTGGGAAACATGCATCTTCCATCAGGAGCCTTGGACATAAATAGTCTCTCTCCAGGAGCTTCATGAAGGAATCCAGAGGAAAGACCAATGGCAGCCACGTTCCCCAGAAAGCTTCTACAAGCACCATGTAACTTTAAAGCGAGGGGGAAGAGCAGAAGTAAGCAGATGGCCACTTGGGAATCCTTGCAACTTGAGAACATGGAGAACATTGGCCGGTTTCGTCAAATGTTGTGTTAGAATTTGGCCAACTGGGATTGGCCAATCACAAATTTCAGACAGACCAATGCCCTCTGTCCACAGTGTGTGTGCAAATGCATCATTTGTACACAAGATTTACTTAGGAGTGCATGACATGCTTGAGCGTGGCCTGTGATAGGAACCCACCACAGAGACCTTTCACATGCAGCAGGACACGGACCATAATGAGATGTTTGCAATCTCCCCAAAAGAGCACCATGAGAAGACCCCATATTCACACAGTACCTTCTCTCCCTCCATTGACTATTTTCATGGAAGCCAGGGAAAGAGGAAAGGAAGAAGGAAGGCACTCCAGGCAATTCACGTAGGGTCCTGCTATCAGGTGGCCTATATGGAGAGGGCTGACCCCATATTTTCTGCAGCCAAATGGGTAGCATCCTTGCTCATGGGGCA
The DNA here is from genome assembly GCF_964662115.1 of Mustela nivalis. NCBI lineage: Eukaryota > Metazoa > Chordata > Mammalia > Carnivora > Mustelidae > Mustela > Mustela nivalis. The sequence continues at coordinate 131,861,399 of NC_139040.1, forward strand.
ATAGAAGGACACCTGTGCAAAAAGTCTAACTCCACAACATGGCCAATGCCATGACTGTAAGCTCTGCTTCCTTTACAGAAACAACAATTTCTCGGTTCCTGTGAAGTACCTGGCAATAACTCTGAGTTTGAAGTATTAATTCCCCAAAAGAATCCTAAAAAAAGAACATAGCAGAGTATCTGTCCTCTAGTACCCTTTCCAGTAAATTCTTTCAGCCTACTGGGCTTTTCAGTTGGCAAATAGAACCACATGGAAATCTCTCTGCCAAAGGGAACTCTCTTTGAGAATATGTATTTACTTATTTGTGGTTTCTTTAATTTAATAAACTATGACAAAGCCAATTTTTTCCCCTAACCACAACCTAACACACTCAAAACAGTCATGTGTAATTACAGAGGCCATTTGTAAAGATATCCCGTTAACCCCTTGTCTTTTGAAAAGAAATCAACCAAAAGCCAATATTTACAGAAATCCAATACATCACTTTGAGTTTGTTCCATAACTTTAGCTCCTAATGATCCCCAGGAGTGATTCTTAGGTAATTTTTAAACACGTATAATGGCTCGTCTCTGGATCTTAAGTGATTTTGTTCTTAAGGCGGAGTCACTGACTTGTTCACCTAGATTCAGAAAACTCAGATTATGCCCACAAGGGTGAGTCTCCTGGTTCATGACAAGGCAGTTCTAGAAAGAGCTGTTCTTCAGGACAACCAAGGTCTCCACCTCCCAGGAGGACAAGATGGTACCCAGGGGAGGAAATCAGAGACACATCCTTCGTCATCCGTACGGTTTCTGCAGTAGGATTTTCTAGGCATCTGTTCACGGCCAACGGACCATCCCACATCTCCAAAACCACATCTGTGGGACACGGAAGTCTCTTTGTATCCATTGAGTCAGGGAGATCCAAAATGAAGCAGTAAGTGCCCATACCTACCTTGTAACCCCAGCTCCCTTTGTTAGGACACAAAGGGGTGGAACTTTGAATCATGTACCCTTATATTTGAAAACAGAACAAAATGGAACTCCATAGGGTGGTAATGATCCACATTGGTATCTGATTTCAATGAGCCTATATGTAAATTTTTATGTTGATCTCTTCTTTTTTTTTTTTTTTCTTTTGGTCCATGGCAAGACCAGGACCCTTGTAAAAATAGCCATGGACAAGTGTTTATGGAGCCTTCCCCCATTTATATGTTTTAAAATTTGAATCAAGAATCCATATGAACCCCAGAGATAAGCACGAGGTCTGAAGGGATGGATCTGTATGCTCCAGTCCTCAAGGAAGGGACTTGACTCAAAGAACCACCAATAATTATCTAAACACAGAGGGATAAAACAGCAATGCCTGACATTTCAGGTGTCAAGCACCAAATATTTCCTGCTCTGTGCTTCTGGACATACAGTGTGAGTCCCTCCTGAGCTGAGTGGTGACCCTACTGGGAATTCTGACCTGTCCACTTGATCCAGGAGGATGAAACCCATAGGCGAGAGGGGAAGTACCTTCCATGAGTAAAAACCTTGTGGAGATGCTCTGTGGGCACAGGATGACCTGAGGGAAATGAACCTTTGCTGGCTTACAGGATAATATTTGGGGGATGTTTGTCACCTAACTCCTCTGGGTGGACATGACTGGTCATGAGACAGGTATTTCCGTCTTGACTAGAGAAGACATTGAAGCTCAAAGAGCCAAAATGACTTATCGTAGGTCATGACCTCAGTGTTGGTAAAAACGGAAATCAACCTTGGTTATTTTCTGATTCAATCTTTATATGATTACATAGTTTTTGCATAGTTTTACTCAAGGAGCTGTGACTAGGGCTGTGTGGGACCAGAGGATGGGTTTTCCTGGCACTTTACCACCCACCGGTCCCGCTCAGCTGGAAACTGTAACTTTCCTCTTGCATGGAGTAAGCAACAATTGAAAATAGATTCAAAAGAGGAACCCTCTTCCACTGTTGGTGGGAATGTAAGTTGGTGCAGCCACTTTGGAGAACAGTGTGGAGATTCCTCAAGAAATTAAAAACAGAGCTTCCCTATGACCCTGCCATTGCACTACTGGGGATTTACCCCAAAGATACAGATGTAGTGAAAAGAAGGGCCACCTATACCCCAATGTTTATAGCAGCAATGGCCATGGTCGCCAAACTGTGGAAAGAGCCAAGACACCCTTCAACAGACGAATGGATAAGGAAGATGTGGTCCATATACACTATGGAGTATGATGCCTCCATCAGAAAGGATGAATACCCAACTTTTGTATCAACATGGACGGGACTGGAAGAGATTATGCTGAAGAAATGAGTCAAGCAGCGAGAGTCAATTATCATATGGTTTTACTTTTTTGTGGAGGATAAGGAATAACATGGAGGACATGGGGAGATGGAGAGAAGTGAGTTGGGGGAAATCAGAGGGGGAGACAAACCATGAGAGACTTTGGACTCTGAGAAACAAACTGAGGGTTTTGGAGGGGAGAGGGTAGGAGGATGGGTAAGCTCGGTGGTGGATATTATGGAAGGCACGTATTGCATGGAGCACTAGATGTGGTTCTAAACAATGAATTCTGGAACACTGAAAAGAAATTGTAAAAAATAAATAAAAATTTAAAAAAAAAAAAGAAGAAAGAAAGAAAACAGATGCAAATCACCCTGGGGCTAGAAACACACTGGCTCAAGGTCCAATGAAAGCCATGATGCTATGAGGGTCACCCAATCCTTGGTGGAAAGCAGTCTCCCATAGGGAGGTGCAGAGGGCACCCCATGGTATGGGTAGGGACAAGAGCTCATGGAGACAAGGGCAGTAGTGGGACAGAGAGAGCACAGTGTGGAGAGAAACAACTCAAAAGCAAACCACCATATCGATCTGTGCTGGTAGAACTTACTCTTGAGCAAGGTTTGGTAGAAAAAAACAAAGACTTTGAGTGCAAACCATGTTTGTTCTGCTTCAGACAAAGCCGGTCACGCATGTCTTGGGGGGAAAGTATTGTGTGAGATGGGTAGGCCATTCATTCCAGACTGCAATTCTGTGTGGGAGGCACTTCAGGGTGAGCAAGGACTATAAATACACACAGTATGGCATGAGCCAAAGACCTCTCTCCTCTGGTTTCATGCAGTTAATCCCATAGTCCAGATGCGTTTCCTTAATTGACTGGATATACAAGAACTGAAGACATGGCTCAACAATGGCCAGGAGGATGCCGGAAATTTCATATGTCCCAACAAGGAGCCACTTAAAAATTTTAATTTTGGAAATCATTCCACAGATTATCTATCTATCTATCTATCAACTATCTATTATTACCTATGTATTATCTATCTATCAATCTCTCTATCGATCAACTGATGTATTGATCTATCTCCCCATTTTCCCATCCATTATCCATCCATCCATCCACACATCCATCTATCCATCCATCCATCCATCCATCCATCCATCCATCCACACATCCATCCATCCATCCATCCATCCATCCATCCACACATCTATCCATCCATTCATCCATCCATCCATCCATCCATCCATCCATCCATCCATCCACACATCCATACATCCATCCAACCATCCATCCATCCATCCACACATCCCATTTATCTATCCATACTTTTCCTTGGCCCTGAGATATGAGTATTATTCCACACATTCCTACACAACAAAACTCTTTCCAACAGTCAGCCAGCCATCAAAGCAAAACTGTAATGCAGCCCTGGACTTGACAGCTCTGAACGAATGACTTCATGGATTCTTACCATGGCTCAGGCTACACTACAGAGGAGCTCTTTAATGGAGCTGCCAACAAAAAGCCAGATCCGGAGCTGAGTCCCAAAATCCAAGAACCCAGGCTCTGTAATCAGGCTTAGCATTCCACACTGGGACAGTATTATTCCCACACTATGTTTAAGCAATCCCAGCAGAACACTGGCTTTCATGATGCAGGTATCATTTAACCACCACAAAACTCACTTAAGTGTATGAGTTAATGATTTTTTGTAAGTTTTACCAAGCTCTATGATGTCATCACTAGCCAATTTTATGACATTTCCATCACGATAATAAATCCCTAAGAATTCATTTACAGTTAACCCCTTTCCACCTTCTCTGGTCCCAAGCATGCCCTCCTTAATGCCCATCACCCAGTTACCTTCCACAACCCTCAGTCTGTTTCCCAGAGTTGAGTCTGCCATGGTTCTCCTTCTCTGATGAATTCCCATTCTGTTTTCCCTCCCTTCCCTTATGATCCTCTGTCCTGTTTCCTGTATTCTACATATGAGTGAAACCATATGATCATTGTCTTGCTCTGACTGACTTATTTTGTTCAACATAATCCCCTCCAGTTCCATCCACATCAATGTAAATGGTAAGTATTCATCCTTTCTGATGGGTGAGTAATATTCCATTGGGTTGAAAGGATAACTATTGTTAAAATGTCTATGCTACCCCAAGCAGTCTACACATTCAGTACAATCCTTTTCAAGATTACACCAGCATTTTTCACAGAACTGGAACAAATGATCCTAAAATTTGTATGGAATCATAAAAGACCCCAAAGAGTCAGAGGAAGTTGAAAAAGAAAACCAAAGCTGGGGGCATCGCATTGCCTGACTTCAAGCTGTCATCATCAAGACAGTATGATACTGGCTTTAAAACAGACACATAGATCAATGGAACAGAATAGAGACCTCAGAAATGAACCCTCAACTATATGGTCAACTAATCTTCCACAAAGCAGGAAAGAATGTCAATGGAAAAAAGACAGCCTCTTCAACAAATGGTGTTGGGAACACTGGACAGCCACATGCAGAAGAATGAAACCGCACCATCTCCTTACACCACCCAGAAAAATAGACTCAAAATGGATGAAAGATCTCAATGTGAGAAAGGAATCCATCAAAATCCTTGAGGAGACCACAGTCAGCAACCTCTTTGACCTCAGCCACAGCCACTTCTTGCTAGCCATGTCTCCAAAGGCAAGGGAAGCAGGGTCAAAAGTAAGATGTTGTTAGAGTAGGTTTAGGTTCACAACAGAATTGAGAAGCACATGCAGATTCTCCATGGACCCCTCCCTGTCCCCCTGTACCCACAGCAGAGGGTGCACGTGGTACCCCTGATGAGACCACATCCAAAGTCATCACCACACAGATGCACACCTTAGCGTAAATTCAAGTTTATCCTTGGGGGTGTCCATTCTATGGGTTTGGGCAAAGGTACAATGACAAGTATGCACCATTATGGTGTCATACAGAGTATTTTCACTGCTCTGAAAACCCTCTGTGCCCCACCTGTTCATCCCTCCGTTCCCCTGGTCGCAGATGACCCCCTCATCTTTTTACTATCTCTACAGTTTTGTCTCGTCCACAAGGTCCTAGAGCTGAAACCATGGGGTCTAAAACCTTTGTAGATTAGCTTCCTGCCCTTAGTGATGTGCATGTAGGTTTCTTCCATGTCTTTTTGTGGTTGGATCATTCAGTTTTTCTTAACCCCGAGTCATAGTCTATCGTCTGGGGGGACCCCAGTTTTGTTATACATTGACCTGCTGAAGGGCATCACATCTGCATCCAGTGCATTTCTGGTGCTTGCTGCGTACATGTTGCCCTGTACCTTCACACCACACCACACCAAATAAGCCCATCGTGTTTGCTGCAAAGGGTCCGTACCCTGACATCAGCAGCAGGCTCAGGACAGGCCTCAAATGGCAATTTCATTCTCTGTCAAACTCTCTCTGCACGTCAGGAACCACGTTTAGCCCTGTGGCCTTTTTACCACGGACTATCTCTCTGCCGCCTGCCCCATTGGTGCTGGCTTGGGACAGAGGGAGAGAGCTTACAACCAAAGTGTCACCATAGACCAGGTACCATGGAAACCCCACGGGGACTTTCTGCTTTCTTCCTAATTCCTCCATAAATGTGTCTGGCAGACAGAACCCAGAGAGCCTGTCCCCACATCAAAGCCCCCGCAGCACTGTGTAAATCCCCCTGCCCCTCCTCCTCCTTCTGACCATTTGTGATCCTCTTGGTATCCCCTTTTGTTTCTGGCCAAGTACACAAAGCAGCTGTCATCACCCTGGTGCCCCACAGGGCCATTTGCTCAGCCCTCAGAGATCCGGGCTTGCTGGCTCTTAGGGGGCCGGGCCCACATGTGGGCTTTGAAGGCCCTGGGCAGCAAACTCCCATTGTAAACAAATGGAATGCAAGTGAATTCCAGGGCAACTGTATCAGCACTTTGGGGCTGGTGATCTCTCCATTGCCCAACTTCAAAAGTTAAGACATTCCCAACAGATCCCAGGGGCTGTACTAGGGGAAGCGTGGCTTCAACGTGGGGAGGGGGGGATGGATTTACTTCTCCAGGGGGAGCCCCTCCACCTGGCCTCCTCTCCTTTGGCTAATCCCTAGGGTTAGGAAGTGGCTTCTTCTGTTGGTGAAGGTGGGGTCAGATCAAGGAAGCATTCCTTCTGCAGGACCTCCAGGAATGGGCATGATCTTTCTCCTCCTGCATGAATCACCTTCACCACCAGCCCTGTGGCTGTACAGTGCAACACATAGTGGCATATCCGAGCTGGCAGTGTGGACAAGGCCGCCCAAAGCCCGCCATGAGATGGTGTATGCGCAATCCTCCATGTGTCCAAAGGGCACTCATGAAAGAAAGCACCAGACAGTTCATGTAGAAGTTTCCTCGTTCAAAAACAAAGACTGGGCCTTTTCACAGATGGACTTTTTTCTACTTCTTTCTACTTTTTTGCTATAATACTTAATTTCAAGTGGAACAATAATAATGGTTCTAAGATGAATTTTCTAAAAAACACTAGTCTGACGTCTTTCACTACTTTTCTCTTTCGGTTCCATTCTCTGTCGGCAACAAAAGATGGGCATGAAAACCTTCACAATATCTGCTCTGCTAAGAGGACGTCCCATAAACTGACTTAAATGTGAAACAGAATTATAGGTATGGGTATGTGCTCAAATGTCAACTTCCCTCCAGGTTGCGTGTCCAAATATTTAGTCAAAGTAGCAACATGGAATGATTGTTTGCTTTCCCTCATAGATGGGATCTCCGGGGTTCTTGGAAAACCCTACCCACCACCTGTGGTGTTCCCCAAAGGACTTCCTCTGGTCCTATTGTGCCCAACTTGGCTCCCCGATACATGGTGGCCACCATATCTTCCTCTACTACCTGAATGTTAAGCATCAAAACCAGTGTTACAAGTACTCATGGATAGAACTTTATGACCACATCCAGTGATCCTACTGCCCAAGAGCCTTGCTTGGTCACCCAGATTTCCTCCACTATCCCACCTGGGCTTCTTGACTATTTCCTGAGTGTCCACCTCTTTCTCTAAAAATAGATAAATAAAACTTTAAAAACAATAAAGGGATGGAAAGAGAGAGAGAGAGAGGAATGAATCTAATGTCTTCAACAAAATTTAGACCTTTCCAAACATGCATAGAAGAAGCTCCCCCCTCAATCCAGCTAATGAGACTGGACCATGGGTGTCGGGGATGGGATTATCAGGATCAGCATGGAGGCATTCCAGGAGAACTTCAAATGGGTCCCTGGTCCTTTGTTAAGCCTTGTATGTCAACTGGCCAAAGCAATCAAATTTCCGATATTAAAGACAAGTATACATGTAAACTTTAGATAATGATTTAGAAGCCCCCAAGACCATTAGTAAGACCATTTGTGCCATCAATGCGGTCATTGCTCAAGAGTCGAGGGCCTCAAGAAAAGAGTCAGTGGGACATGTACTGTTTGACCCGGGGAAGGAAGGGAAGCATTTCTAGAACATGGAAGATCCTCTTGGCAGTATAGACACAGTAAGCATCTCACGTGGGCACGGGATGCCAGAAGGATGACTTTTGGTGGCAGCAAGTTTGCAGGAGGTGGGAGTACAGGACCCCCAGAAGAAGTTTGACCTACTCTCTGTTTAGCTTTTCCCAGGAGTCCACTCTGCCAGGAAATAATGGGTCTCTTAGACAGCAAAACATTTTTGGACCAGAGACTGATGTACAAAATGTTACATTTCAAACTCCTGTTCTAATAAAACTAGGAATAAAATGATCACCACCCACTATCTTGGTCATTGAATGGGACCCCTGGACAGAGACAATCAGAGACAATCAGGGCTCACCATCGTGATCATAAATTATTTTCCCTGGCCAGAGGTGATCTCAACCGTGAGTAATCAGTCATAGATTCTTCTCCCTGGAAGGACAATCTCAACCACCACCCATTAGTCATAGACCATTCTTCCTGCACAAAGATGACCATAACTACCACCAATCTGTCATAGACTGTCCTCCCTAGACATAGATGATCATGAACACCACCAAACACTCCTAGACTATCCTCACTGAACACAGATGATCATGACCACCCTTAATCAATCACAACCTCTTCTTCCTGGACAGACAATCGCAACCACCACCAACTCAAAGATGGTCTTCCCTAAACAGATAATCATGGCCCCTATGGTTGTCATTTAGAATCAAACTGAGCATTCATGTATTTATTTGTTCTTTTGGAGATTGTCGTGTGGGCAATCTCCAGGGACATGTACCTGGAAAGGAAGAGTTGGAAGACAGAACATGTAAACTGTGATAAATCAGAAGAGAAGGGAATAGAGATCTTCACCTCAAGGAGACAGTGTGACACAAAAAGCACAGCCAAACCTGAAGGCAGGTATGAACACATCCAGAAAGAGAGAACGTGTCATCCAAAGAGTCTAGTGAAATGGAACAAAGAAGAAGAAATCTGTCAAGACCAGGTTGGGAGTTCATGCATAACCCTGCTCAGAGGAGGACACACCCTGCCCAGCTGAGGTCAAGTCTATGTCTCCAAGGCCATGCACCATTTTTTTTTTTGTTTTTAAACAGAGTCAAGCTCTACTCCTACTATCTCTTGCTCCTGTGTTCATTGGTTAAGCCAAAGATGGGACAGTTGCTGGAATTACCTGCAGGGTCACTGGCAAGGGGACAATTTCATGCCGTGACTCAGTTTCTGAGCATGTTCAGACAACCCATTTACCAAAATGGACCTCTTAAAAGTGTCCCTCCTCCAAGAGCCTTTGGGCGTCCTTGTACTGATGTTCTGGGTGAAATGGCATTGTGATTAGGGACAAATGCCAATTTCAAATTCATGAAGAGTGATTCCATCAGGCAAGGGCAGATTGGTTAAAAAAAAAAAAGAAAAAGAGGAAGAAAAATGATAGATACTTGGCAGGCATATGAAATATTCCTATTTATATTTTCCCTGTCTTTCCTCAATAATGACTTTGGAATGGAGCAATTAGCAGCTATAGAAGATAAAGCATACTGTCATATTTCAAGGCAAGAATGAGGTCAGGCTACAGGGTAATTGGGGCCAAGATAAAGTCATGAGAGTAAAAAATAATAAATCATAAAATATGGAATATGCTAGAATATTTCTCATTCCTTTCATTCATTAACACGCATCAGGTCAAGCCAGTGGCTGAGCCATAACTGTGACTTGCTTATTCATGGCCAGAAGCCTTGATTCAGGGGATGAGAACATGTTACATGACAGATGTTTAAAATTCGTAGCCCTTCACACGTCAGTCACTACTGATTATTAACGAGTTGATGTCTTGCATTTGAGTCAATGGCTCCAAAGGGTCACTTGAGTTCTCAGGCTGGATTTCGTTCTCTCACTAGCAGATCTGTTTCACTGGATATAGCATTCCTCAAGGTTACTTCTTCTTGTCTCCTTTCAAATTTACACCTGTTTCTACCTGGGTATTATTTCATGAAATTTAGATCTGCCATGACCTGCCATTTCTCATTCAAAAATGGCATTTAGCAGGCATTCTGCTGTATAAAAACAGACTCTTACTCCTTCCTTAAAAGCTAGTGACGACTGAGTCATCCAACATTTCTGAAAAGTGAATCATCCTTTCTGGCACTGGAGTCAAAATTCACCTTGAATAACCTTTGAAAGTCCCACATCGCATTCCCAAATTTTTGCTGGAAACGAGGAATACAACGGAGGAAATCTGTCTGCATTACTAAAAACAAATGGATTATCTTGCTCTTTCTTATGTAGAACTCAGAGAATTTCACAAGGGAAGCCAAGACAAACCAGTTCAATCTTGTTTCGCAGCTCAAAAAGCTAAAATCGCAAGAGATGAGTTGATCTGTGCGGTGTCACATGACAAAGGATGGGCACATGGTTTCTGTTTATTGCTCTGTGTCCTAGCAGCCAGTCCTCAGGGGCACGGCCACACCCGTCTTCCTGGGATGATATAGGTGACATAGGATTGCAGGTGCACCCCTACATGATTGATCTTCAATCTACGAAAACATATTCTTTACAGAAGTACACAGCTTCCTCCACTTACCAGACCATTGGGGTGACATCCGGATAAACCCATTGTGAACTGAAAATATCCTAAGTCAAAATGCACTTAAAACTCAGAACCTCCCAGACATCATAACCTGCCTGACCCCTGTTCTCAACACTCATGGTAGCTACCATTGGGCAAAGTCATCTGACACAAAGACTCTTTGATACTAACTTGTGGATGATCTCATGCAACTCACTGAATCCTGTACTGAAAGGAACACGGAGGGGTTGTGTGGGTGCAGAATGGTCGCCAGTGTGTGGGTTGTTGAGCCTTACAATTGTGTGGCTGCTGGGAGCTGCGGCTCGCTGTCCAACGTCACGAGAGAAGATGGTACCCCACGTCCCTAACCCCAGAAAATGTCTCAATTCAACATCCCAAGCGCACTTTCTACCAAATGAGGATTGCTTTCGCACCATCATACATTCGAACCATCTTAAGTGGAACCATCATAGATCAGGAACCTTCTGAATAACTCACAAAACTCCCTCCCCATTAATTCATTGGGTCTTTGGATCTCTTCTTCAGCATCCTCATTCTCCATTTGACTTGGAGCAGAAGGTTGCACTCGCCATAAGGGTCTACAAATTAGATGTTTTCAGTGAAGCCATTCAAGGAAGGAAGGAAGGAAATCCTAAGAGGTGGGAGCCACGATAATACAATTACAAGACGAATTGGCAGTGGGTACGGTCAGTTGATCGCTCTGGATTCCCAAGTTCCGGGCACCAAACGCAAAAGTGATTCGTAGAAACGCAACCTGGAAAATCATCTGCCATGTCTGTCCGACAAGGATAAACGGTGTTCGCAGAGAACCACGTTTTTACTACGTCTTCGTTTATTTGGACGTGTGCTTGTGTTTGAAAATCAAACAGGGACGGGCGCTACGGGTTTTTAAACGAAACGTCACATTTGGAAAATGACAGGAACCAAGTCCATGCCGACTTGGAAACACTTATGAATTTCGGCTCCGGGTATGGAGCTTTCCAGAGCTCCCGTATTACACAGGTGCGTTTTCCTTCTACACAACAGCCGAGAAAATATCCGAGGAAGACGTTCCGCACCTACTTTCCCGAGGGCGTTTCCATCATAAACCCACCGAGGTCACGCGGGATCACACCCTCATGTCCGTGTACACACCCTCACATCCACCTACGACCTCACAAATAAGTATACGTAGACACATGTCCGTCCTGGTTACTGTTGCACACAAACCAGGCTTTATTGTACACACTGATTGACTTTTCTTTTGGTTTAGCTTTCCACGGAAATAACCATCCTGCTAAATACCTTTTAGTTTAATTTCATTTACTTTTTTTGTTAAGATTTTGTCTGTTTATTTGGTCGAGAGAGTGAGTGCAGAGCAGAAGTGAGAGGGAGAGGCAGACGCCCCGTCGACCGGGGAGCCTGATGCGGGCCTCGATCCCAGGACCCTGAGATCCTGACCTGAAGTAAAGGCAGATGCTAAACTGACTGAGCCACCCAGGCGTCCCTACCTTGTGAAAAATCATAGGGAAGGAAAGGAAAAGGGAACGTGTGGCAGGGTGACCGTACTCCAGGCTGGAGGGCTTTGGAGGCCACAGGTCGTAGAAATCATACCAGGCATTTGCACGCATGCAGTGCAGATCCTAGGAGAGGTCAACAGGCAAATAAAGGATGTGTGGAATTAGGAGACCAGAGTTCACTGCAAATGGTGCCTTGGCCGTCTGCGTGGCTGTGAGCTGGAGTCCACTGAGCAGAGACAGAGGCAGAAAGACGCCCCTGGGAAGGGAGGGTCCCTTAGCCAAGGTACAGCAGACATTTTTGCAAAATGAGCTCGACTGCGAATCCCTCTCGGGAAGAAGGTTTTATGGCCCCAAAGAGGGCAGAAAGCAGGTGCCCCAGATAGAGCTGCCCGAGCACACACCTTACTGCACGTGTTTCCCGCTCTACCCCTGACCAGCCCTGGAAGTTGGCAACTCGGCCTCCGTCTTGGGCGTCTCTGCAAACTCTTTTATGACCACGCCTCATACCCAAGTGCCCACCTCAGCTTAGAGATGCTCTAAGCTCACGCCAAGCTCTCCCCCTCTGCGTGTGGGCGGGAGGCACCCTGATCCCTCCTTGTCTGATTCCTTCCAGGTTCTGTCATTTCGGAGAGCCCCAGCTGCAGAACTTTGGAGGGTCCAGAAAAAAGCCTGTCCCCCGACCCCCGCCCCACTCCGCTGCAGGACCCTGAGCTGGATCCTGGAGCAGAGAGAGGACACCCGTGGAAAAACCGGTAACGTCCCACTGAAGTCCGCGATTGAATTACGAGTAATGTTGTAAAACCCACGCCGGGTTTGTAGCTTTGACAAACGCACCCCACCCAAGTTCGCAGACATGGGTGCAAACGCATCTCGGCACTTTCCGGCGCATCTCAAACTATGTCCAGATAAATTCTATTGCAAAAAAATAATAATAATTTTTGCAAAAATAATTAATTTCACCAAGATCGGGTGGCTCTCTGTTTCAGGGTGAGTGCCAGAGCGGGAAGGAATGAGGAGCTACACGATGTTTTGTCTCTTAAACCCGACCCTGTGGGGCATGAGACGGGGTCGATCATGCGATGTGATGCCGTCCAGAATCATCAGTCCATTCTGGTTGCCTCCCTGTAGATCAATGACTATCTGAGGTGGTTACAGTAACAAGGAACCTTAGAACACTTTGCCAAAGTGGCTACAGTAACAATGGACTCAGAACATTCCATTTGCCAAAGTGGTTACAGTAACAAAATCCACACCACCCACAGCTTCCGTAGCATATCCCACCAACCCTGCTAAGGGCGGATGCCGCGTAACAATAACGTGTCACCCCGGCCTCATTCGCGGTAACAAATGTGTCCCATTAATTCAATGATGTATCACCCTGGCCTCCATCGTGGTAACAAATGTGTCCCAATAATTCAAGCTGTTTACAATCATGCAAACCCTGGAGGCGGTGGGGTATAGAACACCCTCTGGACTTCCTGCTTATTTTATTTTATTTTTTTTTTTTTTCCTGTAAGCTGAAAATCCCTCTGAAAATAATTTTTTTTAAAAAGTGCTTTTTCTTTTCTTTGGATATTTGCATTTGGGTTTCTGGGTGTGTGTGCCATGCTCAAATTTTTGCAAAAGATGTAGCTCACCTTGGAAGTGGAGGTGCTGAGTTCCCTTATGCGCTGTGGCTAGGAAATATGTGTTCTTTGCTTAGATATACTTTAATTTATTAAAATTTATTAAATTTTTAATTTATTAAAATATATATATATATATTTTTTTTTAAGTAGGCTTCATGCCCAGTGTGGAGCCTAATGCTTGGATAGACTTTTAAAACACACCTTATTTTGCTCGCGATGTGCAAATAACAAATGTCTTTCCCCCAGGCCCAGCAGGCGACAGGCTATAGGATTTCCTAGGGGGTCAAGGACAGAATGCTTCTCTTCCTGCCCCTCAAGGGGGCTGCCTGGGAGGTCCCCATGAGGTCAGCTCCAAGTAACCAGTCCCCATGTGCTGCAGGAACCCAGTCCAATGGGGTTCTCTCGCACATGCATTCCTGGGTGATCCCCTATGTCACTGGGGAAGAGTGCCTTCCTGCAGGTTGGCTGACTTTTGCTGATGCACAGAGATTCTCCCAGAGCACGATTTTAGGCCTCCAGAAAAGCCGTGCCCCTTACTTCCCATTCCCCAACATCAAAGCCAAGCGCCCCTGAACTCTTTGCTTGCAAAACAAAAAGGGCAGGATTTGTGGGAAAAGGGAACCAAGTCTAGACAGACCTTGCAGGGAGCACGTGAATGTTGACTGATCCCCTGCCTTGGGGGCAGAGCGCAGGCTCTGTCAGGCTCCAGCCCCTAGCTGGATAATAGGGCCTCAGCCTTTTCTCTTGCAAAACGAGGACAATAGTAAGGAAATCCGGCTTCCCAGGCCGCGGTGGGACCTATGGGAGCTGCAAGGCGGAATAGGGTTTCTTTTTACAGACCCTAGCACAAGGAACGTTGGCTAATCTTCCCAGTAGGATTCTCTGTGGAGGGATCAGTAGAAGGAATAATTCATTATTTTTAGACAGAGAGGTTTTTTGGTTTTGTTTTGTTTTGTTTTTTGGTAAACGGCTCAGCAGAAGGATTCTTGCATGCTAACATTTCCCTGGAAGTAATGATTCATTATTTTTAGATACAGAGAAATAGATGAGATATATACACACATCTTCCTATTATGCACATGCACACACTCTATGGGTTTTAAAACCACATATATAAATATTCATAAGCATATATACATATATAAAATATATATAAAATATATATATATAAAAATATATAAACATATATACACATATATAAATAGATATCAATATACTTATGTATTTATATTTATTTTCAGATTCTACATATTTATGTACAGATTCTACATATTTATGTACAGATACACATATAAACGTTAAATTTAACGTTTATAACTAAGATGCATACATACTATAATAAACATTACGTTATATATGTACATATTCTAAATACACATACACCCTCTTAGCTATATTTAATGTTTATAACTATATATATACATACTCTATAGAAACATGTAAATTTTATACATAAATACACATGCATGTGCATCCTATTAATTATACTTAATGTTTATAACGAATATATACATGGACAATATGTAATTATACGTGTAATGTTCCATATATGTACATATATATAAGCACACACATATCTACAGACTGAGAGACTGATTATAAGAAATTGGCTGATGCAGTTTGGGAAGCTCACAAGACCCAAGAATTGTAGGGTACTTTGGCAAGATGGTGCCCCAAGATTCCTACCCGTGGGTGCCGTTCTCATCCCAAAGCCAGCAGGCTCAACACACGTACACTCCGGAGGCAGGAAAACTGGTTCAAAAGCAGCCTGGCAGGAGCAAGTCCTATTTGGTCGAGGTCTGCCTTTTTGACATAGTTGGACCTCCTTCAACTGATTGGATACGGCCCACCCACATCAGGGAAGGTCATCTGCTCTACTCCTCATCTCTTCCTGAAATAGTCTCACGCAGACACACACAGAACCATGTCTCCCCAAACGTGTGTGCAGTCTACACACCTTCCCATCCCCTGCTCTGCTCCAGTCCTCCATCTCAGTGCACGGAATTGACCGCTGCAAGGTGTGCTGGTTAGCATTACCCCAACTTGGGAAAGCTGTGGAGCCCAGCTGTTGGGTCAAATGCTAGTCGCAGTGTTGTTGGGCTGGTGTCTTGCCAAAGGGATGAACAGCTACAATCAACTGACTTTTAATAAACTAGATAATTCTCCACAAGGTGGGTGGGCCTGGTCCAATCAGTTGAAGACTTTAAGCAAAAAATAAAGAGGAGGAAAGAAAGGAAAAAGAAAAAAAAACAAATTGGGCTCTTCCTAAGAAAAGGAGATTGTACTACAGCTCCCAGCCTGCTGCTTCGCAGATCCTCACCCCAGATGGCAACAGCAACCCCTACTCTGGCTGGCAGGCGTACCCTACACATTTCACAGTGGCTGGCCCCACAAATGATTGCATGAGGCAACTCCTTAAGATACGCCTGCACATGCCTATGTATCCTATTGGCTCGGTTTCTCTGCAGAACCGTGACCAAGGCAAAGGTAAGCAGAGGCAACCAGCCCTCACCCCTAGTCCCAGGGCATTCCCCCAGGTGAGGAAGAGGTACCCTGGGCAGAAATGCAACTCAATGCCATGCCCAAGGAAGTTGCGGGGATCGGAGTCCCCGTGCATTCAGAATTATGGGATCAAGACTGGATGCCTGGACTGTTCTGGGGCCGTGTTTTCACCGTGAGTAAGTGGGGTCTGCCATGCGACTGCATGGGGGTAGGGGTGGGGGACCGTGTGGACAAGGCAGTAACATCTCTGGTGGACGGGTGCAAGCATGGCGTCCACAGTGTCATTACCCACAAGGGTCTATTTCTACCCTGTATATGACAGTACCTGTCCAGTCCCAGTCCTCCAGGGGAAGGGGCTGTGCCGTATATATGGTAATATATGCCCAGCTCAAGCCTCCAGGTAATATGGACTCTACCGTATATATGGTAGCATATGCCCAGCCCCAGAACTCCAGGTAATATGGACTCTACCGTATATACGGTAGCATATGCCCAGCTCCAGAACTCCAGGTAATATGGACTCTACCGTATATACGGTAGCATATGCCCAGCTCCAGAACTCCAGGAGGTGTGGACTCTACCGAATATACGGTAGTATATGCCCAGCTCCAGGTCTCCAGGTGCTGTGGGCTCTACCGTATATACGGTAGCATATGCCCAGCCCCAGAACTCCAGATGGTGTGGATTCTACCGTATATACGGCAGTATATGCCCAGCCCCAGAACTCCAGGTAATATGGACTCTACCGTATATACGGTAGCATATGCCCAGCTCCAGAACTCCAGGTAATATGGACTCTACCGAATATACGGTAATATATGCCCAGCTCCAGGTCTCCAGGTGCTGTGGGCTCTACCGTATATACGGTAGCATATGCCCAGCTCCAGATCTCCAGGTGGTGTGGATTCTACCGTATATACGGCAGTATATGCCCAGCCCCAGAACTCCAGGTAATATGGACTCTACCGTATATACGGTAGCATATGCCCAGCTCCAGAACTCCAGGTAATATGGACTCTACCGAATATACGGTAATATATGCCCAGCTCCAGGTCTCCAGGTGCTGTGGGCTCTACCGTATATACGGTAGCATATGCCCAGCTCCAGATCTCCAGGTGGTGTGGACTCTACCGTATATACGGTAGCATATGCCCAGCTCCAGATCTCCAGGTGGTGTGGACTCTACCGTATATATGGTAGCATATGCCCAGCTCCAGCCCTCCGTTGAGTGGGACTCTGCCGTACATACGGTAGTATATGTGCAGTCGCCCTCGGTCTGGTCAGGTGGACTCTACCGTATATATGGTACCATGCGCCTTGACTGTGTTCTGCATGTTGCAACAATGTCACCGAAGGGGCATGGGCTGCATCTATATCCTCAAAATGAGGTGGTGCTTTTTTTTTTTTTTTTTCTTTTAAATTCTCTGGTAAACTCAGTTAAAGTTGCCGAAGTGATTCATCATCCCTCACATCCTTATTTCTTGTCCTTTCTCCATGTGATATCACCCTAGAGATTTTCCGACCATTAAGTTGTGACAGCATTTCTTTACGATAGAATAAAAGCGCGTTTTGCAATCTTGGCCGAGCGTGGCTTTTTTTCCCCAAATCTCGGTTAAACTTCGCTGTAAGTGATTTATCTTCCTCGTCCACTCTGGAAGGACCCACATTTCCCGGCGGGATGTAATGGAAGTGGATGTTTACAGCTCCGACTGCTTTTGGCTTTGATGTTGACATTTTCAAATCTTTCACGGATTCCTGCGGGCACATTTCCTCCCCCCACCATGTATCCAAAACCCGATTCTGGGAAAACCACCCATGACCTTATTATGTGTCCGATGCCTTGTTCTGCAAAGACGCTGACTAGTCACAGCGCGCTTGAGCTCACGGTGTCTGGGCTTTATCTGCTGCTGACAAGACGTGGGTGAATTTCTAATTCTTCAGACCTGGTGATGTGACCTGCGGAGCTCAGCCCCTGACGATGACGGCGTCCAAGACACGGAGTCATAACTTATCGCGTGTTATCAAGACCCGTTTCCCCTCCTTATACCTTTCATGGTCATGCATGTCTCTCGCTCACCAAGTCTGCGAATGCTGTTGAGAAAATCCACAAGAGGTGCAGAAACGAGACGTGAATAACGCATAGGCACAAAGGACTCTGTGACGTTCTTGTCTCTGAGCCACTTGTAAGAAAGATACGGCGACTACGGGATGGCATTGACCCAAAGGAGCCTGGCCAGCAAAGGGCATGGACCCACGGTTGGAGCTCTGTTTTTAATCTTTTCATCTGATGCTGAAATTTCTCCACCTTTTTTTTTCCCCCCAGAACACATTTGACGGGCAAACCTAAGGTTGAGTCAACCTTGATTCCAACCTAATTGTATTTTGAATCAATATCCTTGTTTTAATTAATTTTTTATTTAATGTAATTTTTTTTATCTTTAATTTATCGTTAGAGAGAGGAAGAGAAAGCAGGGGGATAGGTCAGAGGGGAGTGAAAGGGACGAGGAGATTCCCCGCTGAGCACAGAGCCCCACGCGGGGTTCGATCTCACCACCCTGAGATCATGACCTGAGCCAAACCCAAGAGTCAACGCTCAACTGAACTGAGTCACCTGGGCTTCCCGTTTTTATTTTATTTTTCAGTAGGTTGTCCCCTTCAGCGTGGAGCCCCGTGCAGTAAGACCTGAGCTGAGATCAAGTCAGACGCTCAAAGAACTGATCTACCCAGGTGTTCCAAATCAATATGCTCTTTGAGGACCAGCGAATTGTTGCTTATGGACCCAGACACACAGATGCCCACAAACACACCCCTGAAGTCCCTATATTTGCACACCTTCCTGTTCATCTGGTCTCCTCCCCCATTTCCTGGGTCTGAGCTCAGGCTGACTCGGGTCGAATAATTTGCCTATGTTGGCCGGCTCTCGACAAAATTACACGCTGGATACACTTTTCTTCACTTCTCCCAGCCCTGCTCCTTGGGTCTGTGGCCTCATCTCCCTAAAACCCGCCCCTGCCTCTCTCCCGCTCACAATGCGTGTCTTTGTTCTGTGGGTCCTGGGCAAAGTAACCTAAAACGCTCGCTCACCATGAGGTATTTGAGGCTTCGAGAGGTACAGAAGCCTTCCAAAAACACCCAGAGTTTCAAGCCTATAGAAGGGTAAAAACACACACGATCATGACAGATGGTTTTCATCTCAAGGACTAAAATAATTCGAAAGAGGTCAGCATTTTTAAAATTAATTAGTGCTCTGCCTCTTGCTGAAAAACCAGAGAATCGTCTGTTGTGCACCAAACTGAGGTCATGATTTCCTTTCTTTTTTCCCCTTCTGTTTTTTTTTTTTTTTTTTTTCTGTTCAAGCAGATGGTTTGCATTAACAATGATACTGGCTAAGGGAATTTCTCAGCCTCCGGGGAGATGTCTCCAGCTGGAGTTTCGTGAGATACCACTCCAGTGTTTGGGAGCCCAGAGTTTCGTGAGATACCACTCCAGTGTTTGGGAGCCCAGACATAGTCACTGAACTGGGAGACGAGGTTTGTCTCGTGCACCCTCCTGGGGGATACCCCAGCCCGATGCCAGCAAGAGAGAGCGTGCACCCCAAGACAGACTCACACAAATCCCCAGGAACCTGCTCGCCTGGAGGTTTGCTCACGGAGCCAGCCAGACCCCTGTGCACAGACACAGCTGATTCTTCCCAGCACAGAAATCCCAGTGGATGCTGGACACGGAAGAACTCGACAGATAACAGAAGAGAAAGAAAATTCCCTGAGCTGGGACACGTCCATGACCAACACTCCCGACAAATGCTCCCAGATCCTTTCCGTGGAGAGACCCAAATATCCAAATGGGCCATGGCCACATCAGAAGGACAGACAGAGCTCGGACCCATGACCGGCAAGCAAGCTCCCCACACAGCCCCCTAACCCCCGAAGCCATCAGCCCCAAATATCCAGGATTTGAATCAGTGACTGCCAAGGTCCCTTAAGTGTCTCCCGTTTTTTCCTCCTTAGGATCAACCCCAGCCTGTACAATATGCTCTCCTGACTGACCTCAAAGGATGTCCTGCTTTGCATGAGCTGATAGGAGTTTCCTCCTGAGCCAGCAGCCCCTAGCCAGGACGCACCTGCCTCCTCCCTTTCACCTCGGAGTCTCTGCACAGCACAGATGACGGCGGCCGACTCCTCCACAAGCTCATCTTCAAGAGTCCCTCAGCGTATCTATGCATCTTTCGCGAAGTGGCCCCTGGTCCCTATTCTCAGTGGCCTATGTTTGCCTTTCCAAGCTGTGTTACTTGCCATCCCTTACTAGCAGCCTGAACCCACTCCCTTTTTCTCCCTCCTGGAGAGCTGTCACCTGTCACAGACCTGGCAGATCCCGCCTAGTGTTCTGGCCTCCGTTCCCGTCGCCCAAGTCCTCTGTAGTAGCTCCGCAGACTTCTATCCGAATCCCGTCTCCCGTCGCATGTGCTGGAAGGATCCGGTCAGCCTCCATATTCACACACGAGCAAACCCTCTGGGCTTGCGTGTTGAATATCTCCGTTCTGATTTGTCCAATCTCCCCTTGACAGGCCTCCGTACCGCTCCCCTGGAGTTCCACGCCACACACCTTGTCATGGCCAACACGATCGTATCTGCCATTTCAACGTCTTTCCTGACGTCCCCAAGGAACCGGCTTCGCCCCACGGTCTGTGCCTTCCGTAAGTTGCTTTTTGCCGTAGAATCAACCAGATCATGCTGCTAGGGACGCCTGAGACGGCCTTGTTTTTTACAGACATCGGGAGAACAGGCTGAGAGGAACACCTGCCAGGTTCTACCGGGGGATGGTTCTCAGCCTCACGCGAGCCAACCGACGGCATCAGCTTCAAGACAGATTCGCGTCTGGGAGTCCAAGAAGCCAATGAGCCAGACGTCTCCCTCCCGGACCTCTGAGCCTCCAACAAAGCTTCTGAGGCTTTGAGATGGATGGGGAGCCACGTAGCTCAAGTCGGCTTGAACACCTGTGAATATTTCTTCAGGGGCCCCGACGGCTGATATTTCATGAGTGCCGGTATCAGTCACTTCCAAAGGCATGACAAAGGACACAGTCATTGGACGTGATTGTGGTTTTCACAGAAGACACACACATCCCAGCTTCCCACTGATTTCTTTGTGTGTGTGTGTGTGTGTGTATTTATAGATTTTTTAAAGTCATCTCTACCCACAGCACGAGACTCGAACTCACAACCCTGAGGTCGAGGGTCTCACGTTCCATGGACAGGGCCAAGCATGCGCCCCTGCCTCTGATTTCTGACAAAGTCTTTGCTGTCCACATGAGGACCACGGCCATTGCATAGACACAGCCTGTTCCCACAAAGATGTGGAAGCTTGTATACATGGATTCTGAAGTAGAAAAATATAGATATGGATGTTTATTTTTGTAAAGTGTAAAGAGGAAATTACTCTTGAAACAGAACACATGCTTGAATGTTCAGAAAAGTCTAGGTAGCTCGTTTTCCACACGTCTCGTCCATCGAGAGCCTCCCTTCCAGGTGGCCGGAAAAGCAAGCCAATCTGGGAGCAGATCCTATAACCCATGTCAGCTGACAGTGTGGTGATCTTGCCCCACACCGCTCACCCGTGTGCAGCTCACGTGAGCAAGGTGCACGCGTGTCCAACAGGTGCATGAAACCCCACTGAAGGATCTCCCCAAACCTATTAGGATGGGTATCACGGAGAAGACACGTGAGACGCCATGGGTTGGTCGGAACGTGCCCACGAAACAGCCTGAGCCACAAAATCTGTCCTTGTAGGATGATTTGACTTGTGGACGCCATGGTCATGCCGCGTGGCTTATCGCCTTGTGCTAGGAAGTGACATTCCTCCTACGAGTCGGTGAGGTGACCAGCCCCTGCCCGAAGGGAGTGAAACATGCTCCTATTTGAATAGATCACTCTCCAAAGCCTAGCCTCCCTTGCTGGATCTGTCTTTATTAGGAACTCTCTTCTCGTGACCTACCCCTCCAGAGTCAATCTCGTGGGCCAGCATTGGAAGGATTCTCCCCAATTTTAAGTCCGTGAGCCATTGTCTATCCAAATGCCTAACAGGAAAATGGGCATCTTTGGGGATTCCAAGTGCCAGAGACTCCCCTGGGCCTGGGAAGCGTTTCCCTACCACAATTAGCATAGTGGGGGCCCTAACCCCAAACCAGAGCCTCAAACTACCCCACCTTCCCACTGTGGTTTCAACCTTCTGTTCTCCGAAAACATCAAGACTCTTTGACCATCGACCTTCTCCCAACACATGTAATAGGTAACCTTGGTCACATACTTCCAGGAAAGGCCACACCCATCAGCAGGGAATTCATCCCAGTTCTTGCTTCTGGACCCACTGACCTCCTCATACCTCCTTCCCATCTTCTCGCAGAACATGATACGAGATGGGCCCTTGCGCGCTGTTATGGGCTGAACGGTGTCCCCTCTTCAAACATGACTTTCCCTGGAAAGAGGATCATTGCTGGTTAACATTGAGGCCATCCTGGAGTAACATATACCCTGAATCCAATGGCTAGTGTCCTTCGAAGAAGAGGAGAAGACACAGATCTTGAGAGGTGCTTATGGAGACAGAGGCAGAGAATGGGGTGATGCTTCTACAAACCAGCCGTACGGGAAGGAAAATATTTTTCCTCCACCCTGTTAAGTTCTGTACCTGAGGCCCGCAAATTAAACTGATAATAAACTCATAAGAGAACAACTAGCTTTAATTCTATACTTATGTGCCTGTGGGACTTCACAAAGAAAGATAGAACTGAAGGAGGAGGTCGGGTGATTAGGGTTTGTGTAGCAACTTAGACTAAAAAAAGGAAAAGGAGTTTGGGCTTCCTGTAGGAAGAGGCAAGTTATGAGAAGGATGGGGAAAAAGTGTGTGATAAATAACATTGTCTTGATATACATGTACGACTCCCTTTCGAAATAAGAAATGTCTCCAGAATTAACTGTCTTTCTGGTAAAAGACATCTCTGCAAATGCAGATTTCTTTTTACAAAAGGGAAAACTTGTATGCTCTGTTTTTAGGTACTTAAGGAAAGCTTTCCCTGCCTCTGCAGGTTTGCAGTTACCTTTAGATCATGATATACATGATACTTAATTCTTCTGTGTGCCTTTGAATTTGAAAATTTACTTTTCTCATTCTGCATGTGTTAGACCATTTTATTTTTCACAGCAAGCACTGTGTACGAGGATAAGTTTAAATAAACATAAATCTGAGCAGAGTCTGTCTGCTGGTAACGAGAGTCCCTATTGGATTTTCTCACCCAGCAGACAAGTGTTTCATAATATCTATGTTCCCCCTACTTGGCTTTCACTGACCTAGTGAAACAGTTTCAGGCCAAACAGCCTCAACCGAGCTAGAAAGCTGGGTCCACTCAATGGTGTCTATGGGCTGCCCTGAATGCCAGCGACCTTCCTAATTCCCCTCATCGCTGACCCTGCAACACACCCCGGGGAACACCAGCTCTCCTGATGCACAGAACACTGGCTGCTTCCATCCCTTCTCCAAAATGAAAACATAGAATGAAAAGTAGAGGTCACTCCCTGAAACCACAGGTTTTGAGAAAAACTTTGTGTTCTTCCAGATAAGGCTTATGCGTTCCCAGTTTGGAAGATTTAAGAGAAATAAAGTGGAAAGCCAGGAGCCTTGAGGGGTCTTGTACGGAAATGGACGGCAGACACACAGACAGGAGAAAGAGAGACTTCAGGTTAATCCTATACGAATGGAGATTATAGACACAGGAGCCCCACAGACAGAGGTGACTAAAGGCAGCCACTTCTGTCCCCTTCATACAAAGAAGTAACACATTGGTCAGGAATCCACAGGGCAATCAAGATTGGGCTGGGACACCAAATCCGGAGAAAAAACACAAGCATTGTGTGTGCAGCCTGGTCGGCCCTGCTTTCTTTCACGTCCAGACATCAGGACACCTCCCCACATCTAGGCGCTGGGCGGCCACCTTCCCCAGCGCACACTTCTCTCCTGCATCCAGGCCACAGATGGGATCCCCGTGTGCACTGGCAGTGACCTAACCAATTTTAATTCAGAGCTGGCACATTTGGGGATGACCAGCCCCGAACCCCAGCAGCCTCCCTCCTGACCTGGATTGAGAAAAATAAAAAGCCGAACGTCTTTGCCAACAAGCTAGACCTATCCGCCATTTTCACTGTAGTGAGAAAAACAGGCAGCCAAGCCTCACCCAGAGTGAAGACGCAATACCAGAGCTTAAAATGCCTGAACACCATGAACCCCCACGTAGGATACTAAGGGTTGGAGAAGGCAGGTGTCCCGGGTCCCCTAAAATTATGCAAATAATTCTAAAGACTGTCGGCACACTTCAATGGTGGGTGCTGGACAGTCCTACAGTCTCTGAACGCCCCTCCTTGCAACGGTGAGACTATTCCAAACATCACAGTGAGAAAAGACATGCGTCCCCTTCAGCCTGATGCTCAGCAAAACAAAAACCCTCGGATCAACCCATTCTCGACTCTTGGAAAATCGTAGCAGAACTCACAGCTGATCGCGCCATCTTGGTGGATGCACGGCGGCACAGAAACCAGCCTGCCCCCCTCACCACCGGAGCAAGACTGAATTTCTGGATGCTTGGGAGGAAAGGTC
Organism: Mustela nivalis; assembly: GCF_964662115.1. Taxonomy (NCBI): domain Eukaryota; kingdom Metazoa; phylum Chordata; class Mammalia; order Carnivora; family Mustelidae; genus Mustela; species Mustela nivalis. The sequence goes on from NC_139040.1 coordinate 131,886,014, forward strand.
CTGTGGAAGGGGTCTTGAAGAGGAATGGGATTGGTTCAGGGATCTTTGTGTTCCCTGCTCTGCAGCTGGCTGGTTTCCATCCCTCCTGGGAGACCCCCAGGGTGTTTGCATAAATAAATGCAATTCCTCCACCTCCTGAGGTGGAGATGGAGTTCCCATGGAGGGGAGCTCAGATCTGCAAAATGCATGGGGAGCTCCGTCCCCAAAGCCAGGTGTGAGCCACCCTGCTGAGCTGCAGAGACCAAATGTCTACATTTGATAGACAATGAGATACACAAAGAGACAAAGAAACAAGACAAAGACAGGGGGAGGCAGGGAGGTCCATCTCCATGGGCAGCTACATTTAAAAAGCCAACACACCCCAGGCCTCACACTAGACAGAAAATAAATCCCCATAGTCCAGATAACTAGATTCTCTCTGTTCCTCAGGAGAGCAGATGGAAAGCCCCAAATTATTTTTCTCCGTCCTGACTCATCAGGGAAATTCCTCTCACTTTGTGGCAATCATGGGCGTGCCTGTCCTAATTTAGGGCCCAAGGGAACTTTGGGTGTTTCTCCATGATTTTCTGGGCTGGCGGGAGGCATCAGGGGGTGCCCGTGGACTGGTGTTAAGGGGAGGGCCCCTTCCCGAAGCAGGCATTCACTCTCAGGTTCCAGCTGCCTGCCGGATGCTCTGTTTTATGCCCTTTTATCTTTCTTGAGATGTTTTTTGCACATTCTGAGTCAGAAAATCTCTCTGTGAAATTCCTTCTCCTCCCCCCAGGGCTCCACTGTCAAGGACCACCCCTCTGAGGATGATTTGGAAATGGGGGGGTTGCTTCTTGTTGTTTTCAAAATGATTGGAGCCTGCCCGTCATTTGCATGGGGTGTCCTGGGACTTTGCATAACAAGCAATCACGCAACCCTATCCAGGAGAAGGAGCACTGCTCCCCTCATGCCCAGGCAGAAGAACCTTGAAAGATCATCTGAGTTTCCAACTGTCCTCGGTTTCACACAGGAAGCAAGTCTGCAAACAAATAGAGGAAGATTTGCTTGGAACATATACAAGGTTCACATGCATGGGTCCCAAGCAGGACAATGTCACCTTAAAAATGACTGATGATACATGGAGAGGTTTGCTGATATTTGAACCTCTCCAAACTGTTTAATGGCAATAAAATATTTCTGTCCCCCCACATTACCTTGCCTCACACGGACGGAACATCGTCGCCAACTTTCAGAAAGTTCATTCGGGCCATTTTAGCAACTGACAGTCTGACTCAACATCCAAAAATTCTTGGTGAAAGGCTCCACAAATCAGTGAGACCTGTTTTCAGAATGACTAATCAAGTTAAGAAACCACCCTTGGATAGCAGTCTTTTATACGCCATAGAACGAGATCTCACTCCAGAAAAAAAATGGTTCTCAGACGTTTTTATACTACCTGACGTGTCTGTGTAAGTTTGGATTCAAGTAAGTGAGAAAACTGAATGATGAAGCAATAAAATACCTGCACATGAATCTATGTATAATTTACTATCTGTTATGTAGCCATGACCTCTATCTCTCTTCTATCAACCTTCAATCTGTGCATCCATCATCCACCAACCCATCCATCCATCCATCCAACTATCCATTCCTCTATCTATCATCTATCTACCCGTCCATTCCATGTATCTATCTATGTATCATTTATCTATCATCTATCTATCCTTCATATCTATCTATCTATCCATCCATCCATCTGTCCTATCCTATCTACATATCCATCCATCCATCTCTCCATCTATCCGTCCATCCATCCATCCATGCTTCCTTCCATCTGTCTACCCATCTCTCTATCCATCCGTTCACCTATCCATCCATCTATCTATCATCTATCATATCTATCTATCCATCATGTGTCATATTTATCTGTCATATCTGTCTATCCGCCATACATCCATCTATCCATCCATATCGACCTATTATCTATCTATCTGTCCATCCACCTATCCATCGGATCTATCTCTCTATCTCTCATCTACCTATCCATCCATGCATCTGGTATCCCTAACCATCCATCCATCATCCATCCATCCATCCTATCTCTCTATGTACCTATCTATCCATCCATCTTTCTATTATCTATCTATCTACCTACCTTCATCTATCACCTACCTATGCATCTCCACGGTTTCATCCCTGTCCCCAGCATTGTATGGATGTCATAATGTGAATGCAAGCAGCCACCAGGTTTTCAGCAGCATGTGCTGTGTAGGAGGCACTTGCAAGGAGTCCACATGCCTTTCTCGGCAGGAAGTGATCAGAGCCCTTTGGCAATGAAGCCTGCTAAGCTCTGATTCCATTTGGATTTAATAAATGATTCCATGTAACTCTGCAAAAAAAAAAACAACAAGTGAGTCTAGATTTCATGCACGGTGACAAGATCTGGGATATGCATCAGCAAGAGAGAGGCAATGATGAACTTAACATTTGTCGGGTATAAATAAGATTTGCCATAGGTTTGTGTGTGCGTGTGTGACCCAATTATAGTTTCAACATCAATTTAAAAAATTACGCTCTCTGCTTTTGTCAAGGGTCAGTGATGCCTTATGGTTTATGGTATATCCATCTGTTCAGAATTTTTCCAACATTTTAACAATTTCCGTTAATATTTCAACTCCACGAGTGATGTTTAGAAAGCTAAAAAGAGTTTAGACTCTGGGCTGATCCCACCATTTCAAAAGCACTAGTGGGGCTTATAGTATTTGAAGTGGAAGAAATTTTTTTTTTTCATGGGAGTGGAATTTCCACATGGCTCTTAAAAAGCACCTATGACCCATGAAGGGCAAGATAAAATGCTTCCCCTAGAATTGCAGTTGGCTGTATACAAAGCATTGGCAAACCTGGACGGACACAAGAACCAAGGGTATTTATTTAATTTTGCCAATAAGAAGAAATGGTAGACATAGGTTAGATTCATTGTGGTTTTTTGTTTGTTTTTTTTTTTAAGATTTTATTTATTTATTTACTTAACAGAGAGAGTGCACAAGCAGGGGCAATGGCAGAGGCAGAGCGAGAAGCAGACTCTCCGCTGAGCAAGGATCCTGACGCGGGACTCGATCCCTGGGATTGGGACCTGACTTGAAGGCAGATGCTTAACCAAGTGAACTACCCAGGGTTCCCTAGGCCTGCTTCTTTCTACCAAAACTTTTGTGCATCTGCATGAAACATGGGCCCTCACATATCTTCTGGGCTTACACATCTGTACAACTCAGGTTAACATAACATCTAAGATGAAGGTTTCCAAAGAACCATTTCAGAGTTTCCCTAGAAATAGCCATTTTATACATTGAGCTACTCTTCTATTGTCAGTATCAATCCATTTCCTCCAAATTGTAAAATTATTTCCTGAACAAAAGAAGAAGAAAGAGGAGGAGGAGGAGGAGGAGAAGAAGAAGAAGAAGAAGAAGAAGAAGAAGAAGAAGAAGAAGAAGAAGAAGAAGAAGAGGAGGAGGAGGAGGAGAAAAAGAAGGAGAAAGAAGACAAATGTGCTTTCGTTTAGGTCAGAATCAGCAAGCTTTGTGTTTAATGAAATAAAATCCTGAAACTTTCTCTGCCTTCCTGTTTCTACCCGTTTCCAACCGGCTACTTTTTCCATTGACGTCGACACGGCCATGGAATTCTGCTCCCTCGGAAATTATATTTCTCTTGCTGGTTCTGAAGCATAAAAGGTGTCTGGTGAGTTGGCAGGAGGTCGTGAGGTTTTCACAACTTCGGACTTTTCCTCAAATTCATCCAAGACTCAAGTCAAACCAGTAACCGTCGATTCCCAGCTATTTAGGATCAAGAATCATTAAAGAAGGGTACAGACTTTTAAATATTGTGAAAACACCCAAATGGTGGGTTCAGGAATAGCAGTTTGTGATCTGTGCCCTTTCGACCCTCAGAAACACCTGGAAACCCAGTATAATTCAACTGGCCACTGGGCAGATACCTAATATGGAAACTTTCATCGTTTAAATGATGACTCCTAAAATATATGTTTAAGTCGTCACCTCAGAACTTTTCAAACGGACCTTATTTGGAAAAAAAGAAAAAAGACTTTTATAGATGGAATGAAGTTAAGGATCTCGAAATGAGGTCATTTTGGTTTACAGTGGACCCTAAATCCAATGACACTATCTTTATAAGAGACAGAAGAGGAGATTCGGGGAGGAGAAGCCACGTGAGGATGGAGGCAGAGAGGGGACGGATGCGGCCACCAGCCCAGGGATGTCTGGAGCCCCAGAAGCTGGAAGAGGCAGGAAGGACCCTCCTTGGAGGCTCTGGAGGGAGCATTACCCTGCCCCCGCCTGGATCTCAGGAGCCCTGCCCCGCCTGGGTCTCAGACTTCTGGTCTCTAGAGCTGGAGGAGGATGCATTCCTGTGGTTTTAAGACACCTCGTCTCGGGTCATTTGCTACAGCTGCCCCAGGACACTCCTACGGACATATCCTGGATCTCTTGGTCTCTAAGTCTTTAGCGACACCCATTTCCTTGTTCTCTTTTTTGCAGGCATCCTTCCTGGGTGAAGGAACACTGGGCACCTGTTTGGAAATGGGACTGTGAGTGCCTGGCCTCTCAAAGGTGTGTGGGTGTCCAGCTGAGTCTTGGTTTCCTGGCCTAAGAAAATTGTTCCCCAGAGCTGGTGCCGTCTCTGCCACATCCTGCCTGTCTTGCCATCTCTGGCTCCAGGGAAAGCCGTAGCATTGCACAGAGACGGGAACGCACGGGACACCCCACTTTCTACCCACCAGAGGTGCTTCATGGGCAAAGTTCAACAGTCCGGGTAGAATCCCCTCCCTTTACCAGAAAGAAGGAAAAAGAGACCCATAGGGAAAAGGGAATTCAGAGGCGGTCAATATGACTTCTTCAACGTGAGAGCTTTTCGCAAGCGAGCGTAGAGTTTGTGAATTTACAGATTCAGACCACCGTCATCACGATCATGGAAAGAAAGAGTGGCCTTTCATCTGGGGGCAAGTGGGACTCTGAAATGATTTCATTCACACCAGCAGGCTCTTTCTTTTATTCCTGTCCCTGCTGGACAACATCGGCGTTCTACAAATCCCCCTTCGGGAGGGATCCCCACGTGGTCTCTCCTGGGCTCACCTACAAAGCAGGCAAGTCTATGCCATGTAGAATGGGAACGTGTCTCTCTTCCTTGGCTTTTGACTGTGAAAGGGAACAAAACCAGGGAGTTCCCCTTCTCATCCCCAGACCAATGGTGCCTCTCATCCAGTCCTCACCATGTCCCGTCTCCTTGGTGCTGGACATTTGGTGGCCCCACCTCAGACTCGGGGCTTTCCCCTTGTACATCCGTCCCTCTAGCCGCCATCTTTGCAAATGGCGCCAGTATCCCTCCAGTGGCAGCAGGAAGTCATCTGCAATAAGCATCTTTCTTTCCTTTGCATTCCTCCCCCCAAACCAACCAACAGCAAGTTGGGTTCCTTCTACTGGCGGTTTACATTGGAAACCCCGGCTCCTTTGCCATCTCTAATACCAGTCCTGTGGGTGAGACCACTGTCATCGACCACACATACTGCTGTCTCCACCATCTCCCCTCCTGTGCCCGTGTCCTGTGTCTTATCTCCTACCTCTCATGGCTCAGCCCCCACAGCAGCCAGGCTGGTGGCCAGATAAAGCCCCGCCCTCCTTAAATCCAACAAGGCCTTCCCTGCTCCTTTAAACTACTGTGAGGGACCTCAACCATGTTTTCTCCATTTCACGCAGGCCTGAAGGCAGCGGCTGGAAGCCACCCATCTGGGGTCATAAACCCTAGCTGCATGCCTTTCCTCCACCCTGGGTCTTTGCAATGTCAGCTCCTTCCCATCCTTGAGCGTCAGCCTAAATATAGTTCTTATCTTAAACATCAAGAGCGTTGGGTACGGCGGCGTTGCACACACCTGGTCCCACCTCAAATGTCAGAGATGCTTTTGATAAGGACTGAAGCTCGTCCCAGAGTGCCAGGGCAGGTCCTGGAGAAGACTTGCAGGGGAAATCACCTGCAATCAGGGCGGGCTTCCTGATGGTCACCTATGCTCCCACAGTGAAGCCCCTCTCCCCAGCGATGACCACACATGTCCTAACACTCTGCCGTCGTCATTCCCACACCCATAAGGATTTTGAAAGACAGAGCCCAGGGTTTTCATTCCACATGGTGCCCCTCAAATGACACAGCCCGTCTTGACCCCAAAACAGGACGCCCTAGACTGAACTTGCGCACGTAGTTACGGCTCAGACTGAGAACCCACAACAGTAGGTTCAGATGCACAAAGCCTGTCTTTGCAAACATGCAAATTGTGCATTTTTTTTTTTTTTTGACAATTAGCTGTCTGAAAGGGTCCCTTAGGCAGAGACTTCAATTTGGCTTTCCAGGGTAATAGGGCGTCTGGATCACTTATTAATATTCTGCTAAAAGGAAGCAGGGATTTCCTTACAGTTAAGAAAGGATCCCGGGGAGGGAGGTATGGGGGATATTTGCATTTCCCTAGTGGAAGTTTTACTTGACTCTTATCTAAATGCCGTATAAAATTGCACAGAACATGCCTAGGGAGGCGGCAGCAAGCTCTTCAAGTCAGAAATCCATATTTTCTATCCCGACGCCCATCCCACAGAACGCCCCTGGAAAATATCCATTGTCACCTTGACACCATCCAGAGGTGGTTGGCCAACTGTCCCTCACCCCAGAAGCCCCTCCCTGAGGAACCCAGACGCCCCACTTGATTGTCCTTCTTGAATATTTAGGCTGTTTCTGGGCAGCTCGCTCTGTCCTGGACACTCGCTCTGGCAGGACACTGGCGTTGAGTACCAGAGGTTACATAACGCTACCTCCAAGGGTCTTTCCCATCTATAAATCCATCCAACTTGGGTTTTCCTTCTGAAACCCACCAGCATCCAGAGTCACATTTCACGAGCGATCTGGATCGTAAAACACAGTGTTTTAAACGATTAGACACATTTTACCCAGATCGGGAGTGTAGACGCTGAGCGCAGCAAAACATATTGGGACTATACGTGTGCGTATCCCCCCTTGAGTTATCATGCTTTCCCCCATCTCTTGAGTAAGAGAGTCTCCAGACGGGAGAAATGATGCATCTGGGCTCCACGTTTCTCTGGATTCTTCTAGGCGTCTGATTAATGCATCACCATAGTCAGGAGGAACCAGCAAAACACATCACAGACTCTACTTGGAATCAACATATTACTGCGCTTAGAAAAACCCAGATAATTTATGCACGTGGAGTATTTTCTTTCTCTGTGATTGTGTGTTTTGCTTTAACTTATGCTTTCTGTGATTCCTACCAGAAAATTTAGGTGATGGCCTTATAATCCCATCAATTTGAGGGGAGTATGTAACATAATTGCCCCTTAAGATGCACAGAACAGTGGGGGTGAATTTCTTGATCCCGTCGGAGCTGATACATTGAAAAGTGTGTCCTTTCAAAATTCCCTTTTCAGGAATGGAGTTTAAACATATGCCACCTTTATTTATTTATTATTATTATTTTTTACATTTACATTTATAAAGTTGTTTCTTGGGATGCACAAAGCTATATTCGTGTGCCCCCTAGTGGTTAAATTAATCTAATGAGTAAAACCATCAGACGCTCAATAAAGCTTAGATTATTAGGTATTAAGGGCGGTGGGAAGGAAGGAAATTTTTTATATGTAAAATAATTTTTGGAGCATTTTTTAGAGCATTTTACAGCAATATTGAAAAGGAGGCATCGCCTGCATAAAAACAAATTTTAAAAAATACACACACACGTTAAAGTCATATTATCTGGAGAGAATTTTATTTTATCTTTTTTTAAAGATTTATTTATTTATTTTAGAGAGAGAAAAAGAGAAAACACGCTGGGGAGGGGGCAAAGGTAGAGAGAGAGAGAGACTCTCTAGCAGACTCCCTGCTGAGCATGGAGCCCAACCTGGGGCTCAATCCCAGGACCCAGAGATCATGACCTAAGTCGAAAGGAGGAGTCAGACACTCAACTGACTGAGCCAGCCAGGCACCCCTGTAGAGAGAATTTTATGATTTATAACTCCATTTTGGGTCAATGGTTAATCCATCGCCATTTTGACCAATGGTCAAGGCGTGCGCCATTTTGATCTGTCATACCTTACATTTAAAATATATATATATATATATTTTAGATTTTATTTATTTATTTGACAGAGAGAGAGAGAGATCACAATGAGGCAGAGAGGCAGGCAGAAAGAGAGGAGGAAGCAGGCTCCCATTGAGCAGAGAGCCCCATGCGGGGCTCGATCCCAGGACCCTGAGATCATGACCTGAGCCGAAAGCAGAGGCTTAACCCACTAAGCCACCCAGGCACCCCACATTTAAAATATTTTATTTACTTATTTCAGACAGAGATAGAGAGAGTGTGTGTACTCGAGCAGGGAGAGGGGCAGAGGGAGAGGGAGAAGAAGACTCCCCGCTGAGCAGGGAGCCCAACATGAGACTCCGTACCAGGACCCTGAGATCATGACCTGACACGAAGGCAGAGGCTTAACCCACTGAGCCACCCAGACATCCCAGACATACCTCATACTTTAACCCAAAAATGTTAAAAGTATCTTCAAAACAGCTCATGGAAAAGCAAATACTATCTAGTGCTCAGTAGGGGCCATGTGCTAAGCCTTTTGTAGGAGTCATCTCCATGAGTCTTCACAAAAGTGCTGTGATGGAGGTCCAGTTGTTTTGGCATTTTGTAGATGGACCCCCTAAAGCAGGAAGTGGCCCAAAGACACCGGGGTGGTGAGAACCACAGCTGTTCCCAGGACACCAAGGCGCAGAATGGAAAGTGTATCTTCAGCTGGACGTGGCTTGCTTTTTCCTAGAGCCTTCAGGGCAACATGTGACTTGGGAACATGGAAGGGACAGAGCTGGGATATAAGAGGACTCTTGAATCCAGGGGTCATCAACTTGCAGTCTAGAGTGGGTCATCCTTCTCACTCACCGATGTGGCCTTTCTTGGTCAATCCCCTTCTTCATTGCACACTCTGTCCCCTTCACCCATAAACTAAGGGGCTTGGTGAGAAAGTCTCAGAAGACCTTTCTCGGGCTAAAATTCTCTAATGATCTTCCGTGACATCCTAAACGTAAAATGAAACTTCTCATTAGCTGTATCGTAAAATAAGAATGGGTTCGAAACTCTAGGAAAATGAGTGTTGGAGACATGAATCAGCCTTTTTATAAATAATCCTCTTATAGATGAATAAGGTCCAAGATGGTTTCCCCGGAATCACTTAGGAGAACAACAAAATCCTTGCTCAGTATCCAATATTAATGGCTATTTGTGTCCTAGAGTTAAGCATGGATACTTGGCAGTAGGATGGTCAGGGGTCTGATATTAGCCCAACAACACAAGCCCTGTTCTGCTGAACAAGTTACAGAACAATTTACAGATAGTTATTGCTTGTGTAGGAGTGTTGTGGACTGAATGGTCTACCCCCAAAAGCATATGCTGATGTCCTAAACCCTGTTACCTGTGAATGTTTCCTTATTTGGAAATAGGGTCTTTGCAGATGTTAGGATAACGTCCTACTAATCCAATGACAGGTGTCCTTATAAAGAGAGGGAAATATGGGGGTGAGCACACAGGAAAGGAAGAAGGTCCCAAGAAGATGGACATAGGGACTAGGGTGGTGTATCTACAAGCCAAGGGACACCATGGGTTCCTGGCTACCACCAGAAGTTGGGACAGTTCTAAGCAGTGAAGGATTCTACCCAAAGCTTCAGAGGGAGCATGGTCTTGATGATGCTTTGATTTTGGACTTCCAGGTTCCAGCACTGAGAGAGAATGAATCTCTGTGTTTGGAGCCACCGCGCTCGTGGCGATCTGCGAAAGCAGCCCTAGCAAATTCACACAAGGAGTTGTACCCACATCATGGCTGTGAAGGGCGGAGGACGGAAGAGACTCCATCAAAGCTCTAGCTCATCCTCATGGGAAAATCCACATGGGGATCCCACCCAAGTTTTTGAGATCCCATTCTCAACTGAGTCTCTGTGAATGAAAAGAAATCCTTTTGGTGGGCTTAAGGGCCACTTTTGACTACTTCCTTTCAATGCACTATGATTTCATCCATTATTATTTGTCCATTATTCGATTTTCCAGATGGAAAGGATTTCAGTTATTCAATTCAAAACCATTGTAATTTCAATGATTATGCTTTAATGGTAGGCCTTTTCCCTTTCCCAACCAATGAGTTAGATGCACAGAGGACCTGACATGGAGAGTTTGCTTTGGAGAGCAACAGAGCCCATGTGAATGCTTGTCTCCTAACCCCAGAAGACAGGTTTAGACACACACATCTCACCAAGAGCAGAAAAGAAAAAGAAGTTAACAGTGTCACAACCAATGGGCACATAGTGATCTGGAGCTGTAAAGAAACCCATTGGCTCTCCAACTCCTTGAAATTTTGCAGATGTCGACATCTGCTCAGGTGGGTTGCCTGATCTCAATCCTTGCTTCTCCTTACAGTCCCACAACTGAGATGTTCTGCTCCTTGTCACACAGACAGAAGGGGAACACACCACAGCAAGGCTTCAGCCACGGGTTGTTATAATTCAATTCGGACAACTGCTGCTGGACGGGAATGATGCTTCTTTTGTGTTCCTTCACAGCATTGGCCACTGTTCGGATCACGACGTCAAACAAGGGCTCTGTGTCCCGTGTCAGAGGTGTGGACTCAGAGGGGTCCCTGGTGATGTCGAAGACCAGAGGAGGGTCGTGGTAGGTGACCAGGTTGCCTGAGCATTGGCAATAGAGAGTCTCATAACAGGCCTGAGCTCCCGGCGGCTGAAACACGGGTGTCACGTAATGTACCTTCCACACTGCCTCACCTAGACCAGAAAACACACGTCAGAGAAATACAACTCCTGTGCCAACTGACCTTGTGTTCAAAAGAAGTTCAGAAGAAGATCTTGTGTTCTTCTACCTGATCATTCTCTTTGCCCATACGTTAATGCTAAATATCATGCAATCCTTAGAACAATACTAAGAAATCAGAATCTGCTAGTAGAATTTTAAGTACTCTTGGAAGAACCCATTCGTTCTGCTTCTCAAAAATGCCTATTTCTTCAAGACCTCCCCCTGCCTTTCTAAAGATGCTGGTTCTTGGAAAGTTTTTCAAGAAGGTATTTTCAGTGGTCATGAGTGACCATGACCTTGGTATCTGCAGGAAATAGGGGCTGGTGTACTCACTATCCTTGGGGTGCCAGCGTACAGCGTGGAGGAACGCTCCACAGTAGTGGAACAGGAACTCATGTGCTGAGCGTTGCACTTCACCCTGAAGCAAAGGCATGAGGTTCCGGCCATCGATCACCCTGTGGACACACACAAAGGAGGTCAGGTGAGGGAGGTTGGCCAGGGGGCTGTTGGAGGGATGGTCTGTGCATTCCATGACATTTCCTGGGCCCAGAGAATAGCGTGCTGACTGTTCTGGAAATCTGTGCACACTGTCAGGTACATTACATTCTCATGGGAAAGATGGGAAACAAATCTGATGCTTTTTAAGTTATATTAGAAAACAGATCTTCTCCCTCATTAGAAAAAATAAGACCTGGTTCATAATAAAAAATACAATGATAGATGTCATACGATCCTAAAAATGATGGTAAAAGAAATAACATTGTCTTTATTCTCAGACACAATGACTACCTGTGTTGACAATCCCTTAAAAAGCTAGTGGAACTAATTAAGTTTGGTAAGTTCACCAGTATAGAATTTTATTTCTGAATCTTAGCAGTGAACAACCAGGACATACATTTTTTTAAAATACCATTTACTACATCACAAAACATGAAATATCAAGGGATATACTTTTTTCTAATATTAACATTTTGTGTCCTGAAGCCATAAAACATCTGAGAACAGAACTAATAAGGAAGATAAACAATGTTCATAGATTGGAAGACTCAACATGGTTAAGATCTTGATTTTCAACAAGCAGTTCATAGATTTAATGTAATCTCAACCAAAACCCCAGAAGGTTTTTTCGTAGAAAGTGAGAAATGTATTCTAAAATTGACATGTGAGAGCAATCTGGAATAGCTTAAATAATTTTGAAAAAGAAGAAAGAAGTTTGAAGGTTCAACTAAATAATTCCAAAATCAAGCAAGAGTATTCAAGCCAGCATAGTATGGTCATAAGGGTGGACATATGAATCAGTGAAATGAGAGACTCCAAGAAACAGACCAGTGGATATATCAATCAGTTGATTTTCAACAAATGTCCAAGGTAATCCAGCTGAGGAAGGACAGACTTTCCTTAAAAGGCACTAGAATAACTGAATACGTAAATAGCAAAAAAAATTAATTCTGAACCCTTATCTCACACCATATAAAAAGTTAACTCAATATGGACCATACGTCTAAATGTAAAACCTGAAAGTAAAGAAACCACCAGAAGAAATAGGAAATCCGTGTGACCTTTGAATAGAAAAATAGTTTTTAGATGGGTTACAAAAATCACAATCTATAAAAGAAAACAGGCAAATTGACCCTTATCAAAATTGAAAACCTCTGCTTTTCAAATTATAATGTAAGAGAATGAAGGTGAGATGCAGAATGGAAAATATGATTGACAAAACACAGATTTGATAAGGAACTGAACTTGTGCTCACAATATATAAAGAGCTCTGACAATTCAACAATAAGACAATGAAATCCCCAATTTAAAAATAAAAATGGACAGACGGTTTGAAGACAGTTTGAATAGATAGTTCATGAAAAAGGGACAAGGGTGGCCAATAAAAGGAGAATGTCCAATATCCTTAGTCATTAGGGAAGCACAAATTAACACCAGCATGACGTTCAACTACACAATTATTATAATGGTTAAGATGGAAAAGTGTGACCATACCAAGTGTGACCAAAGATGTAGAGCATCTGGAAATCTTACGTGTCGGTGGTGGGAACGCCAGATGGGGCAGCCATTTTGAAAGTCAATCCAACAAGTTTCTCATAAATAGATATTAACAACATATTGGCACATATTAATAATATGACCCCACTCTTGGGCATTTATCACAAAGAAATAAACCATTGATGTCTACACAAAGACCTCTACACAAATGGCCGATGTGGCTTCAATCATAGAACCAAGTATGTTTTTAGAATCTTCTGGACTCCCTCACATCAGTTTTCCATTGAAAAATAGAAAAGCACATGGAATAAAAATAGGACATTTTTAGAGCTAATTCTGGAAAGAAAGAAAAAAAAGAAAAGAAAGGAAAACTGAAAACCAGATCAGTTCTATGAAGGAAAATCTTAATCAGAGCTTATCAGACAATATTTCTTTAGATTGTAATTCTGCATAACCTTTGTGAGTTTAATATTTAGACGATGGCCATGTCCCAGAGTTAGTGAACCCCACTGATAGAGTAGAAAGTTATTTTTATGGCTACAATTGGCTCAGTTAAAAGAAAACTACATTTCCACTAATATTACTATTTTCTAAAATGGGCCATTAAGCCGAAATTGATAAATACGCTTCTTAGTAGAAGGGACTTGCATTCTGTTATTATTTTATATAAATTCTCAATAGATTTGCTAAAAAGGAGGTTAGAAAAAAAAACACATTGAGATCTTTCTTTGCTGCTGTTTGTAATTTGCTTTGGGATCCATTTCGTTTGCTTCTGAAAGAGATAAGGTCCCTCGTATAAGAAGGACACACGGGAATCAGTCTTTGCGCTTACAAGGGACACGTGTCAGGGGGTAGAAGCCATTAGAATGAACTGTGAAGAAGTCACCTGGAAGCCTGCCTTGGTTAGTCACTCCCAGGGAATGGTGCCACCCCATCTGAAAAGTGTCCTCTTGCTCGAATTCAAAAAAGTCACATCAGTGTTCCAAGGGCCCATGGAATGCCTTACCTTCACATCCACCTTCCCGATCTTCTACAGTAGACATAGACAAAGCTAAACTTCCCTAGGTATTGGGGACAACGTCCAACCCATTAAGACGGACTTCGCTACCTTGGTCCTGAATGCTCTGAGAACAAAGATGATGAGAACAGGGGGTGTGACATCACCTGTCCTGAGGGACCATGCCTCCGGAGACGGCCGCTAGTGTGGGGAACATGTCCATTAAACTTGTAGGTTCCTCGATCACTTTCCCAGCCGGCAGTCTTCCCGGCCAGCGGATAAGTCCCGGAACACGGATTCCACCTTCCCAGCCGCCCATACCTTTCCCACCTGCGAGGCGAGGCAACAGAGGACCAGTTAAAATGGTCACGGTAGCAAGACTGCTTAGACAGGTAAATGAGTATCAACACAGACCATGTGCTCAGAGCCCACCCCTTAAAGAGTCCTGATGGGGGTCAGCAGTACATGTCCGTGGATTTACTTTGTCCTGGGCTGCTGGTAGAATTTTGATCAAGAAGCTAATCGTATTCTATTTGGGACATTTCTACAGGCTTTTTTTGTTCTGCCTACAACGCTGTAACCTCACAAATACACCTGCCATGACCCCGCCACCTTCACACGTTTGCACACTATTTCCTCAGTCAGCCCTGCTTATAGATGTCCTTTAGAATGACAGTGCCCCCCTCCCAGAAGCTTTTGTGTTTTGTTTTGTTTTAGATTTTTACTATCCTCAAAATATCATAGAATTTACTTATTCTCTTTTTTCCTGGTGTGGAAAATTTGAATTTTCTTAAATTTACTTATTATTATTAATTTATTTATTTACTTAAATTTACTTATTCTCTTTTTCCCTCCACTAAACTGTATTGAAAGCACTGATTCTTCGATTTTGCTCACTACTGAATCCAGCACCCTGAAAACAAACTGAATACAATAGTATGGGTATATGCTCATTTATTATCCCAAACCAAAGCATTATAGAGCATGGACCCAGAAGGCAACAGTGACCCCAACACGACAGGTCTAAAACAGTGTTGCCTTGAGGGAACCAGGAGGAATGGCCATCCTATGGTCTTAATGGAGTTTTATTGGCTCATTAAATTAAAGTGGAATTTCAATCAAGCGCATGGAGAAATGAAGATTTTTTTTTAAAAAGATGTCCGACTAGGTAAAAATAGAGTTTCAATAAGAACACTTTACCTTATGGGATTTATTTGTTTTCTTAAGAATGTACTTTACTTGTAAAAGCCCCCCAACAGCAGACATTCATGCCTCATGCCCTGTGGTCAGACTGAGGGAGACAGTACCCATTCATGCAAAAATCATTATTTCCTACTCAGTCCGTATTCTCATTATTCATGTAAAAATAAGCTCAGTGGTTTTGCGTTCAGTGGGAAAGCATGAATATTTTATTTTTCTCTGGAAAAAAAAATGATGATATCTCTTCCAATAGATAGAATTACGCACACTGAACACTTTCCAGATAATAATTCCACGTCAGGATGCATACCACAGACCAGTCCAACATGGTGGCCAATGGAACATGTATTCATGCACTAAGAGTCACACCAGGACAGGGGCTGACATCTGTGCATTTAATTATAAAACCAGACACAGGGTTGCTGCTTTGTGTGCCCAGCCATATCCTCGCAAGTGAGCACCCCAGCTTCCTTGTCCTCTGTACTCTATCTACCACACTCAATCTTCTATCAACAGTCTTGTACAGGGAATCGGTGAGTGGGTCGATACTCGATTCAAAGTCACGTGAGTACGTTAATGCTTTAACATCTCATGGGGTCACCATGGAGGTAGCTTTCTAGATACGCCCTCAGCCAAACGCCAGCCCTAGGGGGCCAGCCTCCCCCAAAACGTATCATCGGTTACACACTCCATTTTACCCAGAGTCAAATAAAAGACACTTGCCCGCTTTGTCACACATTTATCCATTCCCTTCACGGATGCCCAAGATCGTGAGCCCAGGAGAGCATATTCACAACTGGACCCCACTCCCAATTCCCACTCCTTACCTTTGTATATTCCGTTCCACCCTCCACGTTGGGAATGGCCCACCCGTGCCTCCAAGTGTCCCCCATGGTCTGATGTAAAGTAGACAAGGGTGTGATTCCTCAGACTAAAAAAGTCGATGGCGTCGAGAATCTTGCCTGAAACCATAAAAAGGGGGAGAAGGGACTCGTGTTATGAATGTCTTCATGAGCTTCGGGCTATACCGCCAGTCCGACTTGTGACCCATTTCACTGCAAAACTGCGTTTCATCCATGATGCCCCTGCTTCTCGTGGGTAGTGTGTGAGCTCAAGAAGACTCATGTTTTCTGAACTCCTCATCAGCGTCTCGCGTTGGACAGGTAATTATGCTAAACGGGGAGTGAAAAATGGATTCGTTCTTTACTATTTTACTAGTTTTCATTGTTACATTATTACTGCCTGGTAATCGTATTTAACTTTTACTGTGTTATATGGACACGAGCATTGATACTTTTAACTTATTAGTTATATCGGGCGTTTGCTGATTTTTCATGTGGGGGTTTCATTGTTTCTGTTCTTGATTTAGATAGGCTCCTTTATCAATAGGTGAAAGCATGTTACATTGTTGCTAACAGTTCTTCCGTTTTCAAGGAGCATCAGGTGAGTGTTTAAGAAACACGCTTCTGGTATTTCGGGAAGGGTTGAGGTCTCTGCCTCTGTCATGACTTCCATGCGTCTTAGTGGCTCTGCGTTCCCGTGCTCTAGTCATCCATGTTCCCATGTAGGCAGGTCGTCTGCGTACATCTATGCTCCTGCTTCTTGACTTCTTGCAAACGCACCTGCCCCACAGCATTAGGACCGACCCTAAAGACTTCACTGTAACTTGATCCCATCAACAGAGGCCCTATTTCCACATACTGTCACTTCCACAGATTCCAGGAGTTAAGATGTGGGCCTTTCTTTGGGGGGGGGCATGATGCAACCCCCCAACACCGACCTGGCCTGTGATATTCAACCCCTGTCACTCTGAGTTGATTTCCTCCCCTCTACGTTCTCCTCCTCCCTGGACTCTCTCCAGGGCCACCTGTTTCTGCTTCTCTGATCTGAAAGTCAAATCTTCTGCATGTAGTTTAGTGTTTTAAGTTTGATTTTTTAAAAATATTTTATTGATTTATTTGACAGAGAGGGAACAAGAGGAGCAGGAAGCAGAGGGAGAGAGAGAAGCAGGCTCCCCACTGAGCAGGGAGCCCAATGTGGGGCTCCATCCCAGGACCCTAAGATCATGTCCTGAGCCAAAGGCAGAGGCTTAACCCACTGAGCCACCCAGCCACCCCTATATATTGATTTTTGATATTGGAGCTGCTATAAATGATACCTTATCACCTACTGTATGTTGAAATGGGTTATTTTTAACATAAAGAAAATGTATTACTTTTGGTGCATATTTCTAGCAGAGAAATTTGTAGAATATATGTATGTGTATGCATAATAAACTAATTATAATATTACTCTAATTCTGTCCTAGGACTATACTACATAATTATGTCAACAGATGTATTATCTCAGGCCCTATATTATTATGTATATTATTGCTATAGTATATATTAATATGGCATGCTATTAATAATATCATATGCTAATGATATATGTACATTATATGATATAGAACATGATATACTATTACTAATGATATATGTATATGAGTATATTATTATATTTTATATTATATATTATATTATATATGGGGCAGAGGGAAAGAGAGACTCTCAACTAGACTCCACACTGAGCTCAGGACCCAATGCAGGGCTCAACCCCTGAGATCATGACCTGAGCTGAAACCAAGAGCCAGACCTTAACCCACTGAGCCACCCAGGTGCCCCCCAATTAATAATGTTTTAAAAATCTCTCAAAACATTGAGAATAGAGCCAGTTAAAAGCATTGACCAACCTTATGCTCAAGGGTAAAATACTGAACTGTTTCACTAACATTGGCTACAAAAGAAGGGGTTTTCTCTCATTATTATTATAACTCATTTTTTAGGATTACCTGATCAAAGAAATGAACAGAAAACCTAAATATACATGTAGTTAGATGAAGACCCTAATTTGATACTGTTAATGGACATAGTTGTTTATCTTGAGAACTCTAGAAAGTATAATAAAACTATTATTATATGTCTGTAATATGTAATATGAACAATTAATTCTATTGTATATAACACATAATTATATAACATAATACATGAGAATATACTAATAGTAATATACTGATAATATATTAATAATATAAACTAATAATGTAACTATATTATATACTATGCATGATATATCATAATTGTAATTATAACATGCAAAAACTATACATATTTATTTTATTAGACTCTGTACAGTTTTCAGCATAGATAATCATATCCTTTACAGTTACCAAGTTAGTCTGAGATGTTTCTATCCCTAGTATTTCAAGAGATTTAAAAAAAATTATGTGGTGAGCATTGAAATGTTTAATACCTTTATATAAAAATAAATTTTTATTACAAATATGATATGTATATTTCTAGCATCAACTAAAATAGATTATATAAACATTTATCAATGTTATATATTTATAGTCATTGAATTTCTATTATATATAATATATTACATAAATTTATATTGTTTATTATATTATTATATATTTTATATATTATACATTTATTATGTGTTATATAGAGGATTTTATATTTATTCTGTATTACATATATTGTGTTTATTATATAATAATATTTGTCATATATGTCATATAATAATATATGTCATATAATAAAATATATATACAATATCTCATAGCTGCTATATAATACAAATATATATACAAATATTATATATTCTAGATACTGTATAATACAAACATCTACACAAATGTATTATATTCTAGGTACTGTATAATATAAACATCTACACAAATATATTATGTATTTGTTATATATTCTAGCTACTGTAGAATACAAACATGTACAAAAATATGTTATATATTTGTTATATATTCTAGATACTGTAGAATACAAACATCTACACAAATGTTATATATTATATTCTAGATACTGTATAATGGAAACATCTACACAAATGTGATATATTCTAGATACTGTATACTATAAATACAGACATACACATACACATGCTTCAGTTGATGCTAGACAGGTGCTGACCATTGCCATGGCCACTACCTAATTAATTTTTAAATCTCTCTCAAAGTGACTCGCCACCAGTAAACAATGTAATTGTCTGTGTTGCAAACCCTAGAGATTTCGGTGACCCTGGAAATCAATGTCTCATATTCATCTCATCTACTTATATTTTCAAGATGCATGTGTCTTGGTATTTGCGAGTGCACAAAAGTTCTCAGACACTTTGGCCCTCTTCTGGGTCTCTGCTGCCCTGCTCAGGGGAGCAGCCAAGGGCACCTGTTTCCCTTACACACCGGGTCCCAAATTTAATCTTAGCCATCATCACTTTCCTACGAACGGGTCCAGCCAAGCCTGTCCTCCTGGTCTCATGGTTCATCCGTCGGCCTCACACGGGGCGCTCACTCTCTCGTCCCGTTCTGGAGGAACCTGCTCTGAGCTAAGGGAATTCTCAGAGACTCATTTTGGATGCATGCCTAGTTAGGCACCAGAGAATTTCCCCTGGGTTGGGTCAGGGATGCCATTTGCATTGGAAGCTTCTACCTGGGTTTGCAGAAGCAGGAAGCCAGGTGGAGGGTGGGGGGGAAGGAGTTGCCCTACCTTTCCCAACACCTGGGAAATGTCAGCCTGTAGGAGTCCGAGGGGTTATGGGTTGGTTCAGAAGGACCCAGCCAGGTTTCCTCATCTCTGTCTGTAAAGCCCGACCCTACACCAGCAGCTGTTGAGTTAGCAAATAGGAATGAGTAGGTTCTGATCTTGGCGCCCCCAGAGCTGTCCTGGAACCTTGAGCAAGACCCTAGTATCTTGCGCCTTTATTTCCTCGACGGCCAAGGGGAATGACAATGCTGAGTAGGGTCCCCACTCCTAGAACACTCATGGGGATTCCTCCAGAACACACTTGGAAGAGGGCATACCCCATGCATCAAAAGGTTCATGCAATCAACAGATCCCACTGCTTAACTGTTAAAAGGACACTTTGAACCAATTCATCCGTCTGATACCCCAACCAGGAACCAAATCAACTTTCTAACAAAACTTCCTAACAAGGACAACAGCAATTCCCAAGACTTGGGGTTAGGTCTTAGCTTCTGGTTTTGTTCTTTGTTTGCGTGTTTTTCGTGCTTACACCCACGCACCCCACACCCAGGGAACACACATCTACGCCCACTTAAGCCAAGGACATGCCTTGCTATGCGCTATATTTCATTAAATACTATTTACATGTAAAATAATTCTTAGAGGCACCTGGGTAGCTCAGTCAGCTGAGCGTCGGCCTTCGGCGCTGGTCATGATCTTGGGGTCCTATGATCAGGCTCTCTGCTCAGCTCTCTGTTCTATTTCTCCTTTCCCCTGGTCTCTCTCTCTGTCTCCCTTTCTCTCTGTCTCTCCCCTTTCTTGAATAAATAATTAAAATCTTAAAAAAATAAAAAAATATATATATATTTTTAAAATGTTTTCTCTAAGACTGAGAATTCATGATATTTCATTGGCTTCCCTCTGGTCGGGCTTGAATTCTTTTTTTTTTTTTTTTTTTAATGAAGATTTTATTTATTTATTCAAGAGAGAGAGGGAGGGAAAGAGTGAGATTGAAAAAGCATGGGGAGGAGCAGAGGGAGAAGGAGAAACAGATTTCACGCTGGGTGCACAGCCCAAGGCAGGGCTCGATCTCAGGGTGTCCAGATCATGACCTGAGCCAAAACCAAGAATCAGGTGTTGAAGCCTACTGAGCCAGCCAGGTGCCCCGGTCAGGTTTGATTCCTAAAGCCTCTTTCTGCTTGCTAAAGTCTATTCCATGCCAACATCCTCCGCATGCATCCCGCCCACGCATGAGGCCAGCTGCATGTGCTTTTCTGTCTTCCTGCTCAGAAAACTTGAGTCTGATTTGCTCCCTCATACACATATCCTGGAAACTCGGAGACTCCCAGGCACAGGACAAGCACTGAGTGTGGTTTTGTGCTGACTTCGTTGTGGGCTTCCACCTTCTACACCGTTGGGGCTGCCTGGGGGAAACCGTGCCTGGTGTGTCCTGAACTATCAAAGCACAGAGCTCCACGGTCCATAGGTCCTGCTACTTACCCACCATGGAGTCCATCTCCTGTACATTGTCCCCATATAAGCCGTGCTGGCTGGTGCCGATGAACTCGGTCGTCGTGGGGAGAGGCATGTGCACATGCAGAAAGGAGAAAACAAGGAGGAAAGGTCCTTCACGGTTCCTGGGGAGACAACAATCAGTCTACTATGAGTCTGCAAAGGCTGGGAAGGGGAACCACATCATTTGGGTCACACAGACCCAGTGTCCATCCATCCTATACACACCCCAGGAGAGGGGATGCATGCACAAGGCTGCCTCTTGGAGAAAGCATCCTGGCTGGTAGATACCAGCATCTGGACTGCTCCCCAGGACTTATGTGGGAGGGTTTAATTCCTGAGTGACCTCACCTGTCCCAAGGGAGCTCACAAGCCCATCCAGCCTTGCCCAGAGCACTATTCCCATGACTGATAAAGTCTCAGTCCAGAGTCACACCCAAAAGACCGAAGGGATGGTGGCTCGGGAGTGGTTTCTTAAAAACTCTGAGTCTTTCACAACCCCCAAGCAAGCATGGGCAAACATGTCTTGGCAAGCTGCCTGCACACCTTCAGGTCTCCTGGGAAGACAAAGGAAATGAGTATGACCCACTTCGAGCCCTGACAACCCATAGGGAAGATAGGTTATCAGCTAACCAGGGTAGAACACGCCACAGATGACACTCCTTGGAAAATGTCTGCTCTGATGACATATGACTGCATAAAGAATGGGGAAAACATGAAAAAAAAAAGAAAAAAAGTTGGCTCATCCCAACTGGTGGGAATGGCATCCCACCAAAACTGGTGCCTACCCAGAGGCTCAGAATGGGATCTCGTTTGAGAATAGGGTCTTTAGAGATGTAATTAGTGGAGAGGTCATCTTGGGGTGGAGGGGCGGGGGGGGGGGCAGGATCTAAGAAATGGTGTCCTTCAAGAAAAAGGATGGTTTGCATAGGATACTGTGGATTGAGATGATACAGATGTTGTTTTACATTACAAAAGGGAATCTGGAGATGGGATTAAGTTCAAGACCTGGAGATGGGAAGATAATCCTGAATTATCTGGCTGTGGATTCAATGCAATCACAAGTGTCCTTGTAATAGGGTCTCCAAAATGAGCAAAAAACAGTGTGCGCAGGAGGTCAAGGAAACCCTGCAGCCCCTCCAGCCTGGGACAAGAAACAGACTCTTCCCTAAAACCTTCATAATGAGCCAGTCCTTTCAATGCCTTTGTTGTAGTCATGTAGGATGAGATTCAGATTCCTGACCTCTAGCACCATAAAATAGTAAGTCTGTGTTGCCCTAAGCCACTCCTGCTTGCGGAAGTCTCTCCCAGGAGCCACAGGAAACTCACACACTGAGAACCCCGATAAAAGCAACTTCCACCATCCACGAACCTGCAGGCGAATGTTGCTCGTGGCAACTTCAATAATCCACAGAGTAGCTTCCGAATATTCAGAGTCCCCATTCCCTTTCCACATGGTGCCATGGTGGACCATAGAGACCTTCTGAAACTCAACATAGCTCTTGGCAATGAAGCACTTTGTCACACCCCCGTATTTGTTCCTGATGTACTAATGTAAACAGTAAGCAACATGTGCAGGCGTCTTCAGACTTGAACTGGCTCACAGAATGTAACAGGATTGCTCATCTAGATCTTTTGACATAATGATGTCACCTCATAACATCTTAATGTGTCCCCTTGCAAAGCATCTGCAGCTCTGCACATAAAGGACGTTTCCAGGGGATGAGGAGTTTGCCCTAAGAGAAACCACAATGCAAAGACGGTTTAATCTCTCTAAGTCTAAATTTGTATTGTGCCTACCGTGGTACAAGGTGAAGACAAAGCTACTTACAGGTTGTCCAAGATCCTTTACACCACCAAACTGCTCCACCTGCCGCCCAAACACACACTGGCTTACAGATCCCCTACCCCAAGATGATCTCATTATCACAAACAACACCTCCAAAGACCCTATTCCCAAATAAGATCACATTCTGAGACTCTAGGTAGACATCAACATTGGAGGGACACTGCTCAACCCAGCTCACCACGGTACAACCATTTTTTAAATTTGTTTTTCCCCCATCCTTTTCATTTTGATATCTCACCAGAGCAGAAATTTTTCAGAGTGGCATTTGCATCACATGCAGTCCTTAGCTGAGGACCCATTTTCCTTGTGCTTGAGCTTCCCACAGTAAGCCTGGCACTTCTTCTCATCTTCTTCTAGGTCACGTTTGAAGACTCAGTTAATGTACGTTCTCAAGTACGGCTTCTCTGACATATTGGAAAGTCCCTACAATTCGGATTGATAGCACCTGGATTTAGGACCATTAGCTTATTTCTTATCATGTGCTTGTGCATCTGTTGTCATCCCTAAATGCGAACGTCTCCTTGAAGTCTAGGAGGAATCCCCAGGATGGGGATGAGTCACAGTAAAGCCTTGAGCAATGTTAAAATGGTGAATAAAAAATGTGTTCACAGTCTTTAAAAAAAAAAAAAAAAGCAACAGCTAGAGACCCATAAATGTGACTCCTTCAGAAAGTTTCCAGGGATTATGTTTTGGATGCAATGGGCTTTATAATGATCACCACTGATCTCAGCTGAATAACATCCCTTACATTGCTCGTGATCAATGATAAGCCCCCTGGTTTTAATTTCTCAAGAAACTTTGTTTCCAAATAGGAAAACAGTGCCGTGACCAACTTATTCTACTATCTGGTTTCCTGGCAAATACATTTCCCATTGCACATTTTTATGCAGACAGTATGTATATCAATACATATACATGTACATGTATTATAAATTAACAAGCCAGATTTGTAATCTTGAGCTTTGTGTGAGTCTACCTGCTCGGTCTGACCAAATATGAATTTCAAGGCCAATGGAGAAATTGTGATTTTAATAATAAGAACTCGAATGAGGTAGCCTTCCTTAGCTACTGCTTGAAGAGTCCAGCTTGCCTCCAAAATATCCTGTATTGTACTGTCTAGACCTAGATACTAGTAGTCCATTTCTTAATTCAGCATTTTTCCAATCCTCCTCTCTCATTTTTGAAAAAGTATTCACTGTGTTATGTTTTTAAAACACTCCTCTCTTGAAAATATTATCTTAAATCCATTAAGATTCATGGATTTTTTTCTTTTGTCAATTGTAAATCACTTTTACCTTTCCATAAACGAAATTGCCTCCTTCACCATGATGGAACCAGTTCGCTCTGCCTTCATGGGCTGCTCAGTGATGTCGTGCTGTCGTAGGAGGAGGCAATCCCAGTACAGAGGAGACGTGTAACTGGAGAACCAAAAGTAGCCCAGCAGAAAAATAAAAAGAATCAAAGAGAGGATGAAGAACCAGGGAAGAGCGATCAAGTGACACAGTTTCGCCAAGATAAGAGTGAGGGCAGCAATGGCGACCAGCTGCACACAAAACCAGATTTTGCTTTCGATGGCTAATTCTGTGTCACGGGAGGGATCTGGCCAGCAGGGGTCAGTGAGAGTGAAAGGCACGCCATAGAAGTAATCAAAGCCATAATGGTTTGGATGATGGCACTGGTCATGTCGGGACTGACAGTTTAAGCCTTGATGCCATTTGCCTGAAATGACAAAGAGACAAATTAAGCATAGTACACCGGCACAGCATGAAGATCCCATGAGCACTCTTCATTCAGAACAAGTGACTTGTGCACAAAAATAGAACAGCAAATAGTTTCCTTCTGCCTAAGCATCCGAGGTCAGCACCCGACACCCGACCCCTCTTTTGCTCTTCGTTAGCTCACAGAAATATGTGTTGAGATCGGGTTGTGAGTGACCAGAAAGAATGGAAGATAAAGGAAGGAAAAATACAGCTGTGAGTTTGTAGCCAGGATGTGAACTGGGTCGCTTCTCATTCACAGAAGGAAATACATCATAGCAACTAAGATAAATGCATGACAGATCAGGGCAGATTACAGGTGTGGATAGATAAGTGAGTAGGTAGGTCGGTACATGATATTAGATAATGAGATATGTATGGATAAGATGGATGGACAACAGGGATGGTGGATAGATAGGTAGGTAGAGAGGTACGTAGGTAGGTAGATAGACAGATGATAACTAGATAGATAGACTGATACAAATAAGCAATGGAATATAGATGGGGCATGTATATATGTATACACAGGTGGATAGACAGATACATAGATGAATGAGAGGATGTGTGCATGGATGGATAGATGCCTATATAGATAATAAAGACAGATGATAGCAGATAGATAAATAGATAGATAGATGATAGATAGATAGAAGTTAGAGATGGGTGAATGATAGATGGACCAAGCATGGATGAAGGATAGTTGGATAGCTCACTGGATGGAAATCTTAGGTCTCCCACTAAAGTTCACTAAACTTTATTTGATACAACTTTGCCACACCTTGAACAGTAACAAAAACACCCATGGGCATGGGCGTCCTGTTGCCATGTGGACTCTAAGAGACAATGATCACGTGTATCCACTGAAACATTAATAGTTCCCTGTGTGGAGTTAGGACGACAAGTACTCACATCTCTGAGTAACTGAGGGGGTAAACAGGAGAGAGGCAAGGCTATGACCCAGGTTTTTCCATCATGCACCCCCACTAAGATTGTCTTCTCTTGTCAATGTCAAATTGGTTATAAAGCTTGATTTCAAACAGCATCTTATTTCATGCCAGTTGAAACCCAGACTCTCAAATGGGGACAGTAGGTTTAGGTTCCAATGGGTCATCATTGGTTGACATCTGTCATCTTTGGCAGTGAGAAAAAAAAGACATCTGTACTATATCCATGATTCCATTTTAATGAAATAATTAGGTGGACCAGACAACTTATCTTGAGAAAATACACAAGCACAGAGAGGCTGACAAATTTGATCTTATTGTGCAACATTTGCATTCAAATGTCTCATGTGTCTCTCAGTGTTGGGAAGAAGCAATTTCCTCATCTTTGAAATTCGGGAACTGGGTTATTCTCAGACGCCCCTTCTGCCTGCAAGTTTCCAATGATTCCATCAATGTGCAATGCAATTAACTAAGAATCCTGATCATTACCATACCATTACCGGGAGACTAAATGAGGACTTAATCATTGCCCAAGGGAGCAGCCCGGTTTTTTCCTCTTCATTGACTCTCTTGAGCTGTGGAAGTGGTGAAAAAAGGAGCTAACCCAGGGGGACATCCTGGAAGGGGTCAGTAGAAACTTTCTGAGGCTACCAAAGTGTTCCTTATCTTGATTTAGGTGACAGATACAGGGTGTAGACATTTTTCAAAAGACATTTTTTTTTAAGATGCATTTTATTCTATTTGGATGATGGCTATGGGGTGTAGACATTTAGATGGAGTCCAATGTTTGACCCCATAAGAAGTTAATGATGCATCAAGCTATTTGTGTGCTCTTAAGAGAGCTCATCACATTTCTTAAAATCATACATGGTCAATGAGGTGAAGGATTTCAGAGTTTGCAGAGGATAATAGAGCAAGACCATCATTGAATAGTAGAGGTCTGTATAGAAAAACATGGGGTGGCCATCGGGCAAGGCCTGGTGTTGAGGTGAGAAAGGATCTTCTGTGGTGCCTGAAGTATGTATGAAAAGGATAAACATGCACCATTTAGGAAGGAGTGAGTGTGTGTGTGTGTGTGTGTGTGTGTGTTCAATGGAGAGGGTCATTATGATAGAGGGTCTAAGGTGAACAAAACACAACAATGAAAGAGGGTTCTGTAGGACACGGGGGACATGTTTACTTGAAAAAGACCATATAATATATTAAAGAGATTAATGTTGGAAAGAGAAAGGTCAGAGGTAGTCAATGAAATGGCAGCTGTGGAGCCTACCTCACTCAGAAGGTCTTCTCTGCCATAGCCAAGATGCATGCTTATTTTGAAATAAAGGGTTTCCAAGGAAACCATGCCAAGTAGAGAATACACGGTGTGGGGATGGTGCAGTCGGTTAAACATCAGAGTCTTCATTTCTGCTCAGGTTACAATCTCAGGGTCGTGAGAAAGAGCCCACATCGGTTCTGCGCTCAGTGCAGCCCACTTTGGATTACCTCTCCCTTTCTCTCTGCCCCTCCCACTCGTGCTCTCTCAAATAAATAAATAAATCTTGAAAAAAAGGATAGAACAACACATATTATTTTTTTATAATAAACAAGTCACGCCTTAGGCCTCTTCTTACCTATTATTGCAGTGCTATACCCTTGCTTCTTCAGTAAGGCTGCAAACGTCGTCTCGTTACGAGGGAGTCCGGCAGGGGCTCCAAGTGTGATGATGACACGGTTATTTGTGTTAGAGGCCATTCCTAAGTGGGATGGAAAAATAAAACAAACAAACAAACAAAAAACAACAGAACACACATATACAGTGGGTAAATGCCCATCATCATCTACTGAGGGAGGAACTGTTCTTCTCTTAGGGACAAATTAGGGAGATGGGTTCCTCTCAGACATCCCTTCTGCCTGTAAATCATCAATGATTCCATCAATGTGCAATGCAATTGGAAACCGTTCGTTACCATTCCACTGCAATGCCATCGGGAGACTAAATGTGGACTTAATCATTACCAAAGGGAGCAGCACAGTTTTTAAAATCTGAATTGACTCTTCTTTGAGCTGTGGGAGTGGTGAAAGAAGGAGCTAACCCAGGGGGACATCCTGGAAGGGGTCAAAGGAAACTTTCTGAGGCAACCGAAATGGTCCTTATCTTGAGTTGGGTGACAGATGCAGGATATAGACATTTTTCAAAAGACTTTTTTTTTTTTAAGATACATTTTTAAGATCCATCCACCATGAAGGGGAAGTGAGTTATAGAGGGTTCAGGAGCTGGAAGGTACAGATGTAACATGTGAGGAACAGAAAATCATCACGCAGGGGAGGAAAATTGTGTTTCCCAGACAGAACGCACACTGGTCTCCACTACAGACCTCTTTACACATTTGCATGCACACAACATTATCAGACATGCACAAACACATCATTCAAATAACAGTCTACACATAGACTCCAGCATGTTTACGATGACACAAGATATCTGTTCAATAGATACTGGTGATTGAACAACAAACACAAGCTGCCCTTGGTCGGGAAATCACCGTATTAGAAAAGGAGCCAAAAAATGAAACCTTGTGAAAACTTCAAAGCCTATTGTTTCTACAATGGATTCTTTTTTCTGACAATAGATTTTAGTTGTATTTGTACAAAAGGTAGATAAGCCAAATGTCTGTCAAAAACCTGACACTGGGGCCTTTGGCAAGACCAGGCACCTAGTTTTTGAACCTCTCCATTCCTTACCAAAAATAGAGCAATAAGAAAACCGCTCACTCATGAACATCACTAGTGACAAATCTAGGTGGCAGGTAGATGAGGACATGTCAAACAAGTCCAAGATCTACATTTTACAGAGAAGAAGCAGAAGAATGCAAACCAGTTTCTGAAGGATCCATTAACCGAAGAAGCCCAGAATAGCCATGGGCTATTCTCTGGAGAAAAGCAAAAACAGAGGCACTTCTCCCAGTCTCACTGCTAGTAACTGAAGATTTCTGGGTGTATGGAAAATGTTGGAGCAATCCAGCCTGAAGAACTCTGTAAACCGACCTATCCTGGCGTCCTTCCAAAATGGCGGCCCAACCTTGAAGCAATACCCAGGAGTGTAGAGGAAATTGAATAAGACAGGACAGAGTGGGTGAAAAGAATGAGAAATTCCATATGAAACTAAGAAAGGCAATTCAGTAGGAGACTTTCAGAGAGGGAGCTCCCATTGTTTAAATACCATATACAAGGAGGCAAGAGAAAAAGTCTTCCCAGTTGGATTTGGTAACCATGTCCTCTGCATGAAACCATCTCCTTCGTAATGTTAGGGAAGCTAGTTTTACATAAAGTGAGTAGCACAGAAGAAAAAAAGAAGAGTCAAATCACCTATAAGTTTACCATAAGAAAAAAAAAAAAACAGCTGGACCTGATTCATCTCAACACAAGCTAAGCAAGATATTGTCAACCTCATGGGATGCAAAAGGTTATGTGACAACGTAAAACAAGCTCAACAACGGGCTTCTCAAGCTTGACTAAGAATTGGACGTAAGCACTGGACATCATTCACCTAGGAATTATATGCTCTGCTTCCTCTTAAACTATAGACTATGTGTCCATAAATCACGGCCGGTCTGACCATCTTCGAATATATAACCGCATGGCCCACCCATTCCAGTATTGTATTGTATTGTATTGAATCCAAAAGAACCGAAAAGTGTTGAGTCAAAAACGTGTACGGGCAGCGACACAGCAGAACTATTCATAAGAGCCTAAAGCCGGAAACAACCCAACGGTTGGTCAATCAAGAGATGAATAAACAAAACATATTACAACCATATAATCCTTAGGTGTGTGATAACCGTTGGAGACCTTTTGGCAGGTCCTCGTCTTGATACCCCCAATTAGCGCAGATGCATCCTGTTAATTAGTTCCTTCCAAAACAGCTTGCCATTCTTGCCCTGGGAGGGAAAGTCCTGCCTACTCTCGATCATGGAACACTCGGGATAAACCATCAGGGTGAGGTGAATGGACAGAAGCATCTGCAGGGACGGCTTGGGCCAACGAGGGAACAGTGGTTTCCATGCAGACATCTGCAGTTGTGAATACAAGGACCAGTGTGTGTGTGTGTGTGCGTGTGCATGTTTGGGGGGCAATTTTTTAAAAAAATGGACTAGCCACATTTTCATTTCCTTGAATCCTGATGTGCCCACAGACCGTAAAACAGGCATGTCCATCTACGCACCTGATCGGATGGGGTATCTTCCCGTGAGGAAGGCAGCTCGGCTTGGGGTGCACATGGGGGCTGCAGAGATGTGTTGATTCAGCTTCACGCCTTCCCGGGCTAGGCGGTCAATGTTTGGTGTCCTGGAAAGAGACAGAAAGGGGATTGCAGAGAGGAGGAGGAGGAAGAAAGAGACAGACAAAGGCAGAAGCCAACATGGCTGTTGACGATGATTCCCAGAGCTCGGAACAGCCGAATAAGTCACCGCACGCAGAGCCCTATTTCCTTTTTCTCCTCACGTCATGGAAAAAAATACAGCTGAGGTTTTAGACTGTGGCTGTCTCTTGGAAGGTTGATATAATTTGCTGCTGCGATATGGTGTCTAATGAATATATGGCCCTGGCTTCTAAAATATATATTAAAAAAACTTAGTGCCTGTGGACTGATTCATTAAGGTGAATGACTTACAGACTTTAGTTATGCCTACCTACTTACAGACACAAGGAAAAGTTCGATGCACGTGTTCCGTAGAGAGATGTCCTTGCTCTAGACCAAGTTCGCAACCCCTGCCTTGTCAATCCCTGTAAAGAGGCCTGGAGGTTGGAGACCATCAGATAGATTTCTACAGCACAATCCCTTGCCTGGATGCAAATAAAGACCTAGCTTTCGTCGTGACAGAAGTGATCGAACAAAATGGAATTGTTCAAGTACAGGGTTCACGCGTCAAGTGGGACGGTGACACACGTCAATGGCTTCTGCCACCTACCACAGAGCTCTGACTCTGTTGGCCCTATGGTTTTTGATTCTTTCAGAGGACCCACTCTTAACATGGAAGGATATCACCTTAAAAGGCTTCAAAAATTAGGAAGCACAAAATGACCAGTTCCACCAAATAAAAGTATGCATAAAAATCATCACTTATTGGGGTCACCTGGGGATCTTGGTTGAGCAGGAGACTCTTGGTTTTGGCTCAGGTCATGATCTCATGGGCATGGGATCAAGCTCTCGTTGGACTCCATGCTCAGTGGAAAGTCTGCTTGAGATTCTCTCTTTGTCCCCGCACCCCCCCCTTTCTAAAATAAATAAATCTTTTTTAAAAACCGTCACTTGTGTCATAATACTGCATATCACAGAGGGCTCACTATGTGTCAGGTATCGACTCAAAATGCTCTGCATGTATGAACTCCCACCTGTATACTACCCAACTGTGCGCTCAACCGACAGGAAAGAAAGCCAAGACACAGAGGTTAAGTAACTCCCTCGAGATTTCACCAGCGATAAGTGCAGACCCAAGATTCAACTCCAATCAGGCCTGATTTTAGCATGATTTGCTCCTTGTAAAGACAATTTCCCACCCATGAGTTTGGTTTTCCACACGATATCGTCATAAACGTTCATCAACCCCCCAAGCCCAGACAACAGATGAAATCACACAACTCAGTCTGAAACCTTACCTCATGGTGTCATTGCCAAAGCAGCCCAGGTCCCCAATCCCAAGGTCATCTACCACAATCAGGACTACATTAGGCTTATCGTCAGGCACCTCTTGGGACCAGCATGGATTTAAGAGTACACATATCCAAGACAGAGCAATGAAGAGCCTCCTGAAAAACAAGCATGGATTTTGTTCAATGATGTTGGGAGCTACGTCCCTTTGCAATGTGCCCTTCTCATGAAAACAACCAGGCACATCTCCCTGAGAAACAGGAGAGCCTCTCAAATTTCTCTCCCCAAGCACTGGCTGCTGCTATCGCATGGGGTCCATGAGGCTCAAAATGACCTTCTCCTGGGTTCCCCACTCACATACACTAAATTCTTTTCTAGGGGGTGAAGTCTGAAATCGTTTACTCAGAGACAAAGCATTTCTTAGGCCAGAAGCAATGAGACTCCTGAGTTCATATCCTTGGAAGAAGGAGCCTGCTGACTTTCCTTCACACCCGATGAAGCTCACACGTGGGCAGCTGTAGAGGTTTGCTGAGGGGACATTTGGTTGGAGCAGCAAACACCAACAGCAGCAAATGGTAAACAAAACAAAGAAAAAGCAACCCCGGGGTAAAGGAGAAGGGAGAACTTTGGTGAAGAACTGAATTCTGGTCTCTGGAATCCAGAGACCAGTCTAGTACCCTTCAAGATGCTGGTCAGTCCCAACCCGAGTCCCATTCTCTCAAAGAAATAGGTAATTCCCTTCCTACTGGATCCCTACTCCATTGTCGGGTAATGAATATTGGACACTTGAACTATAGCTGCTAACATTTCCATGTTGTCTTTATCCGTATTTCAAAACCCACCTCAAATATGTCCTCCGGAAAGAAGAGAAATGGTCCCTGACCTTCGTCTGCTCTCAGAACCCGTTGTAAATGCTCAGAAAACAACGTTGGCCACATGAGTAGCAACTCTTTGCTTTTACCCAAACATATCCCCCCACCAAGACTATGAACTTCTCAAAGGCAAGACCCATATGCCCAGGACTTTTCCCGTTGTCAAATCATGATTATTACACGTGTGTTTTCATCTACCCAACATGGGTTGAACTGCCTTTCTCACATCCTATTTTGACCATATTTCACTTATTTTTATTTCTGTCATTAAAGTGTAGCGGGCATGCAGTGTTACACACTGGGCACAGCACAGGGATGGGACGAGACTCTGTGTTATGCTGTGACCGCCACAAATGGACCTACCACGCATCACCATGCAATGCTACTAAATTACCTGCAGCATCTGAAAATAACACGACTATGTCGGAAATCTGCAGTTTATATTTGTATCAGTTGCCAACGTATCTCCTATTTTTATCATCGGACTTAACCAAACCCAGAACGTCAGTGTGGATCTACAACCAACCGTGGCTAGAAAACATGACGTTGAATCCCTGTTATGTATAAAGCTGAATTCCCAGGTGTCCCTAGAGTGTCCACTGCATTTGCAAAATAGCTCACTGTTTCTCTCACCCGAGTTTCATCGCACACCGCTGGGAGCCTTCCTTTTTCCCTTGGCCAGAGATAAAATGTGCTGGAAAAAAAAAAAAAAAAACCACAGACAGGTATTATCTTCTTGTTCACGCCACTAGTCCCCATGGTAACAAGAGATGACAAAGCCAAATTTCCACTTCTGACATTTAAAACTGGTTTTTTCAGAATCTGCCAAGACACGAACCTCCCGTCATCAAAGTCTCTGCTGCTCTTACTTTGTTTTTAAGGAGCTCTTACTTTGCCCAGTCCTGGGTCCCCCTACCTCTCTCTGCCTCTTGAGTTAACTGGCTCTGTCCCTAAACCTACCTTAAAACACATCTGGATGGCTACACAGTCTCAAGGAGCTGCTAAACCTGAAGGCTTATACTCAGAAGGTCTACATGGGATAAATCTGGGTCATCCAAAAAAAAAGAAAAAAAAAAAAAGGTTGCTACTTGAATGGACCAGTACTTTGGTTTTGGATTAGCACAAATACTACAACACCATACAGTGATCTTAGGATAGTTCGTTATCATACATCAGGGTGGAGCTATGATGAGCTCATGATACTATAGCAAAATCCATTGCAATGAAAGAAAACATACACTCACTCATCTTTTGCCTACAAACCCTCCCTCATGTTTGTACTTAAGATAATATTAGGACCATAACACAGACCCCCTCCTTCATCGATCTGTTTGTCAAAAGCAAGATGATAGAGACCGCAGAGGAAAAGCTATTGGCTAAGGAAGGAGAAAGAAGAGAAGCTTATTCAGACAAACACTGGTTTGGAATCAACCTCTCAATGCCTACGCTGACCCACTGGGTTCTAGAAAATAGGCAGCCAAAGGGGCTTCCAAAATCCCAAGTCTGCCCATGACAACAGAAACTAAACAAGAAGCAAGAAGAGTCAAGAACATCCATCCTCATAAGGCTTCCTCAACTCACCTGTCTGCTGTGCTTTGGTCTACCTTTCTGTCCAAGACAAAACCAGAAGGCTGTCTTGAAGACCTCTTGCTTCTGCTCAACAGCCACCTGGACTCATCAGCTAAATATCACCCTGCTGGTACCACCTCTCTCTGCGATGTGGAGGCTGGTCAACACTCTGCCCACCCAGATGGTTCAGGTTTGTGAGACAAAAATGTGGCAACCTGATTTGCCTCCCTGATTTGCATCTCCTTACACAAACCCATGGGGAAATGTCATAGTCAGCAAAGCCCTTGGCACCCTCCCTGTAGTTACGGAGTATTCCTATCTGTGACTGCCACAAAAATGATTCATCAAGCTGTTCTATGAAGGAACACCGGGTTCCAATGACTTAAGGAACTCTAGCATTGCCCCAGGGTGATCTGTACACCCAACCAAAGGAGGGAACATACAACCTTTCCCCAACCCCTAGGATTATTTCTCCATTCTGCTCAATAAGACCAACTATGGGAAATAATGTAGGGGCTCATGGACATGCTATTTGTCAACACCATGCCCCAAACGGGTTGCCACTGTGAAGCACAGAGAGAGAGAGACAGCCACTCTCCCACATGATGAAAGAATCTGGGTGTAGAAGAACCAAGGAATTGTCATCCTACAGACAAAGAAAAGCTCCTGAATGCTCAGTTATACAAACCAGAGAAGTTTGCTTAGGGATTAGCCGCATAGATTCTCATAATAAAGCCCTCTTCCTCCAAAACATAGTTTTTTTTGTTTTTTTTTTTTAATGGAATGTCTTATTCCAGGTTCCATCAACTCTAGATACCAGATCCTGGACCATCAGACCCAACATACAGAGGACCCCCAGGTCATTTTTGTTTCCAGGGAACTTTGCATGGGAATTGTATAAAAATAACCAAAAAAAGAAAAAAGAAAAAAAAAAAAAAGAAAAGTTCTGAGCCCATTCTCCCAAATGAGCACCACGAAGGGTGTACCAAGTTTTCATCCTGAACAATAAAATATAAGGCATAAAAGTGTTTCCAAATCCAGATTCCTATGTCAGCTCCATCATTAACTGGTTCCATATCTCATTGGTGTGTCCATTCAATGGTTCTTCTCCTTCCAGACTCTGGGGCCCTCATTATACACCCCATCTTTCTTTGTGTTATGGGGTGAATTTCTTGGGAGTTGCTCAGGGCCCTTAGTTATCATGCCATAAAAGGTTTTTCACTCACGTACACTTGCCTTCCTGCTAGTAATTTGTTTCCCTATGATCTGCACACGTTGATATGTTTGGTACTTGCTGACTGCACTTTATGTTAATAAGTGCAACTAAGTGCAATTGTCTGTGAGGTTTCAGGTCGTGATTAATGCTATTTACTCAGTCATCGTTAGTAATGCAACACCGCTATCTTAAGCAGCCATCTTTAAGTCCAAAAACAAAACCATTGGAAGATGAGATTCAAGATGTTGGCCAGACTGGGGGCATGTTTTCTGAGTTGTATTCATCAGAAATGATCCCGTTAGTGACAATGACTGGAAATCAAGCCTGTCCTCAGATTGAGGGCTTGTGGGAATAAGTTGGAAAACCTTGATTTTACCTAAATAGGTATGATTTGGCGCTTGGCTACTCTCCTTGAAAGACATGCATGTATCTTAAGATATAAACCCTAGTGGACACTTGAACAGAACTTTGAGTACATGTAAACATGCATGGTCATGTTGGGTTTGGTGTCCTGATGAAGATGCACATCTTCCAAGAGAAACTGATAGGATGTCTCCCTTGTCATCATTGGCATATTTTTTTTTTTTTTTGAGACGGTAGATTGTGCTTATGGAACAGCGTGTTGCCTCCAGTAGGAGGTAGAGTTAGATGATAAACAGTCTTCTGCTTACCACAGATGGTGGAGACCTTTGCTAAACTCCTTAGACTCCCAAGTTTGCTTTCTTAATGGGTGAAGTCACGGTCATGCTTTCACATGTACATACGCACTGTTACAAGGTAACCATCTCAATGACTCTCCCTGACCATGTCCATGGATAATTTCAGGTGCCCCCCAAAAAGGGGGTCATCATCTTCATCTTTCACAATGACCAGATGCTGAGGACTGCACAGACCCTACCAAGTGACATGGAATCAGGTTCTCCTGCCCTCCCTAGAGGTGAAAGCTGGGTTAGCCAGATAAGAACAAATTCCATCCTGCCCTTCTGACATAAAAACATTGCTTTCTAGGGGTGCCTGGGTGGCTCAGTGGCTTAGGCCGCTACCTTCGGCTTAGGTCATGATCTCGGGGTCCTGGGATCGAGTCCCGCATCAGGCTCTCTGCTCAGCGGGGAGCCTGCTTCCCTCTCTCTCTCTCTCTCTCTGCCTACTTGTGATCTTTGTCTGTCAAATAAATAAATAGAATCTTTAAAAAAAAAAAAGCATTGCTTTCTAATAACCCAGTTTCAGGGAAGATGTAAGAGATGCATCGGTTTTGCAATGAGGAACATGCTGAGAATATCCCTTGTGCAAAAATGGCCAGGGGCACTTGGGTGGCTCAGGCAGTTAAGCATCTGCCTTCAGCTTGGATCATCATCTCAGGGTCCTAGGATGGATCCTTGGAAGGAAGGAAGGAAGGAAGGAAGAAAGGAAGGAAGGAAGGGAGAGAAGAAGGAAATGGCCAGACGCTCCCACCAGATGCTGCTAACTCTTCCGCCTACAAGCAAAATTGTGTTTGTTCAATGAAGTGTTTTTTTAACTTTATAAATTTTTTAACTTTATAATTTACTTTTTTATAATTTTAAACTTTATATTTTTAAGAATTCTGTTATATTAGCCCCCATACAGTACATCATTAGTTTTTGATGTTAAGTGTTCCATGATTCATTGTTTGCATATAACACCTAGTGCTCCATGCAATACATGCCCTCCTTAATACCCACCACCAGGTTCACCCATTCCCCCTCCCAAAATCCTCAGTTTAATTCCCAAAGTCCATGGTCTTCCATGGTTTGTCTCCCACTCTGGTTTCTGCCCCCTTTCATTTTCCCCTTCCTTCTCCTAATGTCCTCCATGCTATTCCTTATGCTCCACAAATAAGTGAAACCATATGATAATTGTCTTTCTCTGCTTGACTTGTTTCACTCAGCAGAATCTCCTCCAGTCCCATTCATGTTGATGCAAATGTTGGGTATTTGTCCTTTCTGATGGCTGAGTAATATTCCATTGTATCCATAGCACATACCCTCCCCAATGTCCATAACCCCACCACCCTCTCCTTACCCCCCTTCCCCCGGCAACCCTCAGTTTGTTTTGAGATTAAGAGTCACTTATGGTTTGTCTCCCTCCCGATCCCATCTTGTTTCATTTATTCTTTTCCTACCCCCCAAACCCCCCATGTTGCATCACCACTTCCTCATATCAGGGAGATCATATGATAGTTGTCTTTCTCCGCTTGACTTATTTCGCTAAGCATGATACGCTCTAGTTCCATCCATGTTGTCGCAAATGGCAAGATTTCATTTCTTTTGATGGCTGCATAGTATTCCATTGTATATATACCACATCTTCTTGATCCATTCATCTGTGGATGGACATCTAGGTTCTTTCCATAGTTTGGCTATTGTGGACATTGCTGCTTTAAACATTCGGGTGCACGTGCCGCTTCGATCACTACGTTTGTATCTTTAGGGTATCTTTAGTGCAATTGCTGGATCATAGGGCAGTTCTATTTTCAACATTTTGAGGAACCTCCATGCTGTTTTCCAGAGTGGTTGCACCAGCTTGCATTCCCACCAACAGTGTAGAAGGGTTCCCCTTTCTCCACATCCTCACCACCATCTGTCCTTTCCTGACTTGTTAATTTTAGCCATTCTGACTGGTGTGAGGTGGTATCTTGTTGGGTTTTGGTTTGTATTTCCCTGATGCTGAGTGATGTGGAGCACGTTTTCATGTGTCTGTTGGCCATCTGGATGTCTTCTTTGCAGAAATGTCTGTTCATATCCTCCAAGGGGCGTCTTGGAAAAGGTAACTCTTGGACTGAATTCCTGACAAGGTGCATCTAAGGTAGGTCAGAAAATGCAGGTTTTCCAGGTGAAGTTCTTGCAACATAGGAGGAAGTAAATCAGGAAATGCTGGGGACATGACTTTGTCACCTGAAGCTTGGATTCTAGCTGACAGGCAAGGAGAGCTGCTCCATGATTTATAGCTGACTGGTGAGTTTGCAACAATTACATTATAAAAAAGGAAAATATTGACTGCAAAGACAAT
The DNA here is from genome assembly GCF_964662115.1 of Mustela nivalis. Lineage (NCBI taxonomy): Eukaryota > Metazoa > Chordata > Mammalia > Carnivora > Mustelidae > Mustela > Mustela nivalis. Next base: position 131,923,983 of record NC_139040.1, read on the forward strand.
GTGAGGATGTAGATCGCATAGTTCCTTCAAGGCTATCCTGTAGGATGGCATTGCCTGTATCATGGTTCTGGACAAGTGCATTTGATTCCTCCCCAAAGGCACAAGAGGTGAGCAGGCTGAACCCCACAAGTCTGCGTCCTGGCTCCCACACACAACTGCCTGGGCAAGAAGTCTAGTACCTCAAAATATTGCCCCACATGATGTCGCCGCAGCCACCATCCTGGCTTTCAGAACCGGATCGGGTGGAGAACGCCATGCCTGTCTTTGGAGACCACACAAAGGCATGTCTCCTGCAGCCACTGCCCAGCACATCAGCCCCGTCCATGCAGGCTTACCAGGGCCACTGTAGAGATGGTTCTCTAGCACACAGGCTGAATTCCACTGTTGTGGGGTTTCGAGATGTAGCAGATAAATGCCCCCAGCTCACTTTGACTTTCAGCAACACGTCCCGTATTCATTTTAGCACAAATATGTCCCAAATACTGCATGGGGACCTGATGCCGGGGAAAAGCATTTGTTGCTTATCCAGAATCCAAATCCAACGGGGGCCTTTAGTGTCATGCCAGGCCCAGCCCACAGCCTGTGAGCTACGGCAGAGATAACAGAGCAGTCGGCAGCATTTACGACACTGATTAACATGACACATGACTTCACCAGGTGGAAGTAGACAAAGTCACATTGCCAGGGATGGCCTAGACCACTCGGTACAATTCATAAATATCCACCATTAAAAAAAAAAAAAAAAAAAAAGAACCTCACCAAACTGATGATAGAATGTTTCATTCTTCTTTACAGAGGGATAATTTATGTGTGTTTGTAAGGGTGTATGTATACGTGTGTTCATGTGTGTGCGTATGCGTCTTTGCATGGATGTGTGTAGATGTGTGCCTCTGTGTCTCTCTGTGTGCACACATGTGCTGTCTCTGTGTATGCTTCTGCGTGTGTCTTTATATGGGTATGTATTTGTGCCTCTGTGTTGTGTGTCTGTGTACACATGTGTTAGTCTCTCCGTGTGTTCATATGCATGCCATGTCTCTGTGTGTATACATGTGTGTGTGCACTCCTGTGAATGGCCAACATGAGCTAGCTAATGAGCCCAATAGCCAAGACAAATGCATGAAAATCTAGGCAGGAATGTGGCTTTGACCCAAATCTCCACTAATATTAAAATTCAATATTAGAGGCTCTACCCAATGAACAAAATAAGCACAAGAAAGAAAGAACGGGTTCTTGCTATCATTTAAAAAAGAAATGTTCAGCTCGGAAAACCAACAGTCAACAGAAAGTCTGATAAAACTAACTAACCAAAAGCCTTAGGAATGTACACCAAAGGGATGGGTTGTGGTGTCATAGCCAACTACATGGCATGAAGCACAGGTCGTGATGGTCCCCAGGGCCAGGGGACAAAAATGGACAAAGCAAGGGTGCACGGCTGCCTGGGATGTTGGATCATCATGGCAAAGAGGAAACTAAAGCATCATTGGTACCAAAGAACATGGGTGCCATAGTCACGGGTTGGGATGTCGAGTTCCCATCAGCTCGTGTGCCACTCACCCACAGGACGCGTCTACGTTGGGGCAGGGGGAGGGACCACATGCTCAGACAATATCTGAGCCACTCTGGGGAAGAGCCCAGAGTCCCCACTTTCCAAGAACCCAACCCTGGTCAGCACCTCTGGACCCCATCTGCTCCACCATACCCCAAAGTCAAGGAAACCTTTCCCCTTGCCTTGTGCTACCTGTTCACACAGAAAAAGAAGTGCCCAAAGTTCAGATACAAGGAAAATACCTTGACCCTGGGAAAGACTCTATAATCCAACACACAGACCAAAGACGTTCTTCTAAAAATTCAGAATACACCACAAGACGGAATTTCTTCATAAAATAGAGAAACCATGCTAAAACCACTGATGTATGTCATCAGTGGAACTTTGTCACCTGCAAAGGGAAGCACCACAAAGAAGCAGGAATGATACTTCATAATGAGAAATCATCCCTGAATTAAAATCAGCAACAGTCTTAATACCACAGAGAAAACCCACAGAACGTGGGGCGGAAATGTATGACAAGTCAACGAGAAAGAGAGAAGCGTGTGGAAGATAAACATTTAAAGATGCACAAGTTGTATGATGAGAACAATTCCAGAAAGACAAGAAGATACACACAAGACAATCCAGAAAAATCTACAAGACTCTCTTCATGAGTCCAAACAACAGAGTAAAACTACGATTGCTTCAGAATCCAACAAAACGGTAAGAATGGGCACATCCTGGTAATTTGTTGGTTTTCTTGTTTTCAGCTTCAAGTGCAAAGAATAAACCCAGGGTTATAGAGATCGGGAAAGAAAAACAAAGAAAGTGTATATTTAATTAAAATACAGTTTGTCTACAAAAATAAAATAGAGTTTGTCTCTATTTGGGAGAAGTAGACACAGAATTTTGGAAGCTTTCAGATGTAGGGATGGACCGTGCACAAGTTTCCTGGAGCTTCTGCTACAAATGTGCACAATCTTGGTGGCTTAAAACAACAGCCCTGGCCCAGCTCTGGAGAACAGAGTTCCAGATCCCAGTGGGTCAGGGCCACTGAGATCCAGGTGGAGCAGGGCTGGTTCCTCCTGGAGGCTTCAGGGGACAGGTTGTTCCATGTCTTCGCCCCAGCTTCCAGAGGCTGCCGGCAGTCTTGGGTGTCCCTTGACTGGTCCTATCTTTGCCTTCATGTCTACATGGCTTTCTCTCCACATGTGTGTGTCCAAATCTCCGCCCCCCCTTTTTATAGGGACACGAGGTCATGTCCCAACATGACTCCAAGATGACCTTACCTTAACACAGCTGATTACACTATGTCCAAATACAATGACATTCTGGGGAATTCGGGTTTCAGCACGTGGTTTAGGGGTGGGGGATCCCATTCAACCCACAACATGCCCTCAACCCTGGCCTGTTACCTCCCCCCAACACAGGCACACACACAAAGTTCACCTAGCTCCTCTCCAAGGCTGTCCAGGGGCCGGCCCCCTTCTGGATCCCTGGGCTCTTCTCCACCACCATGTTACCACCAGAAGGTCCGTCCCTAACCACCCCTCCCTCATTGGCTCAATACACGGTTCCCTGCCTGGCGAACTCAGTGCCACTGGAGGCTCTTCTGATGACCTATTGTGTTGCATTCAGACGTCAGGTGCATGAGAATAAGGACAGACTTTGCTGCACCTCCCCCCAGCTGCATTCCCAGTACCCCAAGACCCTCCATATACAAACCCAGGTTCCCAGCTTGTCACTTCAAGACAGAACCACGAAGCTGGGTCCTAGTCTATGACCTCTCACCATGAGTCCACCAAGTCCCCTTTTGTACTTAAAAGAAGACCAGCAATGACCCATTCCAGGGTTGCAGCTCATTTGAGCAAACAAGGATCTGTCTGCAGTGAGCGTCAGCAAACCTAATGTGGTCCAGACCTCTGTATGGACAGGAGCTTGGGAAAGGCTTTCACAGGAAAGGTACAGCATGGCTGACTTTGGGTCAACTCTATGGCTTTTGGGAAAGCCAAGCTGGACTGCTGTTTGTGGTTGGTTCTTCTCCAAATTTGGTTTCCTCCGGTTCAAGTGCATTTGCTGGTTTTGGTTTGCTCTGTTTGCTGTCACAGTATCAGTCATCTCATTCCAGGGCACTTGTTGTTTAGTTAGTTACTTGTAACTCATATACTCCTGCATATGGACCTTGTACCTACACTCCTACAATCGTACCTTGTAACTCATACACTTCATGTACAGTTGTACCTTGTGGCGTCTTGACACCGCCTCCATGGCCACGTTTGACGTCATGATGAAGACCAGCGTCCACCTCTCAGTGGGTGCCCAGCAGATTTGTCACTGCCCAGACCTGTGTCCCCCAGACAGAACGTGACCTGAAATACAAGGTGTGTGTTCTCTGAAAAGTAAGGGTCGTTCAAGGTCACAATCACGCAAGGGAGACCCCATGACTGTCATGCATCATTGGTTGATAAAACCCTCCCTGAGCAAGGCAGATGATAACATCTCATACCCAATACCATCTCCTTTAGGGATGAATATGACCAAACATCGTTAGACATGAAAGAGCTCATATTCAAGAACCTCTTCTTTTCTCTTAAGACGTGTTCATATTTTTACTGCAACACGTCACTGCTTCTTCAGAGCCTGAGCCAGGGGCTTGTCCAAGGCCCCAAAGACACTCTGACATGTCCAGATTCCTATGCAACCAAGGCCAATACCCCTTCCCGTAGCTCGAAACTATGGCTCCAAGGCACTGGGGATAGAGGCACTGAGTCCAGAGGGGTCTCCGGAATTTTCTGTCGGAAGCCTCTGTCTGCAAACCATGGGGTGTGAGGGGAGCTTATATGTGCAGTTTCTGTTTTGGGAATGCAGGGACGTTTCTTACAACAGGTGTCTATCGTGTCCATCCATATTGGTTAGATAACCTAATACGCACGAGAGCCCTGCGTTGGGCTCTCTGCCCAACGGGGAGCCTGCTTCCCCCTCTCTGTCCACCTGCCTCTATGCCTACTTGTGATCTCTCTCTCTGTCAAATAAATAAAAATCTTTTAGAAAATAAAAATATAAAACAAGAATATATATTATAGTAACATATAATAAATGTATAATGGAGTAATATATATAATGAATATATATACTATAGTAATACTCTACAAAGATATATTACAGTAATATACAATAAATCTGTATTGTAGTAATATATAATAAATAATCTAGTAATATGTATAATAAATATATATTCTAATAACATATAATAAGTATATATTCTAGTAAATTATAATAAGTATATATTCTAGTAATATGTATACTATATATTCTAGTGATATATAAGCATATATTCTACTAATATATAACAAATAAATATATACATATATTTTAAAATATATTTTTAATGATCAGTAGGCAAAGTAAACTCCTGAAACAGGAACAGGAAGGAAAGAATCCAAAGGAAGCCCTCTCCGACAGGTTAAATGTTGGTGAAGACATTTGCTAAGTTGCTAAGAGGAGAGTGAGCTCCTACGTACATCTAGACATAGAACCTGCTGGAGAATGTGGGAGATTTTGAAAGTTGAACCTTTGTCTTCTATGGGAGCATTTTGGTGGGGAGCAGCAAGCCCGGTGGAAGGGAAGGCTTGGTTCTCCCAACACACCAGGAGTGAGAATTCTCATGAGGGTCCCTCAGGTTAAGGTAGTAAAGGTTAGGACATAAGGAGTCCACACGGAATGTTCCAGGTGATGACAGAACACAGGGCATCTTGGAATCTTGAATGGAGCAGGAAAGGAACACTTTTGTCAGCCAGGCTTTGGTGGCTAGCAGAAATAGAAATGGTGGCCCCGCAGGATCTGGGAAGGTGGGACTCGTGAGGTGGGCAGTGCCTGCGTCCTGCCCAGGAAGAGTCCCATTTGGGCCAGGGGCCCAGGGGCCATTTTGGGGGATGGCCACCAGAAACCACGTCTGTGCTCCTGGCTTTGAAGGCAGGCAGGCCATGCAGTCTCTCTCTGCGGGCAGATAAGTCTCTGTCCCTAGACAGGCTCCTCCTTGTCTACCAGCACCTGTGTCCTTAGTTGCATAACCCAGAAAATGTTGTAGCCATGTTACTGGTGTGAGCGTGAGAGATGGAACGGGGCATGGGGCACAGCGGGGGCTCAGCTGCGCTTGTTTTATTGAATTTATGAATCTAATTTATTTTATTGACCTTATTTTACTGATTTATGCTAGGCCATTTATTTTATCTATTCAATTAAGTTGTGTATTTAATTTATTATCTATTTTGTTATTTATTCATTTTAATTCATTGTGCTTTATTAATTTATTTTATTTTATAGATGTTACTTGTTTTATCTAATTAATTCATTTTATTTAATGGATTAATTTTACTTTAATTCCCTTATTTGATTTTACTTAAATTGTTGTTTATTTCATTTTATCTTTTATTTATTGTATTCATTTTGTCTTTTATTTTGTTTCTTTTATTCAATTTAGTTTGTTTCATTTAATTAATTTACTTTATGTTTCCTATTTTTAAATTTAATTTATTTCATTTATGTCATCTTAAATTTAATCATCATTAAATTTAATTTATTTCATTTATGTCATCTTATTTTTTATTTATTTACTTTATGTTACTTTAGTAATTTATTTAATTTCTTCAATTTCTTTACTTGGGACACATGAGTGGCTCAGTCAGTTAAGCATCTGGTTCAGCTCAGGTGATGCTCTTGGACCAAGTCTCAAGTTCAGACCCCAGTGGAGCTCCCTCTCAGTGGGGTGTCTTGCTTCTCCCTCTCCCTCTGCCCCTCCTCTCTGCTTATCTTCCCTCTGTCAAATAAATTAATAAAGTGCTTAATTTGTTACTTAATTCATTTAATTTTATTGAAAGATGATTAACACACAGCATGATATTTTAAATATCTTTATGTATTTTCTCAAGAATTCCATCTTCCTTGCAGACAAATCCCTTGATTGCTACATTTTGATCATGGTGTTTATAGAGTTTACAAGCATGTTGTATGAAGACCTTGGAGTCTGGGATATTTCTTAGTTTCACCACTTATACCTGAGTGATCCGGGAAATTCAGCTAACTATAACATGAGGATAATAACCACTCCTACCCCACAGGGTTCCTGTAAAGAATGAAATAAATTTGCTTACAAAGCCCTCAGGACAAGCGACTCGTCTTTATATATGATATATATCTATACAATATATGTACATATACATATTTATACTTACATAAGCCATATACATATATAACATTTACATACCATGTATAGATACCACATATATGTACATATCATGTATATTATATATACACATCACATATATATATATATATATACTCTCTATTTTTATACCACATACAGATATGATATAGATACTCTATGTACATATAGACACACTGTAGATATACTCTGTACATGTGTACATTCCATATGTAGATACAACATGTACACCCCATGTACATACAGACACACAATAGATATACTGTGTACATGTGTACACTCCATGTGTAGATACAACATGTACACCCCATGTACCTATAGACACATGGTAAATACACTCTGTCCATGTATACTCTCCACATGTAGATACAACATGTACACCCCATATATCTATAAACACACAGTAGATATACTCCGTGCATGTGCCCACTCCACATGTAGATACAACATATACACCCCATGTACCTATAGACACACAATAGATAAACTCTGTAGACTGGAGCCAGCGGGAGACCCGGGTCCCTTCTGTGAAAGGAAGGATGGACCCAGGAGGCCATTCAGGAGGTGGACGTCTGGTGTGTCCTGGCTGGCAAAACCATGAACTCAAGATCAGAGCCAAACCACACATCCTCCAAGCCCACATACTTGCCACCTGCTACATTAGGTCACTTGGCTTAGGGAAAATCTGAGTAAGCAGTTGGTCTCGGCCAAGATCCGTGTTCCGCCACCAACACCCATCTAGATGCCTTCTAAAATAGCATTCACAGGTGTTCCACTTTGTCTGGAAGAGCCCCTGACTTTTGTTCTTGGGGTGAGGAGGAGGCCACACTTTGTTGCCAATATCGCTGTCCCAATATTGTGATTAATTTGTTTTTTTTTTTTTTTTGCAGATTTTAAGTATGTATTTGGCAGAGAGAGAGAGAGATTGAGAACAAGTAGAGGGAGCGGCAGGAAGAGGCAGAGGCAGAGTGGGAGAAGCAGACTCTCCATGAGGAGGAAGCCAACACGGGGCTCCACCCAAGACCCGAAATGTTGCTTAAAAGGACAAAAAGGGTGAAATGTATAAGTGTCCCCTTTGAACCTAGGGGATGCTATCATTTTCCGTAGATAATATACACTGATATTTTTAGATACAAAATATATAAAATAAATGTTTCTATTTCATAGATAAATTTACATATATTTATATAAAAATACATGAAATTAGGGGCACCTGGGTGGCTTAGTGGATTAAGCTTCTGCCCTCTGCTCAGGTCATGATCTGAGGATCCTGGGATTGAGCCCCACATCGAGCTGTCTGCTTAGCGGGGAGCCTGCTTGCCCCCCACCCCGGCTTCTGCCTCTCTGCCTACTTGTGATCTCTGTCTGTCAAATAAATAAATCTTTAAAAAATACATGGAATTAGTGTTTATGTATTATATATATTAATTTTGCCAATAAGCAGAAATGATAGATATAGGCTTGTTCCATTGTTTTTGTTTTTTTCTGTTTGTTTCTTTGTTTTGTATTTTAAGATTTTATTTATTTATTTGAGGGAAAGCATGAGCAGGGGGGGAAGCAGAGAGAGAGGGAGAAGCCAAGTCCCCATTGAGCAGGGAGCCCCATGTGGGACTCAATCCCAGGACCCCGGGATCATGACCCGAGCTGAAGGCAGACACTTCACTGACTGAGCCTCCTGGGCACCCCCAAAATTCTTTTAAATATTATTGCCACTCCTTGTCTTTGGATTACTAAATGTTCTCACTGTTTTTGTGTGTCTCAAATGCTCAACCCTTGGTGTGTCTTACCTCAGAGATAATTATTCAGACCTGCACTTGTTTTTTCAGTCCACTTAATCTTTCTGGAGCCAGAACAGAAGGTCCATCCAGAGGCTTGGATCTGATAACTGACAGCTCCCATGGCCGGGGCCAAACTTCTCACTGGATTTTTGGTGGAGTCCTCTTTCCTAATTAAGTACAGGTGGTTTTTATCAACATAAAAACCAACCCAACAAAAATCCTCCTCAAGGAGAAGATGCAGAGCTCTGTTGTGTCTCAGATGTTGTGCTTGTGTGCTAGGTAGTCAAAAAACCATGGGGGTGCTTTAAGGAAAAGACTCCATGTATGTCATCTACTAGTTCCATAGCTAGAAAGGCTCATGGGCCCATTTCTCTGATGCTCAAAGTGTTGGAAGAATGTCCCGGGTGCTGTACCAGTAAAGACCTTAGCTGACACCTAGCTTTATGTGGTTGTTCCCTCCAAACCATAATCATTCCACAATCCTCAATAAAGCATCCTAGTAATCCTGAAGAAAATGTCCTAAAAAAAAAAAAAAAATGGTCAGCTCTGAGATCGTGTCCTATGCCAATGGAGGTGAGTTTGGGATTGTTTGATTTCACTGAAACAGAAGCAGGCAATGCCTGACTGCCATGAGAGTTGAATTAAAAATCTTTTTGGAGACAGCTCAGTGCCCACCATTTTGGGTCAGTTTGTGCCCGAGCCATGGATGGCAGCTCCTGGTTTGCAATGGGTACCATCTGGAAACATCTGGGTCCCAAGGATCCAGAGGTCCCTCCGGATCTCCTCTGACTTGACTGCTGACAGAACTGGATGGAAACCCACGTCATGCTCGTGGGGCCGCAGCCTGCTAGTAGGCAAACAAACGCTCTTGCACACTGACCTCCAGTGGGACACGGCCTCTCTCCCATCCGCCAAACAGACTACTCTGGCTGCCTCTTTGGAAATCTGCTGCCTGCTTCTCCTACTGTTGTCTCCTCCCTCCCTGTTCCCATCTGCAACCCCTTAATCTTGTTCCTTTAGACCCATCAGATCCCAATATAGCTAACCTGCTGCTCTGAATACCCATTCCACGACCCTCTGTAGAATGACAATCCTCCTCCTTCGACTCCATCCGTTTCTTTTGTTAAAAGGTTTTCTTAAAACGTTAAAAAAAAAGAAAGAAAGAAAGAAAGAAAGAAAGAAAGAAAGAAAGAAAGAAAGAAAGAAAGAAAGAAAGAAAGAAGAAAAGTGATTCTGTACACCATCTCACTCTGGAATCGAGTAATATTCACGCACAAATAGAGGAATTCACTGAATAAAAATCCAACTCGTTCTCCTTAGTGAATATGCCTGTATAAAATATCAGCTTTTGCTTGTACTCACTGTCAGAACAGACAATATGTGGATATGCATTTTGATGCGTTCTAGACCACTAACAATTGTATTGATAACCGAGTTAAGCAGAAATGGTTTTTTTTTTAATTTTTTATTTTTTATAAACATATATTTTTATCCCCAGGGGTACAGGTCTGTGAATCACCAGGTTTACACACTTCACAGCACTCACCAAAGCACATACCCTCCCCAATGTCCATAATCCCACCCTCTTCTCCCAAACCCCCTCCCCCCAGCAACCCTCAGTTTGTTTCAGAAATGGTTTTAACATCTATAATCACATGAAGCAAAAACAAAAACAAAAAACAAACAAACAAACAAAAGCCCTCAAAAACCCTAATAATGCTCTTAAATTTTTAAAAAATTAAATAAAGTAAAACAAATGGAAAATTAAAAATAGAGCTTGCCTATGACTGTGCAATTGCACTCCTGGGTATTTACCCAAAAGATACAGATGTCGTGAAAAGAAGGTCCATCTGTGCCCCAATGTTCATAACAGCAATGGCCACAGTCCCAAACTGTGGAAAGAACCAATCTGCCTTTCAATGGACGAATGGATAAGGAAGATGTGGTCCATATACACTATGGAGTGTTATGCCTCCATCAGAAAGGATGAATACCCAACTTTTGTATCAATATGGCGGGGACTGGAAGAGATGATGCTGAGTGAAAGAAGTCAAGCAGAGAGAGTCAGTTATCATATGGTTTCACTTATTTGTGAAGCATAACAAATAGCATGGAAGATATGGGGAGATAGAGAGGAGAAGGGAGTTGGGGGAAATCGGAAGGGGAGGTGAGCGATGAGAGACTGTGGACTCTGAAAAACAGTCTGAAGGTTTTGGAGGGGACAAGAGCAGGAGGTTGGGTGAGCCCGGTGGTGGGTATTAAGGAGGGCACAGATTGCTCACAAAATACATCGAGTATTTCCCAAGGGTTGGATGAAAGATGCAAGAATGGTGTTGTTGTTGTTGTTTTTAACTTACCAACTGTAGCCATATCCATCTCAATTTTCTAAGAATGTATCTCTCCAACCAAAGATCGGTAAACTTACCATGGATGGTCCTAGTCACGTGCAAAGATCTTTCTAACCAACAAGAAATAAAAGCTATTTATAAAGTAGATGGAAATCAGAGTTACAACAGAGCTCCTACTGTCTCAAAGAAATTTACATATCAAATCAAGGAGAACGTGTCTACCCAGGAAGCTCCTCTACACCGTTCTGCACAACCCATTTCTCCCCTTCCTCCCCCACACCCAGATTTTAACAGAGGAGTTTTTTCAAGGTGGGAAAACCAGTGATGCATATTTGGGCTTCTGGAGATGGACAAATACAAGAGACTGGTATTATAGATCAATGTGGTTTTCCAAATTGGTTTTATTTCCCAGCTATCTTTGAAGAGATGTTCGAAGTTATGGACCTAATCAAGAAGCACTGCTCAAAATCCTATTCTATAAGGTCATGTTATTAACTGAAAAGGCAGGAAATACATAGGCCAACAAAAGAATTACATCCTCAAATGGATAAAAATGCAAATGCAGATGTCTGTGGTCTATATTCTTTCATAGGGAGAATGAGAGTCAAAAACCAAACCCAAATGAAGCAAAACCCCAAAACCAGTGCTCTTGGTTGGTGGTATGGACCTTCCAAAATGATGGAGGGAAAAATGCAGCTATGTGAGTGACTGATGTGTTAGTTAGCCGATTTTTGGTAATCACTTTGTAATACATACTGACAGCAAATCATCACATTGTAGGTCTTAAATTTACCATGTTCTGTGTCAATTCCATCTCAACAAACCTGAAAAAAAAAAAACACCTTTAAAATTCCTGATTTTCATGTTTTCACCTCTAGAGGTTACCTCCCAATGACCCAGAAATAGCAAAACATATCAGTCATGGACACTTTAGTGAGAGAGAGTTTCTCAGGTAGTTACACAGAAGAAACTGGAGATGGTGCCTTATATGCAAATATAAGGGTATTATGTGCAAATAGGGTATTTCCAGATGTGATGAAGTAAAGGATCTGGAGATGACACCATTGAGGATGAGGGTGGCCCTAAATCCAAGTAAGGTGTCCTTGTAAGAGACAGAAGAGGAGAAACAAACAGAGAAGAAACCATGTGAGGACAAAGCCAGAGATGGGAAGGGTGTGGCCATAAACCCAGGGACGCCTGGAGCCCCAGAAGCTGGAGGAGGCAGGAAGGACCCTCCCATGGAGGTTCAGGAGAGTGCACAGCCCTGCCCCACCTGGATCTCAGCAGCCCTTCCCCACCTAGATCTCAGACTCTGGTCTCCAGAACTGGGGGAGGTTACACTTATGTTGCTGTAAGCCCTCAGTCTGTGGTCATTTGTTACAGCAGCCCCAGGAAACAAATACACTTTTAAGAAAGATTCCAAGAAAATTACCTGCATGCTTAGCCAGTGGAAGTTTTGTGAGGGGATGCCGCCACTCAATATTAAATTTTTGAGAAATCATAAGCAATGGCACACCATGGTGTGCCATTCTTCTCACTCCAGAGGCAGCAGGCAAAAGGCAGGGGTAAGGTTGTTGATTGCAACCTTGCTTTTCCACAGAATCAGGAGGAAGCTATCTGAAATCAGGCTGAAGAGGAAGGGATAAATATACTCATGGTGCAGAAATCTATGCTATCTCCTTTAAAGTAAGGAAGATGCACTCACTGATCTTTTGGGGTTCTTTGATGGTAAAGTTGTATAATTCTGGGAGGCATTCCTCAACCACAGCTGAAATCAAAACAGTAATTACTTTTATGGGACCTTTCCTCCAAGGACACCGCGATGCTACCTGGATGTTATCTCCTCAAGCTTTGGAGGAAGGACAGTAATACTATGATTACTCCCACTCTTCTGTGGATCCAGGGGGCTCTAGGGGTTAGGGTATAACTTAGGGCCAACTAATAAAGCCAAATGCAGCCTCTCCACTAATTAAAACATTCTCCCTATTAATATTCACTAACAAAAATCTTCTAGCCACAGAGACCAGTCTTGGAAGTGCCCGTATGTTCTTCCAAAAAATTCCTTCTTTCTCTTACACACCTGGAAAATCATGAAATTATAGAACCAAAGCCACAGTCGACTTACAGAGTGGACCCATGATGGTGGCTTGATGCCCTGTGGAGCACCCACTTGTTATCTTCGTGGGGGTAATCCATAGGTAGGTGAGCAACTCAACGACATGATTGTAACCCAGGAAGAACTGGGCAAAATTCAGCCTACCATACTTGAAATGGAGCAAATAGTTCATCATAATTTTCAACTGAGCATCTCCTTCCTTTCTTTGCTGTGTGTTCAGAACCAACATCTGCAGCTGGGCCAGTCAACACAGCTAAAGCAGGGGAGATGCCTAAAGACAGAAATTCCCATGTGTGTCTTTAACAAGAGCAGAGAAGAGACAGAGTTGGGAAATCGGTCAAATCCAGACCGGGTTCTCTCAGTTGCAGCACTGTGGGCGTCTGGAGCTGAATGGTTCTCTGGGGTGGGACATCTTGGACACGGTCAGATGAGGAGCAGCATCTCTGGTCTCCACGGACCATGTGCCAGGAGCACCCCCTCCCCAGATACGACAACCCCAAATATTTCTACACATTGTCAAGTGTCCTCTGGGGCATGAAATCATCCTGTCTCCATTGTGAGCTCCGCTGAGTGGAGTGGAGCTCCACTCAGCTCTGCTGAACCAGTAGGAACTCATTCTTAGATTATTTCAAATGTTGTTTACTCATCACGCAAGATTCTGATTTTCTCATCCAGGTTGTTGATTTAGAATAGACTCTCTGTGATAGTCTCCCTCCCCATTTAAATATATGAATAAAAATTGAATGTAGCAATTTTCTCCTTGCTTTATTTTAATAATTTCTGCTGGAAAGAATTTAATATGTTGACTTGTGGTTCTTCACTTAAGAGACTTCTAAAAAGATCCACATATATCTCCAACTTCCTCCAAATTGACTGATATTCAATGACTCTTTTTTTTTTCAAAGATTTATTTAATATTTATTTATTAGCTTCAGAGAGAGCATGAGCAAGAAGGAGTGGTTGAGGCAGAGGGAGAAGGAGACTCCCTGTTGAGCAGGAAGCTGGACATAGGGCTCAATCCCAGACCCTGAGATTGTGTCCTGAGTTGAAGGCAGATGCTTAACTGACTGAGCCACCCAGGCGCCCTTATTCAATGACTGTTGCAACATCATTATTATAAAATATAAAAGAGAATACTCAACAGCATGAAAAAAATTTAAATATCTGTTATTAAAAACATACTCTTTTTTCCTCCCAACAGTTCATATAAACCCACATTTTCTGCTGGATGAGATAAACCCATCTCTTCATTATATGCTTTCCACTAAGGAAAAGTCCACTAGTAAAACATTAAATGGCAACCATTATGAGGTAAATTCAGAGACCAGAAACCTGGTTTCTTTTTTATTTTTAAGATTTTATTTATTTGACAGAGAGAAATCACAAGTAGGCAGAGAGAGAGGGAGAGAGTGAGAGAGAGAGAAGCAGGCTCCCCGTTGAGCAGAGAGCCTGATGTGGGACTCGATCCCAGGACCTTGAGACCATGACCTGAGCCAAAGGTAGAGGCTTTAACCCACTGAGCCACTCAGGCACCCCCAGAAACCTGGTTTCTAAATCAGCAAATCTGTTATGCCCTGTGTCAGCTTGTGATTTTCAATATTTTGTTATTCACTGAGTCACTGTAATGGTGCGCACTGCATTCTCCCATTCAGGGATTATAACAGATAGCAGAATGAAAGAAACAGAGGAAGGAAGGAAGGAAGATAGATTTTAGAGTAAACTTACTTGTATAGACTTTATGTCATTTTACTACCAAGCAAAGGTCACCCACCTCCATGACCTTTGATGAGCCCACTTACTTGTCTTCCTAGGAATAACATACATACCCTTAAACACATAAAATCCACATTTTGCAAGTATCTGCTCACAGGTGAAGGGATAAATTAAGTCTGGACGTCCCAAATCCAAGAGAATACCACCCAGCAATCATAAGGATTTCACTATGGATAATACAGTCAACAACCTTGAGGCATCTCCAAATTGAGTATGCTGAGTGAGAAAAGCCACACAAAACAGTATAGGATACCTCCTGATCCCATTTATATAAAATCCTAGAAAGTGCAAGGAAGATACATTACAAGTAAACTACCCTTGACGCTTCATTCTCCACCTTGCTAAGCATTAAAAATTCAAGCACACCGAGCTGGAATTACATTAACTCCCCATATTTTCTATTGAATTACATGAACTTAACGTATTTTACTTACTGGAAACAAGTTGTCTCTCCAGCTCCAGCATTTAGGGACAGTGTCCTGTGCGTCCAGCCTCCTGTCACAGTTCCTAGTGACTGCACTCATTATTATAATTAAACATTTATTAAGTACCATGGTGGGGGCACTGCTCAAGTCTGTCAATTATCTTTTTTTTTTTAAAGATTTTATTTATTTATTTGACAGACAGAGATCACAAGTAGGCAGAGAGGCAGGCAGAGAGAGAGGAGGAAGCAGGCCCCCCGCTGAGCAGAGAGCTCAATGTGGGGCTCGATCCCAGGATCCTGGGACCATGACCTGAGCTGAAAGCAGAGGCTTTAACCCACTGAGCCACCCAGGTGCCCCAAGTCTGTCAATTATCTTTATAGGTAAGCATAACCTACCAGGGCAGCTGGCACATACTTATTTAGCAAAAGGATATTTCATCGGAGCTCAACTGCTACCTAATATACATATATAATTAAGGGGACTTAATTAATTCAAATATGTTTTCTGACAGGATAATTTAAAAATTATGACATTGATGAGATGAATTTCTATTAAATAGGTTGATCTGCTTGTAGGAAACCCTATGTGTTTGTTTGTTAAGAAATAACACTGTTGATGTTTCCCTCTGTAGGACTCCAAATATTGACCGCCTTGCAGAGGACGGTGTGATGCTTACCCAGCACGTAGCAGCTGCATCAGTGTGCACTCAAGCAGGGCTGCTTTCCTAACGGGCAGATACCCTCTCAGATCAGGTTTGTCCTCTTTCACGTCTAACCGTGACTCTGGAAAAGAACATGATCCCTATATTAGAGATAGTAAAGCATGGGTCCACTGCTAGAGATACTAAAGCATGGGGAGAAAATAATGTAACCCCTCCATATTTTTACCAGATTAGACCCGGTAAGAGCCATAGAGCCCTGTAGGTAATGAGGTGACCCAGGCAGAGGGATTTGAGTAGGGAGTGGACCAAAAGTTTGAAGTCTGTGTGATGTCTTTGCATCCTTCTGCGGCTTGGTTCTAAAGATAAGGAACCTGCATATCAAGGGTTATCTCCTTTAGTTAAAGCCAACTCATTGTAGATGTTAACCATTTCTTTAAAAACCTGCACAGAAACACCTAAAATAGTGGACTAGCAGCTGAATAACCCGGGACTAGTGTTTGAATAACTGAGGACTGGCCTGGCCATGTGACTCTCACAAACTCTCCCATATGTGGGTCCCTGGCTTCTTCTCACGCCTCCAGGGAAGACAGAATTCTGGCTAATGTAAATTTATGTTCCACTATTCTTCCGCTCAACCAGATGTATGCTCAAAGCTTTGGAAATCTCAGAATGAATTCTCCAAGTTCCCAAACGATGATGGTTGAGATATGATCAGTCTTGGAGCCAAGTAGATCTTCTCAGATCTTCCTAGTGAAGACTGAGCTGCATTCATAAAATCAGTCTAGGAGGTACAGAACGTCTTTCAAGTTAGTGGTTCTTGACTGTATACTGCAGAGCTTTAGAAAAATATTTAATCTATGTTTTTTAAACACTTGAGTAATTGAGTGAATTGAGTTGAATAAGTTATCAGAGTCAGTGTGAATTATATCCATGCCTCCCTACTTTGTTAGCATACATGGATCATCTGGGGCATTTTATAACCATTCCAAATCCCAAATTCCACCCCCAACCAATTAGAATCACAATCTCTGGGGAGGCACAATCTCTGATTGGCTCAGTTGGCTAAGCATCTGACTCTTGGTTTCAGCTCAGGTCACAATCTCAGGGTCGTAAGATTGAGCTCCGCCTTGGGCCCCACTTTCTGTCTGGAGTCTGCATGACAGTCTCTCTTTCTCCATCAACCCTCTGCCTCTCTCCCAGCTCGCACTCTCTCTCCCTAAATTAATTAATTAATTTATTGATTAATTAAAATCTTAAAATAAAATCACAAGCTATGGATTGACAACCAGGTTTCAGAATATTTTCAAGCTACCCAAATGATTCCAAAGTCCAGACAAGTTTGAAAATCTCTGGATCATATCAAGAGTCTGGTGCAATTATAAAACCTTTTTAAATTCTCTTTCCTTTTTCACTTAATTCTCTATGTGTTTATAACCTTCACATAATAGGACAACAGTTCTTCTTGCTAAGTTTCCAATTAATGTTTCACAGCATATTTTAAATGAAAAAAAAATCAACATTATTATTGTCAGTATCATTATTATTAACGTGTCGTTGTCGGATGGTAACGTTTCTTTGAAAATGGTTCCCCAAAGGTATGGTTTCCAGCAACGGTTATCGTGTTGTTCAGTGGACCGGAGCATCTGGAGGGCTCCCAACCAATGAGACAACTTTTGCAAAAATATTAAAGACAGAGGATATGCCACTGGGCTAATAGGTATGTATATTTTGAAAGCATTAAGTACATTTCCTTTATATGGAGAGTGTAGTCAACCAAAAACCTGGGGAATGAAATGGTTTTGATGTAGTGGGATTGTCCACCAGGCAGAAAGCTCCACAAGTGCAGGAATGACCTGAGTACCCAGACTGTGTTGTGTGACGTAGATGCTGAAGATATATAAGTTTAATGAAATACCTGGCATTTCATAGTATTTGCTGATGCACCATGATAAAAAACAAAAAAAGTGGGGGGGACATTTTTTCCTAATATCAACAAGCTATTAACAATTTCCATAATGTTTTCCTTAAATTTCCAGAAATTCCTTAAATTCTGCACAGAAATGGGACTGTAGGGCTTAGTACTTCTCTGCTTCCATAAATAACGTGCTTATCTTTCTAGATGTCAATAAACCGTGTCATGTACAAACTGAAACACAATGAAGCATAGTAGTTTCTTGAGAGGGGACCACGCTGTCATTGTTGCCATCATGTTATAGTGTAATTTTTATTAAACTGTGCCACTTACTCATCATAAACAGCAAGACTAGCTGATACACTGAGTATTCAATCCAATAGACTTATTATAATTTTTTTGAGATAGAAGTCTATTCTCATGGAACACTCCTTGGAAAATCTCATGAGGTTTTCTGGATGAGAGACGGCCATTTGGGGTGGCAGGAAGACACAAAGGTTTCTATCAATGCTTTAATAGTGATGGGAGAAGATAAGCATCTGCATCTGCGATTGATTGAACTTGAAAGCTGTGCTCTGTAGAACCTCTGACCTACCATGACCCTGACTACCACTACAGTGGTTTAACAAGGAAAGGGACAGTTCCAAAGTCAGGAAATTGTTTACCAACACTGAGAACAGCAGATCGTTTTCTAGAACAATGTGAGCCCTCTGTGCCTTCCTTATTGCTCTGACACAGACCTTTGTAAATTTAGCTACAGTAGACTGAATAACAATCACCAAAGATATCCCATCCTACATGCCAAAAGCTAAAAAAAAAATTACCTTATATGGAGAAATGGTCTTTATAGATGTGGTTAAATGAAGGACCTTAAGATGAGATTTTCCTGGATTACTCAGGGGAACTTTATATGCAAGGTCAAGACTCCTTTTAAGACAGATATAGACATCAAAAAATGGGCAGAAGACATGAACAGACACATCTCCAAAGAAGACATAGAAATGGCTATCAGACACATGAAAAAGTGTTCATCATCACTAGCCACCAGGGAGATTCAAATTAAAACCACATTGAGATACCACCTTACACCAGTTAGAATGGCCAAAATCAAAGAGACAGTAAACAACGTGTGTTGGAGAGGTTGTGGAGAACGGGGAATCATCTTACACTGTTGGTGGGAATGCAAGTTGGTGCAGCCACTGTGGAAAACAGTGTGTAGATTCCTCAAGAAATTAAAAATAGAGCTTCCCTATGACCCTGCTATTGCACACCTGGGTATTTACCCCAAAGATACAGATGTAGTGAAGAGAAGGGCCATCTGTACCCCAATGTTCACAGCAGCAATGGTCACAGTCGCCAAACTGTGGAAAGAACCAAGATGCCCTTCAACGGATGAATGGATAAGGAAGATGTGGTCCGTATACACTATGGAGTATGATGCCTCCATCAGAAAAAATGAATACCCAACTTTTGTATCAATATGGCGGGGACTGGAAGAGATTATACTGAGTGAAATAAGTCAAGTAGAGGGAGTCAATTATCATATGGTTTCACTTATGTATGGAGCATAACAAATAGCATGGAGGACATGGGGAGATGGAGAGGAGAAGGGAGTTGGGGTAAATTGGAGGAGGAGATGAACTATGAGAGACTGTGGACTCTGCGAAACAAAAACGAGGGTTTTGGAGGGGCGGGGATTGGGGGATTGGGTGAGCCTGGCGGTGGGTATTAAGGGGGGCACGGATTGCATGGAGCACTGGGAGTTGAATCATGGAACTCTTCATCAAAAATGAATGCTGTACTGTACGGTGACTAACATAATAAAAAATAATAAAAGAAATCTTAAAAAGTAGAAATCATTTGTTACTGTTTTGTACAGCAGAGGAGTATGAGAATGGGAAAAGTGAACAAAATTTCACAGAGAGGGATATTTAAGCTTTCTGACTGGTAAAGAGAACCATTTTCACATTTGTATCTTTTTTTTTTCTTTTTTTCAACACCTGCAGGATTAGATCTTCAAAGGCCAGTGATCAGTGGCACTTGAAAGTATCTACAACACAGGGTTGCAGTGCTATCTTTAAACGCTGGTATTTCCAAGGCTCTAGGAAGGCCACCAACACTCCCACAGGAACAGGGACAAACCCAAGCAAAGGTCTGGAAAACACAACCACCCCCTTGCCACCTTACCCCCCCCCCCCGAGAGGTAGCAGTGTGCTTTAACACATCTGTGTCAGCTGGGGTAATTACTTAAACCCTCTGAAATTCATTTTCTCCTTGGGAAAACGGAGGTCATAATACTTGCCTCACAGGAGTTGCATGGCGTGTTTAAAAAACACATTTATCTGAGCTGCAGGAGCTGAGCCCTCGTGGTCTGGCAGCTTCCCTCCTCGTTGGGGGAACACCCCTTCTCCTTTGTCTGTTTTGTTCCCAAGCAACCAGAAAACCAGCCTAATCTCACACATCTCTCCTTTGCAGCCCTAAACTTCTTTTGAGTCCTTGAGAATTATCTTGATCTTAACATGCTTTGCAAGTTTTTTTTTTTTTTAATGGAAAATGCATGTATGAGCATATAAGAACAACACGTCAAAAGGCTGTTTTTATGTAATTTTGTCACGGAAATATACACAGAAGAAGTACAATTGCAAGTGTGTGGCTTGGGACATTTCCACCAAGTGAACCCAAGGGTCACCAGCCTCCAGAGTATCTCATTTACCAAGTATTTCATATTAGCTTTTCCCTTTTTCTTTTAGAATTTGTAGGATTTTGAGTTTTGTTTCTTCTGAAATTCTCATTTTGCTTTCTCTCTCTCTCCCTCTGTCTCTCCCTCTCTCCCTCCGTAGGCAATCTCCATAGCAAGAAGAAATGCCTTTCTCAACAGAACAAAATTCTATGTTTCAAATGAGGACAAAAAACAGATCTGAAGGAAACAAAGAACAATACATCTTAGTGTCTTAAAAAGGAGCTCGTTCAGGTATTTGTTACATGGTCAAGGATGAGTGTCAAAACCTAACTGAATTTCAGCTGAATTAAGTGTATTTTCCAGATAGATCAGTTTTATTTTTAGATAGCAATGTGTACAAAAGCAATGTCCCTCCAGCCTGTGTGCCCTCAATGAAAAATTTATAGGTCAATGCGTAAATATGTGAGAAGGTACAGTTTTTAAATTGTCCATTTTATCGACTAATAATTTACATACAACAAAATAGTATCTGTTAGGTGTCAAGACCAACGACATTTGACAAAGAAAAAAAAATGAATGTTATACTAATGTATCCACCTGAAAATCTCTGTCCCCCTCAAATCCAAGCCCTGGGCAATCACGGATTTGCTTTCTCCTACTCTTGATTCTATTGTCCTTTTCAAGAATTTCATATAAATAGAATAGTACTATAACACTATATGTACTCTTTTTGGTGCCTTATTTCTTAATTTCAGGATCGTGGCTTTGAAGTTCTTCCATGGGTGTCATGTACATCTGTGGTGTCTTCTTGTTCACTGTTGCATAATACTCCATGCTATGCAATTTGTTTATCTGTTATTCTATCAATGAAAAACAGAACTCCAGTTACTCTATCAATGGACTGGAAGGAATTAATGGCTATTATGAATACAATGTTCATAGAAAAGCCCAAAAACTGAAGTTTAGGAGAAAGGAGAAAAAAATCTGATAAAGATATGGCAAAAAACTCAGTTCCATAAAAAGACAAACAAACCAATTCTTTTTTTCTAATTTATTTTTTATTTATTTGCAGCATAACAGTATTCATTATTTTTGCACCACACTCAGTGCTCCATGCAATCCGTGTCCTCTCTAATACCCACCAGCTAGTACCCCAACCTCCCAACCCCGCCACTTCAAACCCGTCAGATTGTTTTTCAGAGTCCTTAGTCTCTCATGGTTCACCTCCCCTTCCAATATCCCCCAACTCCCTTCTCCTCTCTAACTCCCCATGTCCTCCATGCTATTTGTTATGCTCCACAAGTAAGTGAAACCGTGTGATAGTTGACTCTCTCTGCTTGACTTATTTCACTCAGCATCATCTCTTCCAGTCCCGTCCATGTTGCTACAAAAGTTGGGTATTCATCCTTTCTGATGGAGGCATAATACTCCATAGTGTATATGGACCACATCTTCCTTATCCATTCGTCCATTGAAGGGAATCTTGGTTCTTTTCAGAGTTTGGCGACCGTGGCCATTGGGGTACAGATGGCCCTTCAAACAAACCAATTCTTAACTAGTTTGTTTGGAAACCACTGTGTTCTATAAACATCCCTGAGTGGTGCTTTTCATGACCCCGTGTCTCACTCCTCTCGGGTGAATACCCTTGGAATGCATGACTTCATAAGCATGTTTTCAGTAGTGTTTTTATGCCATGTCACTGACTCAGTTTATTCACACAGGGAAGTCATAGTGGATTAATTCCTTTACGCAGTGATACACTACAAACTGACTCTGTATTTCATCCTGATACTCCTAATCTTTTAGGGAAGCATTGAACTGAAGAGATAAGGGGCTAGAAGCCAGAAGACAGCTAACATTAGCCTCAAAGGAGCAGAAAGTAAGGCAAGACATGGCCATCTAGAGGTAGTGTGAACCCTATGAATGAGTCTTGTAAACCATGGACAAGCTTCCTGCAAGAGAAAACAGTGTTCTTCTTCTTCTTCCTCTTTTTTTTTTTTTTAAGATTTTATTTATTTGACAGACAGAGATCACAAGTAGGCAGAGAGGCAGGCAGAGAGAGAGGAGGAAGCCGTCTCCCTGCTGACCAAAAAGCCCAATGCAGGGCTCAATCCCAACACCTTGAGATCATGACCTGAGGTGAAGGCAGAGGCTTTAACCCACTGAGCCACCCAGGCACCCCAACAGTCTCCTTTTCTACTAGAAGCAAGCTTGTGAGCCTAAATTCAGTATCTGTTTTATACAAGTGAATCTTAAAATCAAACACCCTCCCGGGATGCCTGGGTGGCTCAGTTGGTTAAGCAACTGCCTTCAGCTCAGGTCATGATCCCAGCATCCTGGGATCGAGTCCCACATCGGGCTCCTTGCTCAGCAGGGAGCCTGCTTCTCCCTCTGCCTTTGCCTGCCATTCTGTCTGCCTGTGCTCGCTCTCTCCCCCTCTCTCTCTTTGATAAATAAATAAAATCTTTAAAAAAAAAAAAAAAACACCCTCCCATCTGAAAAAAAAAAAAAAATCCCCCAAAATAGTATGTGATATCTGGTCACAAACTTCTTCATATATCAATGAGGAAACTATAAACATACTCAGCTGTGTCATATGACCAGGACCATGATTTATAAGTGGTAGGTTTTATAAGACAAAACAATAGGGTGTGACTTTGAAATTCTTTGATGAGGTGATATAGTTTTGTTATGTCAAATCACTCATTCAGCCAAAAGTTTCTTCTGTCGCTCTCAGCCCACAAGAACGACTCGGAGACTCACGTAGCGGCGAACCTTCTTCTTTAATCGCTTTTTTCTTCTTCTCCCCCTTTACCCTCGGCGCATGCGTTTTTATACAGGCAGTGTTAACCAATCAAAATGCAGTGTTCATGCACCTCCCGCGAGAGTGGACCTAAATGAACAGCCAATCATATTCAGTCCCTTACAGCTCTTAGAGTAGGCCTCCTGTACTGGCTCCCGACATTCTTCCTCTATTCTTACCTTTTTAAAAGCCTTATGACCATGAATAGATTCTACTTACCCCTTCTCAGTGATCCTTCCAGTCCTATATCCTACTTTCTCTAAGAGGGCTGAAAATGTAGGATTGCTTCCCAGGAGTGTCATTGAGGATGGTTGAAGTGAATTATTTCAAAGTCTTGTCCCCAGAACCATTGGCTCAAAACGGTTGTCCTGATTTCTGCTTTAAGAATGAATAGGCAAGATCCTGACAGACCCATCTTCCCAGAGATCATAGCTATGACCTCTACACAAAATACAAAAATAAAGTAGTGAAAGCTCTGTAGAGTGGATGGGGAGGGGGAAAAGGGCAGATTCTGGGGGGAAAAGTCGACATTGGGAAGAAGGAGATATCCAGAGCTGAATTTATTCTACTTTTTAAGGCTCTGAATCCACAAGTGTTCTACAGATGATACCACAAGGGGCAGTTAAACCTCAGAAAGGGTTCAAGCATAGACGTCAAAACATCCAAAACGGATGTAAAGGAAGGTGAACATCACAGAAAGAAAAGAAAGAGCCCGAGTGAGATTGTTGTAACACTGCACAAAATCTTCACCCAGATCTGTATCTGATGCCAGAACCATGCACAGGCCAGACAAATAGAAAACAACCAGTTAAAGAGAAAAGATTGGAAGGGGATTGATGTGGGAAACAGAGGCAGAAGAAAATCATTAAAATTCCTCACCTACTGACCAGCCCTTGAAACAGACAGAGTGGCTCTCCCCTGGGGACTCAACTGCCCTCACCTTGAGGTTTTGCTAAGAACAATCCTAGCCTGACTGACCCCCTACCCCGACAGGTCCAACCAGGATCCTGTAAGTCTACTTCAACAATTCCTTTAGGAAACTTTATCTCTCAACCTCCAAGAGAGTGTCAAGAATCATTCCCAAGCATATGGCCCTCTGATATACATCTAAGGGATGTCTCAAGAAGATTTTTACTACTGGTAATAAATAACCTTTCTCCCAAGGTCCTCAATGCCCTGAATACCTTGCTTCCAAAAATACTTGGAGACTTACACCATTCCTAATCCCCTTTGTCCTCACCCACTGCCGAGTCCACCCCTACTCTGACTGTAATCTAATTTGGGGTCCAAGTCCCTACTCCATTGTGCTGGTTATACTTGGGCCCAAGTTAAATAAACCCTCATGTGATTGCATCAGTGTTGGCTGCTTGGTGTCTCTCAGATGCGAAAACTCGGGTACAACATTTGGAGGTCCCACTGAGATCTGGAAGACTTCCAGGAGCCCAACCCAGAGAGTCTTGACTGGCTGGTGAGTGCACTCCTTTTTATCTATTTGCGTGCATACTTTGGGAGCTGCAATCTGCATTTTTACCCGTAGGAATTCCAACTTGTATCTGAGTCGACATTGGCTCAACTGGACGCATGGCGGGCCATCGACCAGGGGTCTTGGGAGTGATGAAGTCCCAGAACCTAAGTCAGGTTCGGTGGGGTGA
Source organism: Mustela nivalis (assembly GCF_964662115.1). NCBI lineage: Eukaryota > Metazoa > Chordata > Mammalia > Carnivora > Mustelidae > Mustela > Mustela nivalis. Next base: position 131,948,880 of record NC_139040.1, read on the forward strand.
GGAGGTTCGGAGCCGACGACTAAAGAAAGAATTCTTAAGACGTCATTGGTGCAAAATGGTGGTTTATTAAAGCACGGGGACAGGACCCGTGGGCAGGAAGAGCTGCTGCCCCGGGTTGTGAAGGTGGGCATGTTATATACCCCACGGTTGGGGGAGGTGGTGAAGGAATGGGATATTTCGACAGAGTTCTCACATGCTAGGGAGGGTCTACAAGGTGCCGGGGGGGGGGGGAGTCTTTGCCCTTATGGCCTGATCAATGTCGTCTTTAGGTCAAGCACTAACATCAAGATAATGGGGGATTCTTGGTGAAGCATTATGATCTGGCTATCATTTACATTCCTTTCTACCCCAGTCTCCTCCAGTTTATGGTGGGAGGGGGACATTAGGGCTTCAGGAACCAAGAGTTATTTGCCTCTGGAAATTTGTGCTATTGATAAGGTAACCTCCCTGTTTAGGTCTCTAGGACATCTTGTAGAGCAAGAGAGATTCCTGTTCTGCAGGATTGCGATCCCTGCAAGTTAACTATTTATAGTTTTATGGCAGTCAGGGGTGCCTGAGGAATGCTACACATATGGAGGGGAGCGGGTGGAGAGGGGGTGCAAGGCGCCAGCTTTTGCTTTGTCCTCAGCCAGCCTCCTGCTCCCTCATCAGGAGATGTCCCTTGTCCCCGCAGGGGGTTCAAGTCCCCCGCTGTTTCAGGAGGTTAGAGTCCCCCTAAGCAGTCACCTGTGGGTTCGAGTCCCCTGCCATTTCAGGGAATTAGAGTCCCCATAAGCGGTCACCAGGGGATTTGAGGTCCCCACGTTTCAGGGGGTTGGAGTCCCCCTAAGCAGTCACCAGGGGGTTCATGGTCCCCCAAGGCAGCCAGGCATCTTGTTTTTGTTGTCAGATGTGCTGTTTGTTAAATGTATGGGAATTTCGTCTATTGTGTTTTTTGTTAAGTTTATGGGGATTTTTGGAAGAGAAATCCCTTGCCCCTGCCTGGAGGACGAGGTCCTCATCTGAGAGGAGAGCCAGCTGCCGTTGCAGTCAGATTCTCCCTTAACTTCCTTTCAGTTCTGTCTTCGCGGCCACAACGGATCATTTGTCTGTGTGAGTGTGTTCTTGAAATTGTCATTGGTTGTCTTTGTCTTGTCTTTTTGCTGCTTGTTGTGTCACTCTTCTCTAGGGGACTGAGGAAATCCCCACTGGCGAGTGTCTTTAGGGGGCCGAGAATGGTAATAAAACCCAAAAACTTGATGCCCTCTCTCTGTTCCTATTCTTATATAAAGTTGTCTCTGGGCACGGGATGGCCACCTAAGTCACCAGGACGGCTGCCAATCTTAAGACTCCCATGTGAGGTTTCCTCTTGATTGATCTAATGTGATCCCCTCCACATCCCTGGTCTAGCCACTTCTGGCCACGAGACCTCCACTGGGAGCCAGCCAAAACCAGTACCCGATTGAATTAAAATGCAACCGTGGACCTTTTCCTAGGGAAGTTGGCTATAAGGACCACATGTGTTGGAATGTTGCATAGACCATGATGGGTTTCAGTCTTTACTGTTTCTTGTCAATGTCTTCTACTAACTCCTTAAAGCTATACCTTCATTGCTCTACACCAGGACCCCGATCTAAGGGCCTTTTGCAGAATAAGCCTTCTAGTAAACCCAGGTTGCTGGGCCATCCCTAGTAAAGGGGACTCTGACTTTCTCTCTCTATGTTCCTCCTAATAGATGGCTTTTCCCTCACTCATTTCCCGTGTTAATGGCTATAACTGGAGCCAACTGGGGTTGGTCTAACTTGAGACAGAGACTTTAAGGAATATTCCCAAGCAGCTGCTGAAACTGCTTTGTTTCAGGAAAGTTCCCTGCTTTTTCTGGCCGGTCATGGACTGCCTAACTCCTTCCCCCTTGCTGGCGGGAAAGCATGGCGTCTGCTCCTCTGCTGGAATTGATGAGCTCTAGTGCCGGGAATCCTTTCTCTGCCTTCTGGCAGCACTTTGTTCTTCTGTCTCCCCCCTTCTGTTTCTGCACCAACGTGCGTGCAGCCTACATGACTGGCCTCTAGACCATGCACCAAGGCTCCTGCCCTCTTTACTGACAAGGAGCAAGAAGAGCGCCCCCTGGACCTAATACCCCCCACTCTGGATCTTCCCACCCATGTCTCAGGTAAACATTCAAAGTGGAGTGGGCCCAGGTGGAACATAAATCAGTATTTGAACTAAGTTAAGTTTGTTGGTTTCATTAAGATAGACATGTTTTTTAAGCTATTAGCGATAAATGTGAAACTTCAATCACAATTTACTGAAGGTCAAATAAGCTCATGTTATTTATTAAAATTTGTTAGCAAAGAGACGACTAAACTAATGGTTAATTGTCTGTCAAAATTTTTAATGGGTAATTGCTGAGATAGCTTTCAAAGTCTTTGGTAACCTGAAAGTTTACAGTTTTGCTTGGATAACAAATAAAATTAAATTTTTTGGACATCTAGGCCTTTTTCCAAATAGGATAAAGTGCTAAATCATTGAGTACTGGATGTATATTTGTGCTTTTGACTTCTTACAGCAAAGAAAATAAGAGTATTTAGATCTGTTGGTAAGCATGTTTTGTGCTTAACTGATTTATAATTTGCCATTTAAAGAATTTTATTATAACCATTCACAATTGGTTAATAGCTGATAATTGTTAATAACTAAAGGTGTTTCTAAGAGTACAAAATTCTGCTAACTGTAAGACTGATGGAAATAAAGAAAGCAACTCTGTATGTAGGAAAGTAGAAGATATGTAAGAAAGATTTAAGGAATGGGAGTACATTTTGTTGAAGGTAAAAGAAGGTAATTTTGTCCTAAAGGAGATGGTTGTTTGGAAGGAAATTACTTGGGACAAAACCTAAATGCAAAGGAAAGTTGTAGAAGGTTTATGAAGGGAAATCTTTGGAATGGAATTTAGGATGGTCAGGACGGACAAAGATTGAAATGAATGGGTTTTAAAGATACATTGGTGTAAGACTGAAATTCTCTCTGTTCAAAAGGACAAAGTTAGATTAATTGATATGCTGTTAAGATAATGTAAATGGCTTTCCCTTTGCCTGCCCAGAAAAACCAGTTTCTGTGTTTTGTTTTATCAGATCTTTAACATCACTAATCCTATCTAAGCAGGTGCTTTAAAAGGTTTTAACAAACTTCCCCAAGATTTAAATCTCGAACTAAGTCTTGATTCTCTTGTAAAACATGTTTATCTTCAAGGAGATTCATATAAAGGACTTTTAGGACAAATACAGGTATACAATATATTAAACTAAAATGGATAAGAATTTCCAGAACTAACTAAAGCTGCATTCAAACTAAACCAGAATTAGTAACATGGGACAAAATGAACTAAAAGATTATAGTGTTATGTCTCTTGTTTTAGACAATGCTGTTTCTCTAATGTTTGCTTTTCCAGACTGGGGATACTTTTTTCTTAAGATGTCTGTGACTTACAGAAATGCAAAAATATTTATTTGCAAACAAATCAAAGCATTCAACTTTTCTCTCTATCTGAACCCTCTGAAGCTCAAAAGGTCTCAGAGGTATTCTTTCTTCTATGGCAATCAGTCATTTGCATAAGTTCAATAAGAATCTGTTCTCCTTGCAACAGGACACCATGGTTGGTTTGGTTTCTAAGACAAATCTAGACCTGATGCGAAGTCATTACAGTCAGGGAATGTCCCAAAGTGAGCTTTGAGGCTCTTTTTACGAGGAGGGCTATTCTATGCTTCGCTAAAACTCTGGTTATTTTATCAAGTTTTCCTTGGTAAAATAACCAAGGAAATAACCAAGGAAAATAACCAAGGAAAACTCTGGTTATTTTACCAAGGCTTTGACTGGAATGTCATATTTGAGAAAGACATGCATAGACTCAGATATGACCAGACAGCTTAAAGGAACTAAGGTTGACTTTATAAAACCTGGAGCTGTAAAGACCTTTGGAACTGTTGGCCTGATGCCATGCTTACAGTGTTCCCAGCAGCCTCACCAGATGAGTAAAGAATGTCACTCCCTGGTAAGTGCAGGAACCACAGGAAGAGGAATTCACCCAAATCTGACAGGTATTGCAGGCATGTCTGAAGGCAAGTATGTGGCTTGGCTTGTGGCCCGCAAAGGCTACTAAAAGTTCAACCTAGAAATTTCTTATTAAAAGTTCCAGCAAAGCAGATTCTAAAAGATCTATATGTTCACACACTGTTCTTGCTGAGCTAATGTAAATAATTAGGCCAAGTTTGTTAAAACTTGTTTTTCAAATGAATTAGTCCTGATTTAGCTATCTCTGGAAATGAGAGTATTTTTAGAGAGAAAAATTATGTTTTAATATCACACCTTTATGGGTGTTAAATTCTAAATTTGATTGTATTTCAATGTTTGTTTGCCTAAGCTAGACAACTTGAGGGGTAAACTTCAGAGAAGTTGCACAATACCTCGTTTAGAGGATCTTGCCTAAAATTCTGAAGGGATAATAATAGAACCCATTGTGCACATAACTTAAATATTTAAACAACTGGTAAAAATGGGATAGATTCCCCAACAATTGTATAACTTAACTATCACCTTGTGTGTGGCAGGGATAATGAAACTGCCTAAAAGCCAGCATAACCCACTCCATAGGATTAACTATGGACTTGTGGAGATAATGGATGACCCCACTTTCTTTATGATTGAATTGGATGATGCATGTGGGACTTCCCTTCTCTCTTGACAAGTTTTCTCCCACTTGCCAGTAATCCTCTGTAATCAGGATATTGTTAAGGCTGGACCACTCAAAGGGCTTCTTAATGGCTTCATCCCTTAGTCATATTTATCCTAGAAGCCACCTCTGTTGAGGTACAATTGCAAACAAATGCTTTAGCGAAGCAGAGAAGAGCCCTCCTCGTAAAAAGAGCCTCAAAGCTCACTATGGGACATTCCCTGACTGTAATGACTTCATGTCAGATCCAGATTTGTCTTAGAAAACAAAGGCTACCAATGGATGATAGAGGCCAACTGATTAAATACTGGGATACATTTACAGATATAAATACCCAGATTGAGGCTCTACAGGATCCTTCTCTCTCTCTCTCAGTGATTGCCAAAAATCTCCCTTTTGGACTTCTCATTCTTATATACTTATTAATCTTAATGTGTTGCCTTGTTCAGTGTTTCTCTACTTGGTGCCAATACTCCATTACTGCAATGAGTTCACGACGACAGATGATCTTACCACTTGCAGAGCCACTTCTTCACTGTCAGCTCTGGATTCAGCTGCCTCTGCCTTTTGTAACTCCCCTACACATTCCTCAACTGATCAATGTTGACCCGAGTAGGTAGGGACAACTCTACACCCCTATTCAGCAGGAAGAAGTTACAGAAGATGAGACCTTCCACCTTCAACAACCTTAAAGATTTAAGGGTAAAAATTGTTCAGGGGGGAGTGATGTGGGAAACAGAGGCAAAAGAAAATCATTAAAATTCCTTACCTACTGACAAGTCCTTGAAACAGACAGAGTGGCTCTCCCCTGAGGACTCAACTGCCCTCACCTTGAGGTTTTGCTAAGGACAATCCTAGCCTAACCCCCTACCCCAACAGGTCCAACCCGGATCCTGTAAGTCTACTTTAACAATTCCTTTAGGAAACTTTATCTCTCAACCTCCAAGATAGCATGGAGAATCATTTCCAAGCATATGGCCCACTGATACACATCTAAAGGGTCTCAGGAGAAGATTTTTACTACTGGTAATAAATAACCTTTCTCCCAACAATAGCTAGCCCCTCAAGGTCCTGGAGACCTTGCTTCCAAAAATCCTTAGAGACTTACATCATCTTTAATCCCCTTTGTCCTCACCCACTGCTGAGTCCACCCCTACTCTGCCGGTAAGAACTCTGACATAATCTAGTTCGGGGTCCAAGTCCCTACTCCAATATGCCAGGTATAATTGGGCCCAAGCTTAAGCTTGTTAAATAAACCCTCATGTGATTGTATCAGTGTTGGCTCCTTGGTGGTCTCTTGGACATGAAAATTCAGGTAGAACAGGGATTCTGAGCTGCTACCTACTAGCCAAGGCTTTCAATTTAGTCCAATCAAGTTAATTCCCTGATAAATAAAAAACATCAGCACTTTTTGTAAATATAAAAGAAACCAGAATCCCCATGCATCACATTCAAAATATTCAAGACAGAGTCCAAAATCACTCCATGTAGAGACTCAGGAGCATGTGACCCACTCTCAAAAATAAAACCAACAAATAAAAATATTAACAGAAACTAACCCCAAGATGGCCTAGATAAGGACTTGAAAGCAACTGAAATCTTTATGTTCAATGAGATAAAGGAAAATATGCTCCTAACAAATAATAAATCTCAGCAAAGACATAGTAACAATGAAATATGAGTGAAATGTAAATTCTACAATCAAAATGTAGAAGATAACAAAAATTCACTGTAAATGCTTAAGAACTAAATAGGGCACAAAGGGAAGAGACTCAATGACTTGAAAACAGATGAGCAGAAATTATCCAATTTTCAGATCAGGGAGAAAAAAATTGTTTTGTCTTAAAAACAATATCAGAAAGTCTAAATTAGGGGTGCCTGGGTGGCTCAGCGGGTTAAAGCCTCTGCCTTCAGCTCAGGTCATGATCTCAGGGTCCTGGGATCAAGCCCCGCATCGGGCTCTCTGCTCAGCAGGGACCCTGCTTTTCCTTGCCAACTTGCCTTCCTCTCTGCTTACTTGTGATCTCTCTCTGTCAAATAAATAAATAAAATCTTTAAAAGTCTAAATTAGACTCACAGAGGAGAAGGTAGCAAGAATACAAGAGAAACAGTATTGAATAAATAGAAAATTTCCAAAATTTTCTGAAATCCATAAATTTACAGATTCAGGAAGCTCAGCAAAAGCCAAGTAGGAGAAGTATGAAAAAAAAAAAAATATCTCATGCACATCGTAAACAAAATGCTAAAAACCAAATGCAGAAGGAAAATTTTGAAAGCAGTCCAAGAAAAATAATACAAGAGGTCCAAGGGAACATCAGTTCCAATGACTGACAAATACTTGTGAAGAATAGGGAGACTGAGGGACTGACATATTTAAAGTGAAAAAATCAAAGAAAAAACAACATGTGAATCTGCAACCTGTGAAAGTACCCGTCAGGAATGAAGATGGAATAAGGTTTTCGGATAGATGTTAAGGAATATGTAAAAGGTAAAAGAAGTCCTCATATAAAGACCTGCAATGTTAAAAAAGAAAAATACTAATGTACTATCCTTAGTCTGAAAGGTAATGATGACTAATGAAGACACAAGTCCCCAGACACAAAGAACGGAAGAAATAGGCAACAGTGAGCTAAACATAAAAGACAACTTTTTCCTCTTGACTTCTTTAAGATGTATGCCTGGTTTAGGGACGCCTGGGTGGCTCAGTTGGTTGGGCAGCTGCCTTCGGCTCAGGTCATGATCCCGGCGTCCTGGGATCGAGTCCCACATCGGGCTCCTTGCTCGGCGGGGAGCCTGCTTCTCCCTCTGCCTCTGCCTGCCATTCTGTCTGCCTGTGCTCGCTCTCTCCCCCTCTCTCTCTCTGATAAATAAATAAAATCTTTAAAAAAAAAGAACTAAAAAAAAAATATGTATGCCTGGTTTAAGTGTGGAGATTCCTGAAGAAATTAAAAATAGAGATTCTCTATGACCCTGCAATTGCACTACTGGGTATTTACCCCAAAGATACAGATGGAGTGAAAAGAAGGGCCATCTGTACCCCAATGTTCATAGCAGCAATGGCCACGGTCGCCAAACTGTGGAAAGAACCAAGATGCCCTTCAATGGACAAATGGGTAAAGAAGATGTGGTCCATATACACTATGGTGTATGATGCTTCCATCAGAAAGGATGAATACCCAACTTTTGCATCAGCATAGATGGGACTGGAAAAGATTATGCTGAGCGAAATAAGTCAAGCAGAGAGAGTCAGTTATCATATGGTTCACTTATTTGTGGAGCATAACAAACATCATGGAGGACAAGGGAAGTTAGAGAGGAGAAGGGATTTGGGGGAAATTGGAAGGGGAGATGAACCATGAGAGACTATGGACCCTGAAAAACAATCTGAGGGTTTTGGAGGGGCAGGGCGGGAGGTTGGGTGAGCCTGGTGGTGGGTATTATGGAGGGCACAGATTGCTTGGAGCACTGGGTGTGGTGCAAACAATGAATTCTGGAACACTGAAAAGAAATTTAAAAAATAAATAAAAATTAAAAATATATATATACACCCGGTTTAAAGCAAAATAATCACACTATCTGTGGCTATATACCACATGAAGTTGTAATACATACAACTCCTACAGCATAATGATGGAGTGCTGACAAATAAATGTAGAGACTAGCAAAGTTTTCCATTTTATGGAAAGTGATAGGATATTAACTGTAATTAGACCACAATAAGCTACACATATATAATTTCTAGATCCTTAACTAAAAAATGTAGAGGAATAGCAAAAAAGACCAAAGATAAAAGACAATACTGAAAGAAAAAAAAAAAAAACAGGTAACACAAAGAAGACAGAAACATAGCTATTGTTGTGGCAAACAGGATTGGAAGACCCAAAGTCAATCATAATAATTACATTAAATGTTAATGGACAAAACATTCCAATTAATACCAGAGGTGATCAGAAGGGATTAAAAAAAAAAAAAAGCAACACCCAATTATATGATGTCTAGAAAACAGGCACTTTTTTTTTTTAAATTAGCCTTTTTTTTTTATTTGATAATAGTGGACACACAATGAGAAACAGCTTAAATATAAAGCCACACATTGGTTAAAGTGATGAGAAAATATACACCATTTAAATACTACACAAAATTTAAATTTTTAAGGAAATTTTAATTTAATTAAGTTTTAACTCTAAGGCTATGTTTATCTTAGCTTAACTGGACTCAAAGATAAAGAACATTAACGCATGCAAAGAGATAAATTATGTAAGGATCAAAGGTTTAATTCGTCAGGGAAACAATTGCTTAAAAACTTGTAATACCAGAGAACTTCAAAATACGTGAAAGCACACTTGGAAGGATAAGAACTCTAAAATAATAGGGGCACCTGGGTGGCTCAGTGGGTTAAAGAAAGCCTCTGCCTTCGGCTCAGGTCATGATTTCAGGGTCCTGGGATCGAGCCCCGCATCGGGCTCTCTGCTCAGCAGGAGGCCTGCTTCCCCCTCTCTCTGCCTGCCTCTCTGCCTGCTTGTGATCTCTGTCTGTCAAATAAATAAATAAAATCTTTTAAAAAAAGAACTCTAAAATAATAGCTATGTATGTTTTTAAAACTTTCACCATCATTATCAAAGAACTTGAGTAGGTAGTTCTGGGTTGACAATTTTTTTCTCAGTTGGAGGAGATAATTCTCTGTTGTCTTGTGGCTTCCTTGGGGCCCTAGCAAATCTACTCTTGTTTTAATTCTTTTTACTTCATGGGAAATCTGATGTTTCCCTCTGATTGATTTAAAGTTCTTTTGTTGGTCTTTTGTAATCTGCAGTTTTCCCATGATTGTCCAAGGAATGGATTTATTCCTTTTTATGCTGTTTAGAATTGTTTTCTAAGTATGCTTCCTGAATGCCTTATATCTATCAAAAACATGTTCATCCATATTTCTCTATTTTAAATACGGCCTCATCTCTATTCTTCCTACTCTGTACTTCATGGAATATGATGAATTACAATTGAAGACAATTACAACATCCATTATAGTAACATTGATTGAGTATTCACTGTACATATAGTGATTTCAGGCGAATTAATGCATGTAGTGTTCACAGCTACTCCACCCAGTACTCTGGTTTCCCCCATTTTACACATGAAAACACCAAGACACAGCAAGTCCTCCCCAATCAAAGGTTACCAAGAAGAAGAACCAAGGCCTGTAGGTGGGAATTTTGTAAGACAGAAAGAGAAGGAAAAGAAGAAAAGGCAGGAAATCAAGGAGTGGAAATGAGTAGGACATCACTTCCAGCGTTCTGTACATCATCTGCTTCAGGTTGAAACAAAATATTTATCATCACTGATGATAAAAATAAGATGTCTGGGTTGAGGATCTGCAAGTAGAAGTTTCTACCGTAACTACATAAATACAATACTATCAGACCTACCACTTCTAATCATCTTCTAAGAACCAGAGACCCATAAGAATCTCCAGAAGGTCACCTTGGTCTATCTTCTTGCTTGAACAATGACACAATTGTATAAAAACATGACACCACAAATGCTTTACTCCAGGTACACTGGTGTCCAGGTCCACTTTCACTACATTGAGCTCCTGGACAGGACTTGAAGAAAGAACTGAAATCTCAGGGTTTAAAAAAATGGTGGAAAGCATAATTATTTGTCCCACATGGAATGAATGAGTCAGCTGAGAGTTGTTTCCATGACCTCTGTAACAGTGTGTGGGTGGTGGGGAACAAGTGTCCCCTTTCTGCTCACCAAGCAGTGGAGAGGATGTCATATTCTTTGTCACATCCACAAAAGGGGAAAGTCCCACAACAGGGCTGCAACCATGGTTTCCAAAGGGTGTTGAACACTGAGAACTGCTGTGGGACAGGTGTGAGTGTCCTGCGATGCTCTTTGATAGCTGCCTCAACTTTCTTGACCACCGAGTCAAATAACACTTCATTATCAGGGTTAAGAGGCCGGGCCTCAGAAGGGTCTCTGGAGATGTCAAAGAGCAGTGGAGGGTCATGGTAGGTGACATCTCCAGAGCATGAACAGATGCCACTTCCATAACAGGCACCAGCCCCATCTGGGGAGAAGTTGGGAGTCACATAATGGACCTTCCACACCGTTGCACCTGGAAAACAGAAGTCCGTTGGAATGCTATATTAATCATTTTAGGAGTCTTTCCATTAATATATTTCTCAAATACTTTTGCCAACAATTGATAAGCTTTTTTGAGTTGATTTTTCTAAGATTTAATTTGTTTATTTGAGAGAGAGAGAGAGAGAGAGGAAGCCTAAGCAGGGGGGAGGGGCCGAAGGAGAAGCAGACTCCCTGCTGAGCAGAGAGCCCAATGTGGGGCTCGATCCAAGGACCCTGAAATCATGACCCGAGCCAAAGGCAGATGCTTAACCAACTGAACCATCCTGGTGGCCCTGATCCTGGAGATTCTAACTCCAACTGCTGGCATAGGCAAAGTGGAAAATTTTCTAAGGCTCAATACCAATTTCAGGTCTGATACTGTCCAAGGTGATTTGTCAGGATGCGCCCTTCCTTGTATTTTTCTTCCTCCCTCTGCCCCTCTTTCTCTCTTCCTTCCTTGTTTCTGTTCTTTCTTCCTGAAAAAATGGTTAATAGTTCTATTTCCAGAAATCAATTTTAGATGGAAAACATCATAAGTGTTTCCCAGCCTCTGATCCATGAGGCTTACACAGAATTCTGTGGGAGGGGTTTTGCAGAAAGGCTATGATTTTCTGATAAAATTAGGCTAAATCCCCTACCTCAGTCCTTTACCCGCTTTGCTCTTCAGTCTTTCTCCTCTATGGAGAGCAGAGGTGATGGCTGGAGAAACAGCAACCACTTTGCCATTAGACCATTAGAAGGAGCATAAGAATGAAAACGGGCGTGCCAGAGAGGGCCAAGTAGAAATAGAGAAAGAACGCAGATCCTGGTCACGGTGCTGAGCACTTCCAACTTCTGAAATCCTTATTATGAAAATATAAGTAAAATTCTATTTGCTTGATGTTTTATAGTTAAATTTGGGAAATTTTTGTTGTTGAGGGGAGCTGTTTTGTTTTGTTACTTACCATTGATCATGCCCCTAACTGTGACAGAATCTAGAAGGAAGAGGTTTTGTGGGTTTGTTCTAGTTTTATGTGGGAGATTGATCCACAGTAACCTAAAGAATGGATCATACCACAGTGGGTTTGTGGGTTTCTTCTAGTTTTATGGGGAGATTGACCCACACTAACCTAAGGAACGGATCACACCACAGTGGGTTTGTGGGTTTGTGGGTTTCTTCTAGTTTTATGGGGAGATTGACCCACACTAACCTAAAGAATGGATTACACCACAAGTGATGGGTCTCATGGAAGAAAAATCCATATATTTTCTGCAAATTAAGCTAACTCCCATGAAGTAAGAATTCTAGTGTCTACAGTTGTAAGGAAATGAATATTCCTTGTTAATTGTTATTTGAAGGTAAGGAGGAGATGATTAACTGGAAGGGGACAGCCACTACTGTGGGAGCTACACTGCAGACTTTATTCCTTGTTGCTAATTATTTCCATGTCCTTGGTTCTGGATATTTATATTCTCTCTTTCTGTCTCTTTCTCACACTGATGTATTCATGCACACGAGCTTACACACACCTCTAAAATCTACCACGTGGCAATGGCTGCTTAACTAACTTCTTTAAGGAAAAAGAATCATCATGGCTGGGTGCGGGGTGCATGGCCCAACTTCCCCCAAGAGGAAAAGGAAACGGGGTATGTCTTTATCGTGTTCCCACATGTCTGCCATCTTCATACTCACAGTCCTTCTGATGCCACCTGGCTGTGTGCAGGTAGACCCCACAGTAGTGGAAGAGGAACTCATGCTCCGAGTGGGACACCCTGCCTTCCAGAAGGGGCATTAGGTTGCGGCCGTCAATGATTCTTAGGAGAGAGGGAGAGATAAAGTGGTGAGAGAGGCATGATTTGGTCATACATTTTATGATAGGAAGGGTTCCTCTTCCTTTCCCCCCAGGAGGAGGAGGGGAAGGAAGGGGAGAAGAAAAATGGACTCTAAAAAAACCTTATTACATATCTTCCCTCATTTTATAACAAAAAACAAACAAACAAAAAAGAGGTGAATCTTACACAATTTCTAAGACAGTGGGAGAGGTGAGTGGCTGGAGCTGCTTCCATACCTGTCCTGGGGCAAGATCCCTCCACCTATATAAGACAGGGTCGGGTAAATGTCCATTAGGCTCGTTGGCTCATCAATCACTTTCCCAGCCTCCAGGACTGTCGGCCACCGGAATATTCCTGGGACACGAATGCCCCCTTCCCAGCCGCCCATCCCCTGGCCACCTGAAACCAAAGATGAACGTCAATGATGAAGCCAAGTCAACCGTATTTCTCCAGTCAGTTGGGAACTACATCTAGAGGGAACGTTTTCTGCCGTTTGCCAAATTCATGCTAATGTGCTATATTCACACATGGAGAGAGATATCTACAGAGTACCTCAGGTATATTTCTTGCATTCCAGAAGTTGAACCTCAACTTGTGAAAGTGGCCATCAGGTGACAAACCCAGCTGTCATAAATAAAAACAAGTGATGTCCTAATATGGTGCATTATTTGGTGCCAATGAGGACCACACAGTTTCCTTATTGTGAGAAAAGAGAACTTTCCATAAGCTAGCAAATCTTCAGTCTTCGTTGGAATCACATTGGGCTCTAAAAGATGGATAAGTAAATGAGGCTCCAAGCAAGACTGGGGAATCAGGTTCTACCTGAATCATGCTGATCCTTGAGAGAAAATAAGGAATTTGAACTTTATTCAGTGACGAAGATGGAGACATCATAGAAACGTGAATGGTCCAGAGGTGGAGAAAGTGTTGAGATCCTATCTCAGACAAAGGATGTTTCCAGTGTTTTGGAGCACAAAATAGGTGAACCCTTGTTTTAGGCCCTACCCTGAGGCCAAGATGTTCATTGCAAAATATATATACAGTCTTTAGCCAAATGACATAGTCAAGTTCATACAGACATACAGACAATGAGATTCTCTGGGTGGGTGGGAAGAAACTCTTGCAAAGTAGGACAAACATGAAATGTTCATGGAACAACTTTTACATGGTGGTTACTCCAGCAGTATGAATTACAACGGAAAGACAAGATGGGGTATCTCCATGTAGAAATGCGGAGACACGAAGTGGGAAAACATTTAAGGACAAAGACTGCAGGCTAGCCAGCGTCCAAAGCTGTCCTAGCTCAGCAGCAGCACCCTTCTACCTGGAAAACTTAACAAGCTCCCTGCACTGAATTTATGTTTGTATACCAAAAACCAACAAACAAAAAAACAAACATAAACCCACCTTGACATTTTCATAGTCATATTTAATAGCCAGCAACTGTGTTAGGACCTACAACAAATCTAATCGTCTATGCAGACACCAAAATTTGTGTTTTAAATGGACTCAGCTCCTTCTGGTGAGCTGGGGGTCAGTTTCAAAGATAAATTGGCTCACAACAATTTTGCTGTACCTCTTTGAGAGGTCTGCAAAGGCACTTTTTAGAGTGATGGTTTTATGCACACACAACTTCCCACCACACACACACACACACACACACACACACAGAGGCAATGTCACTACTAAAATCAATACATATATAACGGCATATATTAATTTTATTACACACCTTTGCTGCTAGGCTGGTCAACAATTTAGTCTACGCTAATTGACAGTAGGTCTACAGCAAGCTGGCGTGACCCACCAGAAAAGGTGAATGAATACATGTAGGAGGTCAGTTGCTGTCAATCAAAATATACAAAGTTTCTATTGTATCTATCTATCTACAATCTATCTATCTATCAATTATCTATCTATCTATCTATCTATCCATGGATCAACCAATGTACCTATTATCTAGCTACCTATTAATTTTACCTATCACATCTTTGCAACCATACAGCCATATATCCATCCAACCATCCATCATCCATCCAACCATCCATCCATCCATCCATCCATCCATCCACACATCCATTCATCCATCTATCCAACCATCCATCCATCCTTCCATCCATCCAACCATCCATCCATCCATCCATCATCCTTCCAACCATCCATCCATCCATCCATCCATCCATCCATCCATTAGTCTATCTGTGCATCTATCTATTCCATCATCTCTTTATTCTATCCATCCATCCATCCATCCATCCCTCATCTACTTATCTATCCTAAATTGTTTCATAAAGTACAAGGAACCCCTAAAGTTCTGACTTTTTTTTTTTTTTTTTTTAAAGATTTTATTTATTTGACAGAGAAATCACAAGTAGGCAGAGAGGCAGGCAGAGAGAGAGAGAGAGGAGGAAGCAGGCTCCCTGCTGAGCAAAGAGCCCGATGCGGGACTCGATCCCAGGACCCTGAGATCATGACCTGAGCCGAAGGCAGCGGCTTAACCACTGAGCCACCCAGGCGCCCCAAGTTCTGACTTTTGTAATGATGACAAGTTTGACACCATTTTACTTTTTTTTGATTGGGGTTGGGGAGGTCAGAGGGAAGGAGCAAACACCAAATTCATTTTTAAACTCATCTGTTTAATCTACTTTGCCGATCTACAAGGGCAGACTCAGTGGGGCTACTAAATAACCCAGCAGGTGTACATCAAGTAAGTCAGAAGAATCCACTCGCAGTGAGGAGGAAGGCACCCTCTCAAAATGAACACCTCCTTTCCTGATCATTTCACTGTGTTTGAAGCAGTGATAATATAATTGATTTCATTCCATTAAAAGCCTGGATTTGGGTTCTCTGGTCAGTATTATTCTAGTGGAAGTGGTTCTCAGCTAGAAAGGACTTTGGCCCTGGGAGACACTCGACAATGTCTGGAAACAGTTTTGGTTGTCATATTTCAAGGGAAGAGGTAGGTGGTCCTGGCAACTCTACGGTGATAACCAGGGACAAACTCAACACACTTACAGTGCCCAGAACACCCCACATCAAAGAGTCATCCAGCCCCAAACGCTCAGGGTGCCAAGCCTCAGAGACCTGCTTTAGATGGCCATTGAGACCCTCTGCATTTTCACTCAGGAGGCTCTCATTACTTCAGGCACTTTGGTCTTAAATTCTCAGGAAGCACCCCAAACTTGCACCTTTTTCCGTCTGGTTTCATAAGAGGGGACAACTCCCACGAAATTCTCCAAACTGAGTCTGCAAATGAATGCATGTGCAGGCACAGAAAAGTACATGCCACTGGAGGGATGAAACTCAGACACATGGGGTCTCTGCACATCACCTTTGTAGACGCCGTTGTAGCCCCCCAGTTGGGCCTCGCCTTCCTGTACCTCCAGGCGACCCCCGTTATCAGAGGTGAAGTACACCAGCGTGTGGTTGGTCAGGAGCTCCCGGTCCAAGGTCTCCAGGATCCTACCTGGTGCGGGGTGGGGAACAAGAAACTGTCACTTTTCACCATGGGCCACTGTCAGTGCATGATGTCATTATTAGGCATGGGTTAGTGTTAACAGTATAATTAAGGGTTATTTTATGGTATAGGCTATCATCATAGACAATAAATTTTGATGCTGTAGTCTAATATCTATGTAATATATTTAAGTATACTATGTAGTAGAGACATAAATATATACTATATGCCATAGAATGCGTATACTACAGAGTGTACAATATACAATTGAGCTTTAGATGGGTAAAATTATTTGTTATATATTTTACATTATATAATTTATATACGTAGGTTAAAGCATATATTCAGTATAAATACATAATAAATAGCAAATATGTGATATAAATTATGTCTAATAATATAATAATAAACACAATTATATTTAAAATATAAAAATATATACGATGTTTAGATATTATATTTTAAATAATAAATTATAATGCATAATCTATACTATAATATATAATAAGTATATTATTTGTATGTAAACATATAAATATAATTTATGTATTATAATCCTATATACTTCCTATATTATGAATACTATATGGTAATATGTAATATATGATGTGCAAATATGTAATATATGATATGTAGATATAATGAAATATTTATAACCATAAAAGTTATAATTAATAATACCTTAAAATAGTATATTAAATGTATAAATACATTATATATAAATATATATAGATATACATACATAAATAAATATAATCTATTGCATAATATAATCTACTAAAATATTGTATAATATTTGATGATTATATGTTATCTAATAGTATTATATAATGGTTACTTATTATATAACACCAATAATATTTTATTATGTAATATGTAATTTTATTATATAACAATTAATACACCATTTTAGTTTTAGTTTTAATATTTTCTTACATAATACTTAAGAAATATAATATATATAAAATATATAAATATATGAATATAAAATAAAATATATACTACACATAGGAAATAAATATTATATAATATATAAGAAAATATATTTATTTTTTGAATTACATAGGAAAACATATACATATTATATATAATATGCATCCCTATGTATACACATACAATATATGAGAAACTATGAACTAGTATGAAGTATACAACAAGATCATCACTCAAAATCCAAGTAACCATCATGTCTTAGGCCTGTTGGTTCAAAGAAACTCACAAACACTAATAAAACAGAGAAGACGCTTTAAAAACTGACATGTCCAGGAATAAAGCCCCAGGTTCATACCCTTGCCCTGGAGAGCATGAGCCCCGCCTCGTAAAGGAGGCAGTAACCCCACACCCTCTCTGAGGGTTGCTCCTGACCTGCAGGTTACTCTCCTCCTTACGCATGGGACCATAATGAGTCCTTCACTACACTCCGCCAGCATCATGGTGATGTGTGAATAATCTCTGAAGGGGACAAAGGGCTTTTTGTTTTTCCCTTTAAATATTTATGTATTTATTTTTCCCTCTAAATATTACACTTATTTATTTGTCAGAGAGAGAGAGAGAGAGACAGCAGAAGCAGGGGGAGCCACAGGGAAGGGAGAAGCAGGCTCCCCCCTGAGCAGGACATGGGGCTCCAATCCCGGGACCCTGGAAACACTACCGGAGCCAAAGGCAGATGCTTAACATATGGAGCCACTCAGGCATCCTGGGAACAAACGGCCTTTGAACAAAACAAGTAGAAAGCTGATCTAGCCACATCCCAAACTATGCTGACTTAATTTCCAGTTCCCGCTGGACATCCACCCTGGGCTCTGTATGGTCACACCACAGTCCTACCATCCAGTGTGACTTCCCACCACCACAATCTTGCCCCATTCAAACATGGAAAGACAACGCGGCCGGCTGCAAAGAAAACGGGTTTAAGCATCAACTCCTCATACTTTCTATTTCCTTGTTTAAAAGTGACTTGTTTTGGAAGCCACATTGGCCATTTTTTAGAAACGTTGCAGCCAGAAATTAACCTACTTTAAAGCCCAGATTTCCTAAGCCATTATAATGGCTTTTTGGTAAGAGAATAATTTACATGTAAAGTATCAGTTCTCATTCATTCGAGCTGGCTATCGTCTTTAGCATAAAGGTTATCTGTAACTTATACCAAGTAAATAAAATACACGTGAATCCTTTCATTTCTTGTAAATACATACATGTAAACTTCTGTGTATGCAATGTGTAAAACATATAGAAGTGTGCGTGTACACGTATGTGCATACGGCAACAGAATAGCCATAAAATCTTTTACAAGACAAAAATACAAGAAAAGAAAGCAAGAATAAAAACCTGCTAAAATATGTTTTTAAAGTACAGGTTCTCTCCAATAGAGGATTTAAAATATTCCTGGACACTTGGAGCTTTCAGAAGATCTGCTTTGTGTGTCATTCTGAGGACACCACAGTTACGGCTTCTTCTTGAGAAAGTTATTAATTTAGGAAATGATTTAAGTGTAATCATCATATTACCAACTAGAAACACACACACACACATACAAGACGTCTCTCTGATTTTTGATCTGCATCTGATTTTAACAGAATTTTCATAAGCCATGCAAGGGGAAAAATGCAGTGTTTTGGGAAGACGTCATGCAGAGAAATATCTATTTTTCATTTCTCCCATATAAACAGGATTAGCCCGGGAAAGCAATTAAAAATATTACTAAATATTAATAGTACTTACAGAGCACCTGTGTATTTACACAGAGTACAGAATAAATGTAATTAGCTGTTTGTGGCAAATTCTGCATATAAAAAGGGACGGAAAGTCTATTTGCATCAAACAGCTCTGTGACTCTAGATACGAATGGACCAGAATGCCTTGTTTCCAAAGCAGATTATCCTGGACCGTAACAAACATCAAGGAAAAGAAATCAAAATCTTACAACTTCACTGAAGTTACAATGTTAGAAATGTTTTTACTGTAGCAGGTTTCAATGTATCTGCCAGGGAATTTAATATATATATATATATTGTAGCAGGCACATACACACATATAAACAGTATATATATATATATATATATGTATATGTATATGAGCATTAATATTTAACGTGCGTGGATACATTTTAAATATTAATTTAAATCAATCGTATACTTAATTGATTTAATATTAATAGATATGAAATGCATGTTTATATGTACCTAGGATATATAAAAGTGACATTTTTATATTTGAAAACTTTAAAAATTTTCAATTCTGTGACTATTAGTCTAGGTGGTTCTGCAGAGAACACTTTCCAGAAAGTAGCAAAAAAAAATACTTCCTTACACTTTTTGAGATGAAGAAATACTCCGTCCTGCGCAATTGATGGGAAAGGCTATTTGGAAAGCACGATTCGTTGTTTTACTGATACGCATATGGTGTTTCCTCCTCATTTATGACCCGTTGTGTTTGTTTCCACATTGACCCTTATGACTTTGAAACCAATGACTTCAGTTAAGGTAAATCCCCTCCACATTTCTAAGCCTTTCCCGTAAAAATGAGCTAAGGAGAAAAACACATTTCCTTTCCTATCTATCAGAATGATGGAGAAAGGCAGTCTTTTATTACCGTGTTGAACAGTCTTTATTTTAAAGATGGGAAAATCCCATATTTATAGTAGCAACTGTTTTCAGGGAGGGAATACTCACTGATTTTGCTGCACCGGCAGCCAGACTTTGATTCCGTTCCTGGGAACAGATATTCACCGAGTGCCCAAGATCCACAAGGGGCTGTCCGTTGTTTGAGGCAATCGGTATGCATTCACTTTCTCTAGCCCAGGCATCCGATGCCTAAGATCGTGTTTCTGGACACTTACCCACCATCCAATCCATTTCTTCGACATTATCTCCATAGAGTCCGTATTTACTGTGCCCCACAAACTTCTCCTTGGTGATCAATGGAGTGTGGACATGGAGGAAGGACACAAACAGGAGGAAGGGACTGCGTTTGTACCTAAGGGATGGAACCGGAACTGAGTTATCGTCACCCACAAAGGCGTTTTCTCCAGGACTAGGATTCCACATCAGCTGAAAGATCTCACAACAGTTGACAGAGGTTGTCTATGTCCCTACGTGACCAATACCCCTGACAAGATTAACAAAGAGCACAGCACAATGTCCGCGGAGAGGCCATGAGTAGGACGTTTGCATTAGCAACAAAATAGTGAGTGCAATCTGTCTTCTGAAGAAAGACTTCTTCATTCCTTTCTCCTCCTCTTCTTCTATGCTGTCTGGGACATAAATGTGATGGCTGGAGCTTTGGCATTAACTTTGGGCTATGAGGCTGCTTATGCAGAATCACAGGTAGCCAGATAGAAGGATCTAAGGTGCTCATACATCTTGTCTGTTGTGTTCTGCACATCAGTATCCAATGGGGTCACTTAAGACTCCTCCTTACACACTTTTAGAACTGGGCATTATAAAGGGGGAAGGGCATAGAGATTGGATGTGTTCTGTCACAGACAGCCATGGGAGTGACAACCACAGCTGAGTGACTACGTTGTGACCACTGTGTTAGAACAAAGACTGAAAGTGTATGAGTAGATGGGATCCCACTGTTGGACACATTAACCCCACAGCATTATACATTTTCCTCTTCCATCCACTCCCCTGAAACCCATACACACCATCTCAAAGAGCATCCACACCCACAACTCAATCTGCTTCTGGCTAGGAACCTAGAAGGGAGCCAGCATGCAAATTGGGAGACAATTACCTTCATGCCCACATGGTTTGTATTGAACATATAAAACTTTAAATTAAGTATCTATACATAAAATGACTCCCTCATCATTCATGCACACAAAAGGATTTTCCAGCTGCTGCTAAAGCACACTAAATCAACATCAATCCCAAAGGTTGAATCCATTTAGATCCCAATCCATATTGAAGTGATATGGACCAAAGTATAGGGATTCCAGTGTTGATAAAAAAGAGTGAGCAAGATATATTTCTTTACCCTTTCAGTGTTTATAATTTGCAGGAAATGCAATGCTCAGTTTTATCCGCAGGAGAGATTCTACTATATGAAAATATCACACACAGATACATAAAGGTCTGTAACCCCAAGATGAACCAACTTCTCTGAAATACAAGCAAGATTCCCATGCGTGGAATCGGACCACAAAGGGCTCCATACCTGTCGATAAAGGCAAGAGCCTCCTTGAGCATAAGGGAACCCACTCTGTCTTCCCTCATTGGCTGCTGGATGATTTCATGGTTTCTCATAAGAATGCAGTTCCAACGTCGAGTAAACCCATAACTGGAGTACCAGACAATGAAAAACACAAAGGCAAGAAGAGCAAAGGCGATGATGACCTTCCATGGAACAGAGAACCAGTGGGCGAACTTGGGGATGAGCAGCAGGAGGGGCACCAGACCGAGCACCGCTGTGGAGATCCAAAGTTTGATCCGTAGCCAGCGGTGAAGCTCTGCGGTCTTGGACGTCTGACAGTCGTTGAGGAGGCCAAAGGGCAACCCGTAGAAGTAGTCGAACCCATGGTTGAGAGGGTGGTAGCAGTGATCGTCCCGAGAGGCGCAGCTCAAACCCAGGTGCCACTTGCCTGTGGGAAAAACAAAATGGCACCCTATACGTCCACCTGTTTCTAGAACGTGGGCTTTGCTTAGCAAAAGCGAAGTATGACTTGCACTGTCTTGCTGTGGGGGCATCTTCTTGGTACCCCAGTCACGGCCCTGAGGATGCTCAGAAGGTTATCGTAACTCACCAACACTGCTTTCTCTACACCCTGCATCTTTCCAACTCAAACAGGGCAGTAGAAACCCCTTTGCTCGTTGCTCTCTCTCACTCTAAAATAAATAAATCTTTAAAAATATAAAAATAAATAAAAATGCACTCACTTCTCTGCTGGTAATGATGTTACAAAAACAGTAAACCCCCTGGCCTGCCCCCCTACAGAATATTCCATTTTGGTGATAGCGATGGACAAGCCCATTTGCTTTTGGTTCCCATGATTCTTCCCATACTCTGCTCAATATACAAAAGGTCCCAGAAAATCATGCATTGAATCCCTACCCCACGTGTCTCCTTTCAACAAGAGGGAAGCTGGCATGGGTCCAGCTGACATCCCAGGAAGATTAAATCACACAAAAAAGGGAAGTGCATGAACATGCTTCTGAGTTCAGAGTCCTGCGGGCCATACCTATGAGTCCCGTGCGGTAGCCGCGATGCTGCAGCAACTTGGCAAAGGTCGTCTCATTGGTGGGCAGACCACCCGAGCCTCCAAGCCAGGTAAGCCCTCGGTTCAGGTTGAAGGAAGATGCCATTCCTGAAGTCAGAGAAGAGGCACCCTGTGAGTCTCACTGTTCCTCTTTCATGACCCTCACGATAAACGCCAGGATTCATCCTGCTCTCCTTGAAATGTCTTCTACTGAGCCTCCACCATTCTGTTCTTTTGAGAATGTTCCCTCACTTTTTTGTTTCTACTTAGCTTGTTCTCACATCTGTCAAAGGCACATGCTCTGCGGATCAGGGTCACCAGCTCACACACGATAACCAGGTCACTCTGGCATTTCATATGAACAATGAATGGTGTCTTAGTATAAGCACCACATGTTGCGTGGGGCATACTTATACTAAAAATCTAGTCATTGATGATTTAAAATTCAAATGCAACTGTGTATGTGACTCTGGATGATATCTTTGAACCTCAGTTATGAACTTTGATGCCATGTCTCTACCTGGTGAGAAACCCACATCTCCTCCAGACCCTCCTTTGAAGCTGAGGTCCTATCTAGACGTTGCTATACTTAGGAACCCAAATCACAACATGACCAACAGAAAGTCTGTGGTCTTCGTACTTTAAATGTGCTTCAACAAAGGAGGTCATGATACCCCTGGCCATCCAATGCATGAATTCCTTTGGGATCCTCCCTCTCACTCAGCTTCTTCTGTCCAGTCCCATGTCAAGTCCTGATAACTCTACCCCAGTAAAGACTTTGAATAGTTATCTCCCATGCCATAGCTTTTGAGCAGAGATTCAGCTGGTCTGTGCTTGGATGTCCACCAGCCAAATGCTGTCCACCATCCCACGACCTTCTGAAGAACCCTTCCAACCTATTTCTGTCCCATAGTCAAACCTCATTACTGCCCGTCCCTCACCTTCTATTTAAATCTAAATCTGGGGTAGAACTTACACTATGTTTGCTAATCTGAGACAACTGATTATTGCTGTGGCTGCCTCATTGACCTTTTGCATTCATACCTGACTGCATTGTCTATGCATGCCCCTTCCTCTGCTGAGCACACCCTCCCTCCTAACTCTTCACATTTCAAGCAACATCATTCTGGAGGACTTTCCTGGAATTCTGGAAAGGCCCCTGTGAGCTTCCTGTGCTCACTGAACTAGTCCTTGCATTGTGACTACTGAAACTTTGTGCCTTGAGGTACACATGACCTACTGATGTTACAACCAACATGAATAAACCTATATGAGGCACCTGGGTGGCTCAGTGGGTTAAAGCCTCTGCCTTCGGCTCAGATCATGATCCCAGCTTCCTGGGATCGAGCTCTGTATCGGGCTATCTGCTCAGCAGGGAGCCTGCTTCCTCCTCTCTCTCTGCCTATTTCTCTGCCTACTTGTGATGTCTGCCAAATAAATAAATAAAGTGTTTAAAAAAATAATAAACCTATACATGAAAGGCATCACACAAACATGCACAATCAATTAAAAAAATCAAAATATGTTAAAATAGCATTGTGATCCTATCTGCTTCTCGTTTTTCTGTTCTCAACATAAATAAGTATATTAAAAAGATGCCTTTTGCCAAATCCTAAAAGACAAAAGCCTATTTATCATTTTCAAGAAAAGTGGTTACATCATTTAATTAATTATAAATATATGTATAGATGTTAGTGTGTGTATACAAATTTGATGGAGCAGAACTTTGATCTCATCTTCTTGCATGAGGAGAAACCTATGTCTCCTCCAGACCCTTCTCTGAGTTTGAGGTCCTCTGTAGGCATCTCTATACTTGGGTAGAAACTTAGGGATTGGGAATATTGATAACTTCTACATCATAAAATGTTGAAAATGTTGCATCTCTATACTTGATGTATACTCTCTCTATATCTCTATACTTGATGTAGGCATCACTATGCTTGGGTAGAAACTTAGACACTTACGGATTGGGAATATTGGTAACTTCTACATCATAAAAAGTTCAAAATGCTGCAGCTGAGTATAAAAATCGATATTTGTAGTGTTGATGCTACAACGTCATGTTGTGCGTGTGTGTGAGACAGAGCGTATGTACGAGGCTCCTTCTTTTCCTTGTTCTTCCCAAGACCTAGGAGAAGAAAGCATGGCATAAAGACAACATCATCCTCACATAGCCCTGCCCCACCTGTTCGGACGGGGTACCGGCCGGTCAGGAAGGCAGCCCGACTCGGGGTGCATACGGAGGCGGCTGCCAGGTGCTGGGTGAGCCTCACGCCCTCGCTTGCCAGGCGGTCAATATTGGGTGTGCTGCAGACAGAGAGAGGATTCAGCACGTGGGTCTCTACTGCTCAACGAGAGAAAGAACATTGAAAGCCATCATGCTTCGAGTCCAGTGGACTGTCTTTCCAGTAGACCTGAAATACATGTCTCTTAAACGTCAGTCCATTGACCTGTTCACATGGCTCCCCAACGGCCCCAAGGAGATGGAAAGTAGACTTTAAAACAATATATCTTCAGGCAAAACAATTGCAGACTAATCGAGGTCCGCAGGTATAATTAAACCCTAGTCAGTCTGAGCTCATAGGCGTTTCAATGCTAACGTTAGTCTGTTTGCTCATAATATATTCCTGAAGTGAACGGGTGACTTGGGTTACATAAAATTTTACTGTATTTCTGGCAGTAAAAATGTGTCTTTCTTTTTAATAACCAAATGGGGACATTTTGGGGGTTTCGTTTACTGCCCACGTTGTTCGTCGGCTAAGGTATCGTGATCTTAACAGCATGTGAATGACATCCTAGTCTCATAAGCCCCCAGCAGTGCGATAGGGGACAGATTTGTACATCCGCCCACAACATTCTCACTATCTGTGTCAAGGAGACCTGTGCAGCCTGATGTCGGGTGCAGGTACACTCAGTGTGTGGTTGAGAGTGACAGTACCAGAGTCTCAAGCTATGTCTCCCGCCTTACCCATCACTTGCTCGTGGAAATTAAACAAGGAAACACGTGGGCTCATGCAGACCTTCAGTGCCTCCAAGAAGACTGGCTCCTTTCCAAGTCCAAAAATATACTTAAAATACAGGACTATTCCGTGAACCACATTCCAAGCAGGAAGGGCAGTATTTAAACTCAGACTAAGAGGCACAGTGTATTTGCACATGAATAAGATTTATCTGGGGCTGGGGACCAAGGGGCATTCAGCAGATGGATCATGGTCACTGAAGGCTTCGGAAATAATTCAGGGAAGACCCTGAAAAAATTTCATGCCATTCGTCTCTGCCATGGGACATTATCCAATACAGACAGAAAGGAAGGAATGACACCCGCTACCACGAAATTGAAAACACGATGTTCGGTGAAAGAAACCACACACCAAAGGGAGAGGGGTTCAGGAGGAATTGGCCTCAGCCCTGCCTAGATATCAGACCCCCAGCCTCAACCCTGCTCCAGCCTCAGCCCTGCCTGGATCTCACACTCCCAGCCTCAGCTCTGCCTGGATCTCACACTCCCAGCCTCAGCTCTGCCTGGATCTCACACTCCCAGCCTCAGCTCTGCCTGGATCTCACACTCCCAGCTCCAGGACCAGGAGGGAATCCATGTGGGTTGCTGAAGCAGCTCAGGATGTAGCATTTCTGGAATGAACCAATCCCAAGTGACAGAGCACATTGGTGATTGCTAGGAGCTGAGGGCTGAGGAGCAGAGGCAACTGGTACTAGGTATGGGGTTGCCTTTTGGGGGCACACAGAAGTTCTGGAAGAGGATGGAAGGCACGGCTGTACCACCCTGTGCATGGGCTCTGCCCCCGGAACGGTGACCTTTCCGTGGGTTACAGAGGAGCTGTCGTGTTAGGGGAATCTCACCTCAAAATCAGGACAGCAGCCACCAGACCTGGGAAAGCAGGATGCAAAAGCTGAGCTCTGCTTTTCCTAGGGCCTGCAAATGGTCAATGCTGGCCAGCCCCGTGCTAGGGTCCAGCTGCTCCCGAAGGCCCGGGGCACACTCCTCCCTCCACAGTGGGGCAGGGACAGCTTCCTTACCTCACTGTGTTATTACCGTAGCAGCAAATGTCCCCCACCCCAAGGTCGTCAGCCATTAGCAGCACGATGTTGGGTCTGGAGTTCCTCGTGGTAAAGGCCGCACTCAGGCCCCCCAGCCAGCAGCACAGGCACACCGACAGCTGGCTGGTCCTGGAAGCATTTGGGGATGTGAAAAAAAGCAACACACACGGTCAATCTGGGCCTGCCTTACGGACAGCTGAGAAGGCGTCGTCGTGCTATTTCTTACCAACACCCGCCACACAGGACCCCTGGCCTACCTTCCTCGGAAACCAGAAGTTATTTTATTTTACGTGTCTATTCTTTATTTATTTTTAAAGATTTTATTTATTTATTTGAGGCAGAGAAAGAGAGAGGGAACACAGCAAGGAAGAGAAGCAGAGGGAGAGGGAGAAGCAGATTCCCTGAGGAGCAGGGAGCTCCATGCAGGGCTCGATCCCAGGACCCCAAGATCATGACCTGAGCCGAAAGCAGACGCTAAACTGACTGAGCCACCCAGGCGCCCCCAGAATGTTTATTTAAAGTCCTATTCCATGTTAACATGGTATAACATACACATTAATTTTCTATGCCTGGTGATATTTAAATTCTTATAACTTTCCCAACTGTTTCATGATATGAGACCCTTAAATACTGTTTAAACCTGAGTGGGAGGCCTAGTAATTGTATTTATTTGAATAAAAATGTAAATAAAGTAGAAAATCAGGAGCAAATTGTTAGCGAGCCTGGCTTTTTTTTTCTTTTGATGCTCAGTTGGACTTCTTAATACATTAAAATATGCATTTAAAATAACATTGAGAATTCTTTTAACATCTGAAAAAGGAAAATTGGCATACTTGCATATGCTCCTAAGTGTTAGGCTGTAGACTCATGCATTTGTAACTATTAAATGCTATCATATGCTCCAAAAAGATTTTGAACAAAATCGTTCCCAGTTGAGGACCATTTTCTCATGCAGAAAAGTGGTTCCAAAACCCCAAATTCCAACTGATCCATTCCCCTCCAAGCCCTGCTCACTCTATGTAAAAAAAAAAAATGCATCTTAAAACCATTTGCATGCATCCACCTACAGGCCCCGTCATGGCAAGCCAACTAACTCAAAGCGTGTCTCAGTTGGATTCCTCAAAACTTTCCCAAAAGGCCTGGCCCGTCCCATTTTGGCCACTTGAGTGCCCTCCAAAATGCAGCTAACCTGAGCAACCTTATCCTATCAATCTGGTTGCAATGCTCCCCAACCAAGTCCAATGGCTTCCCATTGCGCCATGATTGGCAAGCTGCACCAAGTGATGTTCTACGCTGTTCCGTCATGCTTTCCTCTCACTACCCACCCCCCAGCCTTGGCTCATCCATGGGCATCCTTAAAATCCCTACAACGACCTATGACTTTGGATGATGAATTTGCATACATGCCGTCACTCGTAAGGTAAGTGTCGCTTCCTCAGAAAAGCATCCTATGGGACGTCAGCAACCCACAGCCCCTGTAGCAAGTTTAGGGCTGATGCAGTAGACCAAACATCAGCCAGGGTAAGGAACACAGGACAGAGAACCCTTCTGTCCAGGATACAGAGAAAAAGGATGGTTTACAAGGTCACCTACTCACCAGTTAGAGAATGGCTGCTTCATGACTGTGTGTGCTGCTCCCCTAGGGAAGAAAAAGAAAAAAAAAAAAAAAAACAAGAACTGTAGAGCCGACCTTTGTCTCATTGCCAGGCGGTCGATCCAAAGGAAACTGTTCAGGGGTTACTGTCTCAATCCTTCACAGCTCATTTGCAAACCAGTCATGTTTGCCCAGAGAGAATCTAACAAAGAACACGACCCAGTCATTTCTGGGTAGAAGTCATGGCAGATTTCCAACACATGATGTGGATCTGACAACAAAAACCCTTCATGGCAGAGTCACTGAAATACATAAGTCGCCGACGAGTGGGCAGGCATTCCGTAACTATGTGTACCAGGCATACGGTATGTATGGTACACAGCTACAAGGAACATTTTCCTCCCCAAGGTTGATAAGCAATGTCTACCTTAAAAAAACACAGTGATGAACAATATGGACATATGGCGATGTTGCCCCAACTCTGAGTGTAAGAAGACATGTTAGCAGCTATAATTATGATCCTTTTATAAGTGTCCAAAGAGTGATAGAGTCCTGTCTTCTCCCCACAGAAGATCCCCAAATGGCTCCAAGTTGGTGATACTTAGTAGTAGGCTGAGGAACCTCCCCACAAGGCAAATGGTATGTAATAACGATTAATGACACCACCCTAGAGTTTATAGGGCTTTTTCATCCCCAAGGCATCTCCAATGTTCCTTTTGGATCCTTAAAATACCTCACCCTGCTTGCCTGGAAGGCTTTATGACACTTCTTTTGTTTTATGGGAGAGGGAGCTGGGGTCATACAGCCTAGAACACTTTCACAGAGGCTGGTAAATTGCAGGTGTGGCACTCAGAAGGTCTCTTCCTTTAATCATGTGTGTGTGTGTGTCCAATTCCCAGGGCTCCCTTGTCATCTTAGACCTCCAGGAAGACTCTTGGGTGGGAAGATTTTCCTGGGCCACTTGGTGAAGCTGACCCTCCCTTTGCCTCTGCCCCACAGAAACCTCCATCAATACTTGTGCACTCAACTGACTTCCATGGTGACCTCCCAAGAAGCCATACTCTAATGTTTCCTCTCTCCAGCCCCAGTGCCTCACACATTACATGGCATTCCTGTAAATTTCCAGAAGATTTTAAAATGCATTTCTAGTTCATGCTCACTAAAGACATCGAGTATTTCCCAAGGGTTGCATGAAAGATGCAAGAATGTTGTTGTTGTTGTTGTTGTTGTTGTTGTTGCTGCTGTTGTTGTTTGTTGTTTTTAATTTACCAACTGTAGCCATATCCATCTCATTTTTTTAAGAATGTATCTCTCCAACCCAAGATCGGTAAACTCACCATGGATGGTCCTAGTCACGTGCAAAGATCTTTCTAACCAACAAGAAATAAAAGCTATTTATAAAGTAGATGGAAATCAGAGTTACAACAGAGCTCCTACTGTCTCAAAGAATTATACATATCAAATCAAGGAGAACGTGTCTACCCAGGAAGCTCCTCTACACCGTTCTGCACAACCCATTTCTCCCCTTCCTCCCCCACACCCAGATTTTAACAGAGGAGTTTTTTCAAGGTGGGCAAACCAGTGATGCATATTTGGGCTTCTGGAGATGGACAAATACAAGAGACTGGTATTATAGATCAATGTGGTTTTCCAGACTGGTTTTATTTCCCAGCTATCTTTGAAGAGATGTTCGAAGTTATGGACCTAATCAAGAAGCACTGCTCAAAATCCTATTCTATAAGGTCATGTTATTAACTGAAAAGGCAGGAAATACATAGGCCAACAAAAGAATTACATCCTCAAATGGATAAAAATGCAAATGCAGATGTCTGTGGTCTATATTCTTTCATAGGGAGAATGAGAGTCAAAAACCAAACCCAAATGAAGCAAAACCCCAAAACCAGTGCTCTTGGTTGGTGGTATGGACCTTCCAAAATGATGGAGGGAAAAATGTAGCTATGTGAGTGACTGATGTGTTAGTTAGCCGATTTTTGGTAATCACTTTGTAATACATACTGACAGCAAATCATCACATTGTAGGTCTTAAATTTACCATGTTCTGTGTCAATTCCATCTCAACAAACCTGGGAAAAAAGCCTTTAAAATTCCTGATTTTCATGTTTTCACCTCTAGAGGTTACCTCCCAATGACCCAGAAATAGCAAAACATATCAGTCATGGACACTTTAGTGAGAGAGAGTTTCTCAGGTAGTTACACAGAAGAAACTGGAGATGGTGCCTTATATGCAAATATAAGGGTATTATGTGCAAATAGGGTATTTCCAGATGTGATGAAGTAAAGGATCTGGAGATGACACCATTGAGGATGAGGGTGGCCCTAAATCCAAGTAAGGTGTCCTTGTAAGAGACAGAAGAGGAGAAATAAACATAGAGAAGAAGCCATGTGAGGACAAAGCCAGAGATGGGAAGGGTGTGGCCATAAACCCAGGGACACCTGGAGCCCCAGAAGCTGGAGGAGGCAGGAAGGACCCTCCCATGGAGGTTCAGGAGAGCGCACAGCCTGCCCCACCTGGATCTCAGCAGCCCTTCCCCAACTGGATCTCAGACTCTGGTCTCCAGAAGTGGGGGAGGTTACACTTATGTTGCTGTAAGCCCTCAGTCTGTGGTCATTTGTTACAGCAGCCCCAGGAAACAAATACACTTTTAAGAAAGATTCCAAGAAAATTACCTGCACGCTTAGGCAGTGGAAGTTTTGTGAGGGGATGCTGCCACTCAATATTAAATTTTTGAGAAATCATAAGCAATGGCACACCATGGTGTGCCACTCCAGAGGCAGCAGGCAAAAGGCAGGGGTAAGGTTGTTGATTGCAACCTTGCTTTTCCACAGAATCAGGAGGAAGCTATCTGAAATCAGGCTGAAGAGGACGGGATAAATATACTCATGGTGCAGAAATCTATGCTATCTCCTTTAAAGTAAGGAAGATGCACTCACTGATCTTTTGGGGTTCTTTGATGGTAAAGCTGTATAATTCTGGGAGGCATTCCTCAACCACAGCTGAAATCAAAACAGTAATTACTTTTATGGGACCTTTCATCCAAGGACACCGCGATGCTACCTGGATGTTATCTCCTCAAGCTTTGGAGGAAGGACAGTAATACTATGATTACTCCCACTCTTCTGTGGATCCAGAGAGTTCTAGGGTTTAGGGTATAGCTTAGGGCCAACTAATAAAGCCAAATGCAGCCTCTGCACTAATTAAAACATTCTCCCTATTAATATTCACTAACAAAAATCTTCTAGCCACAGAGACCAGTCTTGGAAGCGCCCATATGTTCTTCCAAAAAGTTCCTTCTTTCCCTTACACACCTGGAAAATCACGTAATTATAGAACCAAAGCCACAGTTGACTTACAGAGTGGACCCATGATGATGGCTTGATGCCCTGCGAAGCACCGGCATGTTATCTTCATGGGGGTAATCCATAGGTAGGTGAGCAACTCAAAGACATGATTGCAACCCAGGAAGAACTGGACAAAATTCAGCCTACCATACTTGAAATGGAGCAAATAGTTCATCATAATTTTCAACTGAGCATCTCCTTCCTTTCTTTGCTGTGTGTTCAGAACCAACATCTGCAGCTGGGCCAGTCAACACAGCTAAAGCAGGGGAGATGCCTAAAGACAGAAATTCCCATGTGTGTCTTTAACAAGAGCAGAGAAGAGGCAGAGTTGGGAAATCGGTCAAATCCAGGTCGGGTTCTCTCAGTTGCAGCACTGTGGGTGTCTGGAGCTGAATGGTTCTCTGGGGTGGGACATCTTGGACACTGTCAGGTGAGGAGCAGCATCTCTGGTCTCCACGGACCATGTGCCATGAGCACCCCCTCCCCAGATACAACAACCCCAATTATTTCTACACATCGCCAAGTGTCCCCTGGGGCATGAAATCATCCCGTCTCTATGGTGAGCTCCAACGAGTGGAGTGGAGCTCCACTCAGCTCCGCTGAACCAGTAGGAACTCATTCTTGGATAATTTCAAATGTTGTTTACTCATCATGCAAGATTCTGATTTTCTCATCCAGGTTGTTAATTTAGAATAGAATCTCTGTGATTTTCTTCCCTCCCCCTAATTTAAATATATGAATAAAAATTGAATGTAACAATTTTCTCCTTGCTTTATTTTAACAATTCCTGCTGGAAAGAATTTAATATGTTGACTTGTGGTTCTTCACTTAAGAGACTTCTAAAAAGGTCCACATATTTCCCCAAACTTCCTCCAAATTGACTGAGATTCAATATTTAATATTTATTAAATATTACTTAAATTTAATATTAAATTAAATCACTCAAATTTAATATTAAATTTAATTAATATTAAATTAAATCACTTAAATTTAATATTAAATATTCAATATTTATTAAATATTACTTATGTATTATTATTTTAATATTTATTTATTTATTAGAGACCTCAAGAGAGAGCATAAGCAAAGACGAGGGGTTGAGGCAGAGGGAGAAGGAGACTCCCTGTTGAGCAGAGAGGTGGACATAGAGCTCAATCCCAGACCCTGAGATTGTGTCCTGAGTTGAAGGCAGATGCTTAACTGACTTAGCCACCCAGGCACCCCTATTCAATGACTCTTGCAACATCATTATTATAAAATATAAAAGAGAATACTCAACAGCATGAAAAAAATTTAAATATCTGTTATTAAAAACATACTCTTTTTTCCTCCTAACAGTTCATATAAACCCACATTTTCTGCTGGATGAGATAAACCCATCTCTCCATTATATGCTTTCCACTAAGGAAAAGTCCACTAGTAAAACATTAAATGGCAACCATTATGAAGTAAATTCAGAGACCAGAAACCTGGTTTCTTTTTTTTTAAGATTTTATTTATTTATTTATTTGACAGAGAGAGATCACAAGTAGGCAGAGAGGCAGGCAGAGAGAGAGGAAGAAGCAGGCTCCCCGCTGAGCAGAGATCCTGATGCGGGGCTCCATCCCAGGACCCTGAGACCATGACCCGAGCCAAAGGAAGAGGCTTTAACCCAGTGAGCCACCCAGGCGCCCCCAGAAACCTGGTTTCTAAATCCGCAACTGTTATGCCCTGTGTCAGCTTGTGATTTTCAATATTTTGGTATTCACTGAGTCACTGTGATAGTGCGCGCTGCATTCTCCCATTCAGGGATTATAACAGCAGAATGAAAGAAACAGAGGAAGGAAGGAAGGAAGGAAGGAAGGAAGGAAGGAAGGAAGGAAGGAAAGAAGGAAGGAAGGAAGGAAGGAAGGAAGGAAGGAAGGAGAAGAAGAGAGAAAGGAAGGGAGGAAGGAAGAGAGAAAGGGAGAGAGAAAGGAAGGAAAGAAAGAAGGAAGAAAGGAAGGAAGATAGATTTTAGAGTAAACTTACTTGTATAGACTTTATGTCATTTTACTACCAAGCAAAGGTCACCCACCTCCATGACCTTTGATGAGCCCACTTACTTGTCTTCCTAGGAATAACATAAATACCCTTAAACACATAAAATCCACATTTTGCAATTGTCTGCTCACAGGTGAAGGGATAAATCAAGTCTGGACGTCCCAAATCCAAGAGAATACCACCCAGCAATCATAAGGATTTCACTATGGATAATACAGTCAACAACCTTGAGGCATCTCCAAATTGAGTATGCTGAGTGAGAAAAGCCACACAAAACAGTATAGGATACCTCCTGATCCCATTTATATAAAATCCTAGAAAGTGCAAGGAAGATACATTACAAGTAAACTACCCTTGACGCTTCATTCTCCACCTTGCTAAGCATTAAAAATTCAAGCACACCGAGCTGGAATTACATTAACTCCCCATATTTTCTATTGAATTACATGAACTTAACGTATTTTACTTACTGGAAACAAGTTGTCTCTCCAGCTCCAGCATTTAGGGACAGTCGTCCTGTGCGTCCAGGCTCCTGTCACAGTTCCTAGTGACTGCACTCATTATTATAATTAAACATTTATTAAGTACCATGGTGGGGGCACTGCTCAAGTCTGTCAATTATCTTTATAGGTAAGCATAACCTAACAGGGCAGCTGGCACATACTTATTTAGCAAAAGGATATTTCACCAGAGCTCAACTGCCACCAAACATACATATATAATTAAGGGGACTTAATTAACTCAAATATGTTTTCTACCTGGATAATTTAAAAAATAAAAGGTTAAAAAAATTCTCCACTGACTCCAGTTAGGTTTTCAAAACAGCAAAGGGAGAGTAGGGATACATCGTGGTGCATTTTCGCATCTTAAATTCTATCACAAACTTTCTTTTTTTTTTTATTCCTTTTTTAGAATTATTTATTTATTTATTTATTTGACAGACAGATCACTAGTAGGCAGAGAGGCAGGCAGAGAGAGAGAGAGGAGGAAGCAGGCTCCCCACTGAGCAGAGAGCTCGATGCAGGGCTCAATCCCAGGACCCTGGGATCATGACCTGAGCCAGAGGCAGAGGCTTTATTTAACCCACTGAGCCACCAAGGTGTCCCCTATCACAAACTTTGAAAAGTAGCTTCTGTCTTCTGGTCTAAACGTGTCTTATAAATACTACACCTTTAGGCCTCAATGCACAGCTCTGAGGAGGGTGACCATCACTAGCTGCATTTGTAGGTGGAGATATCATGGCACGGAGACAGCCTGTATGCAAGATTCAGTGTCACACTCCTAGAACAGTACATGATAGAAGAAGTGCTTAGAAGGTAGATGAGGAGACAGATAGATAGTAGATGGGTGGACAGATGGATGGATGGTTGGATAGATAGACATAGATGGTAGATACAACAGATGGATGGATGGATGGATGGATGGATGGATGGATGGATGGATGGATTGATAGATGACAGATGGGTAGATAGGATAGGTAGATGGATGAAAAGATTGATAGATGATAGATGTATACATCAATAGATGGTGGATAGAGAGATGATGGATGGTTGGATAGATAGATAATAGATAAATGGATAGGTGGACAGGTGGACGGATGGATGGATGGATGTTTGGATGGTTGGATAGTTGGATGGTTGGATGGATGGATGGATGGATGGACAGATAGATGATGGGTGGATGGATGGATGGATGGATAGATAAATGATACATGGGTGAATGGATGGAGAGATAGATTTATAGATATAGATGGTAGATATGATAGGTGGATGGATGGATGGATGGATGGATGGATGGATGGATGGTAGGATGGATGGATGGATGAATGGATGGTTTGATTGATGGTTGGATAGAGGGATGGATGGATGGATGGATGGATGGTTGGATGGATGGTTGGATGGATGGATGGATGGATGGATGGATTGATGGTTGGATGGATGGATGGATGGATGGATGGATGGATGGTTGGATGGATGGATGGTTGGTTGGATGGATGGATGGTTGGATGGATGGATGGTTGGATGGATGAACAGATGATGGTTGGATGGATGGATGGTTGGATAGATATATGATAGAGGGATAGATAGATGGTGGATGGGTGGATGGAGAGATGATAGATAGATGGATGGGTGGGTAGATGGATGGATGGATGGATAGATAGATGATGCATGGATGAATGGATGGAGAGATAGATCGATGGATATAAATGGTAGACATGATAGGTGGATGGATGGATGGATGATGGATGAATGTATGGATGGATACATGATAGATAGATGGATGGATATAAGCATTGCCTCTATCATAGGACTCTTTCTCATGTACTTGTACCCTTTATTACAGTCCTATTTTGTGTATGAAAATGGGGGCAGGTGTGCAAGGACAAGGAGGAACATTCACATGAGAATTACTGTGAAAAAGACAGGCGTGTCATCACCCAACAATACAGCTTCACCCAAGGCTCCATAATTTCTGGAGCTACAAGCAAGGAGCTCAGCCTTGCAAAGGAGGTCATCCTTCAAGGACATTCTAATCCTGGGATCTTCCAAGCCCTCCCCCTGCAGAGCAATCTCTGCAAACAGACCCTTCTCTGTGGGGATCGTATTTTGCCTTTAAGGCAATTCTGCAGTCTCCATGTGATATCTGGGCTGCTGTTGAAGACCATAAAATACGACTCCAGGAATTCACGAACGCCCCATAGACACACAGTTCCATGTCCCATCAGAGTGCCCAAATAACTCAAAACCCAAAAACACAGTGACCTGGTTTCAGGGCAGCTGAAAAGTAGGTTTCTTGAGAGGCGCTAAACCCAGGTGGTGTACAAATCACTTGATGGATTTGTTCCTTCAGCTACAAAAAGAACCACCAGCTCCCACGAGAAGGAGTGAGAAGCTGTATGTCTGGGTCCAGAACCTCCATGTGCCACCGAGCCTTCAGGACATGGCTTCTCTTAGCTGACACTGGGCAAAAAACAACAGGAGGCCAGCTGCCTTCCTTCGTCACCAGCGTCCTTCCGCAGACCTGCCTTGAAGCAACAGGGAATCCCCACCGAACAGCGTCTACCCACCTTCCTTTAATTTCTGAATTTGCAAAGAATTTTTGAAGCCGTGAACTCGTAAGATGGTTATCTGCCAAGCACGAGCCTCAAATCCCAATTCGGACATGCACGGACCACAGAGAGAGAAAAACAAACAAACAAAAAACCAAATGCACAAGGGGCTTCGAAGATGGATCCTTAGATAGGATTTTGCCCCTGGGGAGTGTTCAGAAAACTCTAATTCAAGAAAGTCTTTGGAAAGGATCAGGTTTGCATCTTATGCTGCCTGAAACGTGGGTCTTGCCCCCTGACGAAGGAAGGTGCTCCCTTGTGAATAGAAAACAAACAAATAAACAAATACGGCCTAAAATACAGAAGTTCCCAAATAGAGATATAGGGCTAGGGAGGAGCCAAGCTATTTACATAGGACAGTGCTTGCTGATACAAGCAGAGGTGTGCTCTGTTCCCCCTTTTTTTTTAAATGTCAGAGGCAGAGGCCAATGATGGGGAGGTAGGGAAGCCACAAAATTTAAGGACTGTCCAAGAGGCATTTTTGAAGGCAACGGCTTTCGTATTTTGGAGCACAGCCAGCCAATACCCCTCTGAGTGGAACAAAGGTCGGAAAGGTTTCCACCTCCCCGGGCATGAATGAGTCAGTGTTCACAGCGTGAGTCCTCCGGGCTCCTTCTGGCACGGTTCCATTGTATAATGAAGAACAGAAGTTCTTCTGTAGAAACCGGGGACGACCGTCACCCCGGGACGCCAGCGACTGACCCGTCTGTTCTCTCTGGACAACCGAACTTGCTTCTGCCACCTCCGGGCTGTGGCTTTGAAGAGTGAATCAGTTCCGGAGGTACGGGCGTGCAGTGACCCAGCAGGCCTGGGGACTCACAGACTGTGAGTGCCGCCGGCCGGTAAGGAGAGGCCGCTCCCTGATGCGCACAACCAGCCCTTCACCTCCAAACTCCAACCTCCAACCTCCAGCCATTCAGGTAAGCGGCTCTCCTGGGGCTCTTGGCAGGGTGGTCCACGCCTATCCAGGGATGCTGGGCAGCTGTCCCAGAACCACACCGTGTTGCAGGGCACACCATGTCCTCGGAGGCAGTCTCTGGCAATCTTGCAGAAGCGATTTTGCAAAAAGGAACGACAAAGAAAGAAAGAAAGAAAGAAAGAAAGAAAGAAAGAAAGAAAGAAAGAAAGAAAAGAAAAGAAAAGAAAAGAAAAAACATCAGGACACATTTCCAACCCCCTCTTCCCTGGGGTGATTTCAAAAACCAATGCAGATCAGAATGAACTA
The DNA here is from genome assembly GCF_964662115.1 of Mustela nivalis. Lineage (NCBI taxonomy): Eukaryota > Metazoa > Chordata > Mammalia > Carnivora > Mustelidae > Mustela > Mustela nivalis. The sequence continues at coordinate 131,986,539 of NC_139040.1, forward strand.
GACACAGAATCCAGAGCCCGGGGAAATGGAATCATCCTACATTCCTACAGGTCTCAGACGTGGGGACAGGATGTGGGAGGAATCCTGGGGATGGGAAACTCAGCTAGATCCCGGAAGGGGGCTCAGGCTGAGTGGCAACGGCAGGCGTGTTGCCCTGAGGCTAGAGGACAGTCAGGAAGCAGGAGTGCTGTCTGGTCCCCTCCTGGAAGATGGTCAAAGCCTACATGATGCCTTGCATCCTGTTTTCCCTTTTTTTAAAAAACTGGCATCTCAAACAGACCGAAAACCTTGTATTAGTGTGACGGATACAGCTTGTGTATTTGAGACATGCCGAAACTGCTTTGCGATTACGACACAGGTCCTAGCAAATTTCTCCAGGATGTCACATATTTACCATTCCTTTTTTTTTTTTTTTTTTTTTTTTTTTGCTTTGAGAAAGATTAAGATCTGGTCTAGGGGCCCCGTTGAGCACCGTCGGCTACGGTCGGCATTGGATTGCCAGAACGTACCCCTCTTCTGGTTGCAGGGTAGTCCCTTAAACCTCACCTCTCCAGGAGTGCCTGGGTGGCTCAGTGGGTTAAAGCCTCTGCCTTCGGCTCAGGTTATGATCTCAGGGTCCTGGGATCGAGCCCCGCATCGGCCTCTCTGCTCAGCAGGTAGCCTGCTTCTACTTCTCTCTCTGCCTGCCTCTCTGCCTACTTGTGATCTCCATCTGTCAAATGAATAAATAAAATCTTTTAAAAACAAAAAACAAAAAACAAAAACCTCACCTCTCCAAGCCCCTCCAACTCAGACCTCTGGAAGCCACCGTGCTACTCTCTGCTTTCACTCCACTGTGTTTTCTTAAAGTTTTCTCTGCTAACAGGATGCCAATCTGAAGAAAAAAGTAGGCAGCATTCCATAAACCTCGGAGTTCATTTCCAAATATATATAGATACACACTTCCTTTATGTAGCTAAATATACAGAACATATCATTTAGAAGCTAGACCCATATTTGGCATTAAGGAAACCTCATATGGGTTTTCAGTTACCGTTGGCTCTCAGACATGGACTGTCAACGATAACCACATATGACGGCTACAACCAGCCACCTTCCCCCAGAAAAGTCAGAAGTATCCCCTCATAGGCTTTTTCTGGCAAAACCCCAAAATTTTACATATAAATAGATAAAATGCCTGTCCCAGCTGCCCATAACGACCATGTCTACTTTATACTCTAGTGTATATTTTATATTTTTAAATACTACAGACACGTTATATATTACCATGAAATAATGTATATTTTCTGTATGTGTGTATCACCATATGATGTATAATGTGTTATCTAGTTTATAAGTATACGTAAATAAAAATATTTATACAGACCCCCTAAGACATCATGATTTAAGATCTGTAGCCCAAAGCCATAAGCTGGACCAAACTAAGAGTGGGTTGCACGAGGACAGTATGAAAAGAAAACATTTCCAGCTCCCGTCCTCTGCTCGTTCTGAGACACGTTGCTCAAAACCATCTATCTGTAAAAGCAAGTCAGGTAGACAGAATCCCCAACATCCTAGTTCTGCGTCAGAAGAGGGGAGTGGTTTTACCAACAATGCACACTCTAGGAGCTTCAAGCTCTAGGACCTTCTGGAAAAGCAAAGTTATGGAGACACTGAAAGATCAGTCGTTGCTGGGGTCTGGGGCCAAGGAGGGATGAACAGGGGCAGCACTGGGGGTTTTAGGGCTATGAAACCACTCTGTAGGGCACTATAAAGGTGCGTCCATATCATTATACATTTGCCCAAACACATAGAATGGGCACCACCAAGAGGAAACCCTAATGTAAGCTAAATACTTTGGATGCTAGAGAAAGCACATAGCTACCATCCCAAAGGGTGACATCATTCACCCTCCAGAAGCAAACCAAGATGGTGGGAAGTTAGTGGCTCACACCTTAGGAAAATCCTTCCTGGAAGTTATCGCCCTCGCCCCGCAAGGACAACAAGAAGCCTGGTTCGGATGCATCTTCTCTCTCTTTCCGCAAGTCTACACACTTATATACGCTTACATGACCAATCAGCGAGCAGGGTACAGGAGGGAGCGAATCAGGCTGTGCACCTAAACGAACAACTTCGCTAGCAACCAATGCTGTTTACTTCCTCTTTGGGCGTTCCGCTTAGTCTCACGAGGCAATCCTCACCTGGCAACTAGCCAGGCGCCATCTTTTAATGGCGGAGGCTGCCCTGGCCAGGGGCCTGCCTCCGACAGGAAGTGAAGCAAATAAACAGCGATGGCTTGGTGCTAGACATGGCCCAGTGGTGGAAGCCATCAGGTTTTATCACACGTGGAAACTTCCCTATGCTGGATGTGCTGTTTACATACAGCCCACAAAGGAACCTATCCCATGAGGTCTATCTCTGCACAAGCTTTGCCCTATCCCTGCTGCACATAACAGCCATCTGGTTGACCAGAGGCTCATTGCCTTGTCCTTGAGGTGAAGCGAATACTGTGTACAAAAGTGTGAGAAGTCACCTGAGATGGCTAGGAAGTTTGGAAAGATGCCTGTACCACCTGTGGCCAAAGACTGAGGTCCACAGAATGTGAAGGAGGCAGAAAGTTCAGGCTGCACTTGAAGGATACAGAGCCCACTGGCCTCTCTCGGGAACAGCTTACATGGGGTAAGGTGGTGCTCATGGGAGGGCTGGATGCCTCCCAGGCTCAGAAGCATCCCCCACCGTGGAAGCCAACATCACTTCAAACAACTCGTGAGTAGGTCTTCAAGGTCACTGTAAGGGCTGAGCTGATCAAGGTCATTCATCCACCGAAATCCAAAGTTGGCTTTCCCCTAATATCTGAGCCAGGGGTTGGGGAGTGGGATGGGGAGTTCATATTTAAAGGGGACAGAGTTTCAGTTGGGACAGATCAGATCACCTGGGCAAAAAACAAAACAAAACAAAACAAAACAAAAAAACCCAAATCCATATCATCCGGCCCTCGGAAGTCATACATTCTACATTCTTAAGATGGTGTTCAGCATCTTAAAAGCCTTTTTAATGGGGGAAGGCCATTCTTTTTACGAGTTTTTGGTCATTGTTTTAAGGTTTTGTTGATATCATCCGAGAGAATCAAAGTCTCCCTTTTGCTAAATACTTAGTATTTTATGGACGGAATTAGTGCATGTCTGCTGCCTTTGTTATGATAAACCTCCTTTATTTCTTCCAGGCAATAAAAGTCAGGGGAGAACATGTTACCTCGGGACCACTCTTGGTAAGACAGGATTACATGCAATGCTTAATCTTCTGTTTCTGCTTCTACATTTCTTTTTGTCCCTTTGTCAGGGTGCATGGACAAAGTGGTCTTGTTCACCTAGTCACTGATGGTGCGTCTGGGGCAGTGATCGTGGGACTCGGGATTCCTATCAATGATCCACACCCCCCATTTGGGATCTTCTGAAAGAAGTCTGCTTCCCTATTCCCAAACCCAGTTGTCTGGTTTTCCAGGGAGTCCATATTGCAGATCTTTGGCGACTCAGATCTCACCGTTAGTCCATGGCACTGGGGACGACAGCACTCTTGTCCTGCTGTGTATGCATGATCCCAAGGTGGCTTCCATATAAAGAGAGAGGAGGGGCTCCATGGATGCCCTGGTTATGGGGTTATGATAGTGATGATGGTGGGAAAGCCGCCAAGCTCCATGGCAATTCTTTCTCCTGATGTGCCACCACCAATTGTCTCTGCTCTGGGCTGGAACCTCAAAAAGACCCACTTCCCATCATGAAAAAAGTCAGTCACATTTGTGCTAGAATATATGGAGACATTTAGTAGACTCAGAATCAACATCTGGTATTGGTAAGCCCTTGCCCTGACTTTTCTTCTCTGTCTTGCTCTGGTCAGTGGTCCAACTGCCTACCAAGCACCACAGATACCCAAGTTCAACATGGTTGACTTATTTAAGGAAAAATTAAAGAGGCAAAGGGGAAGGAGCTGTAGGCATTCTAGGGACCTGATCCATGCCTAATAAGAAACCAAATAAGGTTTTTTTCTTAATCATGGGTGTGATGACCTAACAACAGACTCCAGGGCTTAAAATGGCAAAAAAATGTTGACGGGTGAAATAAAACCATCAAGAGCTTGAGTTGTGTTCAACTAAGAAAAAGTCAAATGCCCAAGAATGTACTTAACTATTCTACAATGTGATGCTAATATCAAAGTCCCCTAAAATGTGAACTTGCCTAAAAAAGTCCCACCTATGGAAGTCACGTACAAGACATGGGATAGCAGAGTTAAGCGTCCATCGGCACCTTGTCTTTCAGGAGCTGGCTGGCTGTGACGGTCGGCATGCTTCTAGGTGTGAGGCCCTCAGCTTGCAGGGATTTATCTGGTGGGCGTCCAAACATCCTTCTTCTGATGGCAGATGATTTTGGCATTGGCGACATTGGCTGCTATGGGAACAAGACCATCAGGCAAGGATTCTGAGAGTCGTTCATCTGGGACCTCAGTGAAGACCCCACTGACAATGGATCTAACTCTCCATATGTCCTATCAGAACTTTGATGGGATTCTGCACACACTTCCTTTCATGGCCCCTAACCCTTCCTTCTTCCCACCCCAGTGCTAACCCCAGCTCAAATTCTTCCTATCTGTGACTTTTGGACATGTTTTCACCAGCAGAGTCCAAGGTGGACAGTGTTTAAAAATCATTGGTGTTGCATCAGGGTCAATGACCCAAGTCTCCTCATGCTCCTCTTCCACCCATCAGCCCAACTCCATCCATTCATGCATGACTTCAGTGCTCCCTGCTGAAAAGCTCTGCTTCTGACGGACAAATCCATGTCCCTATCATCACCAGATATGACATGCTTATCTGTCATTGCTGGCCCATCTCTCTAAGAAGGAGCTCATCCCATTGCCTCAATCACTAATTGACCTTGGAGACCCAGCTTAGGCAACACCATGAACCCACCCCTGAATCCCACCCTCACTACAATATGTTGGTGCTGAGAAGTACAATTTTCATGAGTCCCATTAAAGAAGGCACCCCAGATTTTTGGTTCTGGATTTCCCATTACGCCCCTCTCTGTACCAGTAGCATGTTGCAGAAACTTAGTAAACAATACTGAACTGAGTTTATGTTACTTCAGTGGTACAGATGACATTTGAAGTTCTTGCCACTGCCTTTTGGTCATTCCCAAGAACACCTGGATGGGTGAAAGCATGATGGGCTGATTTTCTTTCTTTTTTAGAAATTTAAATTCAGTTAATTAACATATAATGCATTATTGGTTTCTGAGGCAGAGCTCAGTGATTCATCAGCCTTATCTAATACCCAGTGCTCATCACATCATGTTCCCTCCTTAAGGTCCATCACCCAGTTGCCCCATCTTCCCACCACCTCCCCAGCAACCCTCAGTCTGTTTCGTATACTTAAGTGTCTCTAATGGTTTGTCTTCTGTTCTTATTTCATCTTGTTTTATTTTTTCCTTCCTTTTCCTCTGATCCTTTGTTTTATTTCTTAAGTTGCATATATGAGAGAGATCATATAATAGTTGTCTTTCTCTCATTGGCTTATCTGGCTTAGCATAATACACTCTAGTTCCATCCACGTCATTGCAAATGGCAAGATTTCATTCTTTTTGATGGCTGAGTAATATTCCACTGTGTATAGACCATATCTTCTTTATCCATTCATCTGTTAGTGAACATCTGGGCTCTTTCCATACCTTGGCTATTGTGGACATTGATGAGATGAATTTCTGTTAAATAGGTTGATATGCTTCTAGGAAACCGTATGTGTTTGTTTGTTAAGATATAACACTGTTCATGTTTCCCTCTGTAGGACTCCAAATATTGACCGCCTTGCAGAGGACGGTGTGATGCTTACCCAGCACGTGGCAGCTGCATCAGTGTGCACCCCAAGCAGGGCTGCTTTCCTAACAGGCAGATACCCTCTCAGATCAGGTTTGTCCTCTTTCACGTCTAACCGTGGCTCTGGAAAAGAACATGATCCCTATATTAGAGATAGTAAAGCATGGGTCCACTGCTAGAGATACTAAAGCATGGGGAGAAAATAATGTAACCCCTCCATATTTTTACCAGATTAGACCCAGTAAGAGCCATAGAGCCCTGTAGGTAATGAGGTGACCCAGGCAGAGGGATTTGAGTAGGGAGTGGACCAAAAGTTTGAAGTCTGTGTGATGTCTTTGGCATCCTTCTGCCCTTTGGCCCTAAAGATAATGAACCTGCGTATCAAGGGTTATCTCCTTTGGTTAAAGCCAACTGATTGTAGATGTTAACCATTTCTTTAAAAACCTTCACAGAAACACGTAAACTAGTGGACTAGCAGCTGAATAACCCGGGACTAGTGTTTGAATAACTGAGGACTGGCCTGGCCATGTGACTCTCACAGACTCTCCCATATGTGGGTCCCTGGATGCTTCTCACGCCTCCAGGGAAGACAGAATTCTGGCTAATGTAAATTTATGTCCCACTACTCTTCGCTCAACCAGATGTATGCTCAAAGCTTTGGAAAATCTCAGAATGAATTCTCCAAGTTCCCAAACGATGATGGTTGAGATATGATCAGTCTTGGAGCCAAGTAGATCTTCTCAGATCTTCCTAGTGAAGACTGAGCTACATTCATAAAATCAGTCTAGGCGGTACAGAACATCTTTCAAGTTAGTGGTACTTGACTGTATACTGCAGAGCTTTAGAAAAATATTTAACCTATGTTTTTTAAACACTTGAGTAATTGAGTGAATTGAGTTGAATAAGTTATCAGAGTCAGTGTGAATTATATCCATGCCTCCCTACTTTGTTAGCATACATGGATCATCTGGGGCATTTTATAACCATTCCAAATCCCAAATTCCACCCCCAACCAATTAGAATCACAATCTCTGGGGAGGCACAATCTCTGATTGGCTCAGTTGGCTAAACATCTGACTCTTGGTTTTAGCTCAGGTCACAATCTCAGGGTCGTAAGATTGAGCTCCGCCTTGGGCCCCACTTTCTGTCTGGAGTCTGCATGACAGTCTCTCTTTCTCCGTCAACCCTCTGCCTCTCTCCCAGCTTGCACTCTCTCTCTCCCTAAAGTAATTAATTAATTGATTGATTAATTAAAATCTTAAAATAAAATCACAAGCTATGAATCGACAACCAGGTTTCAGAATATTTTCAAGCTCCCCAAATGATTCCAAAGTCCAGACAAGTTTGAAAATCTCTGGATCATATCAAGAGTCTGGTGCAATTATAAAACCTTTTTAAATTCTCTTTCCTTTTTCACTTAATTCTCTATGTGTTTATAACCTTCACATAACAAGACAACAGTTCTTCTTGCTAAGTTTCCAATTAATGTTTCACAGCATATGTTAAATGAAAAAAAAATCAACATTATTATTGTCAGTATCATTATTATTAACGTGTCGTTGTCGGATGGTAACGTTTCTTTGAAAATGGTTCCCCAAAGGTATGGTTTCCAGCAACGGTTATCGTGTTGTTCAGTGGACCGGAGCATCTGGAGGGCTCCCAACCAATGAGACAACTTTTGCAAAAATATTAAAAGACAGAGGATATGCCACTGGGCTAATAGGTATGTATATTTTGAAAGCATTAAGTACATTTCCTTTATATGGAGAGTGTAGTCAACCAAAAACCTGGGGAATGAAATGGTTTTGATGTAGTGGGATTGTTCACCAGGCAGAAAGCTCCACGAGTGCAGGAATGACCTGACCCGGACTGCATTGTGTGAAGTAGATGCTGAAGATATATAAGTTTAATGAAATACCTGGCATTTCATAGTATTTGCTGATGCACCATGATTAAAAAAAAAAAAAAAGTGGGGGGGACATTTTTTCCTAATATCAACAAGCTATTAACAATTTCCATAATGTTTTCCTTAAATTTCCAGAAATTCCTTAAATTCTGCACAGAAATGGGACTGTAGGGCTTAGTACTTCTCTGCTTCCATAAATAACGTGCTTTTCTTTCTAGATGTCAATAAACCGTGTCATGTACAAACTGAAACACAATGAAGCATAGTAGTTTCTTGAGAGGGGACCACGCTGTCATTGTTGCCATCATGTTATAGCGTAATTTTTATTAAACTGTGCCACTTACTCATCATAAACAGCAAGACTAGCTGATACACTGAGTATTCAATCCAATAGACTTATTATAATTTTTTTGAGATAGAAGTCTATTCTCATGGAACACTCCTTGGAAAATCTCATGAGGTTTTCTGGATGAGAGACGGCCATTTGGGGTGGCAGGAAGACACAAAGGTTTCTATCAATGCTTTAATAGTGATGGGAGAAGATAGCATCTGCATCTGCGATTGATTGAACTTGAAAGCTGTGCTCTGTAGAACCTCTGACTTACCATGACCCTGACTACCACTACAGTGGTTTAACAAGGAAAGGGACAGTTCCAAAGTCAGGAAATTGCTTACCAACACTGAGAACAGCAGATCGTTTTCTAGAACAATGTGAGCCCTCTGTGCCTTCCTTATTGCTCTGACACAGACCTTTGTAAATTTAGCTACAGTAGACTGAATAACAATCACCAAAGATATCCCATCCTACATGCCTGAAGCTAAAAAAAAATTACCTTATATGGAGAAATGGTCTTTATAGATGTGGTTAAATGAAGGACCTTAAGATAAGGAGATTTTCCTGGATTATCCAGGGGAACTTTATATGCAAGGTCAAGAGTCCTTTTAAGACAGACATAGACATCAAAAAATGGGCAGAAGACATGAACAGACACATCTCCAAAGAAGACATACAAATGGCTATCAGACACACGACAAAATGTTCATCATCACTAGCCATCACGGAGATTCATATCAAAACCACATTGAGATACCACCTTACACCAGTTAGAATGGCCAAAATCAATGAGACAGGAAACAACATGTGTTGGAGAGGATGTGGAGAAAGGGGTACCCTATTACACTGTTGGTGGGAATGCAAGTTGGTGCAACCACTGTGGAAAACAGTGTGTAGATTCCTCAAGAAATTAAAAATAGAACTTCCCTATGACCCTGCAATTGCATGACTGGGTATTTACTCCAAAGATACAGATGGAGTGAAAAGAAGGGCCATCTGTACCCCAATGTTTATAACAGCAATGGCCACAGTCACCAAACTGTGGAAAGAACCAAGATGCCCTTCAATGGACGAATGGATAAGGAAGATGTTGTCCATATACACTATGGAGTATGATGCCTCCATCAGAAAGGACGAATACCCAACTTTTGTAGCAACATGGACGGGACTGTAAGAGATTCTGCTGAGTGAAATAAGTCAAGCAGAGAGAGATAATTATCATATGGTTTTGCTTACTTGTAGAGCATAAGAAATAACATGGAGGACATGGGGAGATAGAGAGGAGAAGTGAGATGGGGGAATCAAAGGGGGAGATGAACCATGAGAGACTGTGGACACTGAGAAACAAACTGAGGATTTTGGAGTGGGGGGGGAGGGTTTAGGTGAGCCTGGTGGTGGGTTTTATGGATGGCACGTATTGCATGGAACACTGGGTGTGGTGCATAAACAATAAATTTTGGAACACTGAAAATTAAATTAAATTAAAAAAAGAAAGACAGAGGGATATATGACACGGAAGGGAAGAAGGCAGTGTGGCCACAGAAGCAGAGTGGGAGGGATATGACCTTGAGTCAAGGAACTCTTGGAGCCGCCAGAAGTAGAAGAGGCAGGAAAGATCCTCCCCCGAAGCCTGCAGAGGGAGCACGGTCCTGTCGAACCTTGATCCTGGGCTTCTAGCTTCAGAACTTTGGGAACATAAATTCCTATTGTTTTAAGCAATCACAAATTAATGGTAATTTGTTTCAGTAGCACGGGAAACAACGTGCCACATAATGCTGCCACACCGGCGTCTCATTGCTCTGTAACAGTGCTAAGCCAGGTTGTGGTTGAAATAGCCGTGAACACTACCCACATCTTTGTACCTCCCCACCCCGTTCGTGCATGCGGCAGAACAGCTAGAAGAGGGCCAGCCTGCAATACCTACTAACCAATGATCAGCCGGTGGTGACATGGGAATCCTCTTTGCCTTTCAGGAAAATGGCATCTGGGCCTCAACTGTGACTCTTCCGATGATCACTGCCACCATCCCATCAGCCACGGATTTGACCATTTCTACGGAATGCCATTTTCCATGATGGGAGATTGCATCCACTGGGAACTGTCGGAGAAGCGTGCAGGCATGGAGTACAAACTCCACGTCTGCTTCCAAATCATGGTCTTTGCTGCCCTCACACTCACTGCTGGGAAACTCACCCATCTGACATCGGGCTCATGGACGCCGGTCATCTGGTTGACCATTGCCGCCATCTTGCTCTCTGTGACCTCCTGTTTCATAGGGGTCTTGATTGTTCATGCAGACTGCTTTCTGATGAGAAACCACACCATCACGGAGCAGCCCATGCACTTTCAAAGGACGACACCTCTTGTTCTCAAAGAGGTCTCATCCTTTGTCCAAAGGTGAGCATCAAAGAGTTACCTTTATCCTAGTCTCTGGTCCATGATGAAAATGCATCTTGAAAAATCTTCCACTTTCTTTCTGTAATGGAGATAGGAATGGTGAACTTGTTCTGGCCCGGGAAGATATTTTTGATAAAATGTGTCAGAAATGCTCTGTTGAGCCCAAGTTGATGGTGACAATTGAAACAGGTGACAGAGCACATGAAATTTGCTGTTGACCCCCAATCCTTGGAGCTAGTACCATTGTGTAAGCACCCACTGATCACCACGGGCCATATTTAACTCACACAACAAACTGAATTACCTGAAGATTTACAATAAATATAAATATTTTTAAAGCTCTATCATTGGAACTAAGTTGTCCTGTTGCTAACTCTATCTTAAATGTAAATTTGAATAACAAAGGCACTTACTATGTCACAGTTAAGAGGGGCAAGATATAAAGCTACATCACACAGAGCCAGTTCCATGCTCCCCAAGTGTTTCTGTAAAGAGGGGGACAGCATAGAACCCCAATTCACCTGGTGGAGATGAGGTTGTGATCATGTTCCAGAACATTCTTTTTGTGGGCTTGCCTAACATGGGTGAGAAATGATACTGATAATTACTGTCAAAGACAGAGAGAGGAACAGATGAGGCACCACCAAGATGGGGGACAATGAAATTGAAATTAATAACCTAATACTTGCCATTTTTCAAGTGTATTTTAAAATAACTATGTCATATATCCTAAACGTTATTGCTTGAGAGCAATTAAAAAGAAAACCAAATGTAAAATAATCACTTTATTCTGTATGCTAAGGTTCTAAATGGGAACATATACTGAACTAATCGAAATAAACGTCAGATCAGACAGTTGCCTGGGGTTCTGTCTTACGTTCATTTGCCAGAAGTATGTAGAGTTATAAATTGATAAAATTCAGGGGGAAAAAACGTGTATAGTATCAGTGTGAATTTTTCAACAGACTTTAGAAGAGTAAAGTCATCCCGTTAAAGAGTAGCAGATATACTTGTTGAAGGAAGTGACAAACTAGATCTCTATCTTGTGTCTCTAGGACCTCAATCTATCCTTAAGTAGAAATAACTCCAGTCGCCGTTATTTATTTTCAGGAACAAGCACAGACCTTTCCTCCTCTTTGTCTCCTTTCTACATGTGCACACCCCTCTGATCACTACGGAGATGTTCCGTGGGAAGAGCATGCACGGGCTGTATGGGGATAACACAGAAGAGATGGACTGGATGGTGGGTAAGTGCCTTTTCCTGGTGAAAATAGGACACGTGTCCCTCCCAAAACAGCAGGAGGAAAGGACATACAGAATGAGATGAGATTAACTGTGTCTGCTTTCTTTCTGCTCATCACACTGTCTTAGGTGGATTGATTTCTTATTTTTCCCCAGGAGAACAGAGATTAAAATCCCCATGGGTAGGATTGTCTTGCTTTGTTCTCCCTGTGTGTCCCCTGGGTTTGGAATAATGCCTGGTATGACACAGAGTGCACATTTCTTCAGTGGGTACATCGGATATAAACACAGTGACTCCCTTGAGGCTCAAGCAAGGACTTGGATGACGTAGGGTTGACATGCTGGTGGACATAGAGGGCTAGGAGCTGCAACATAATGGGAATTAGAGATTTTAGGAGAAAACATGATTTATATAATCCATTGAAAACATTACCTTGGAGGAAATTGTTGGCAAAAATGCTGGTGGTTGGGAGATAGGTAGGCAAAGATCGATGTCACATCATGTCCCCAGTGCAGCTTCAGAACAGACTGACTCATCACTGCCACATCGTCCTTGTGTGGAAAAGACTAAGGATCAGTGGAAAATACACGCTATTTTATATGATGCCAAATACTGCGTGTTTAAAATAGAATTCACCATGCCACAACTTGAGGGATGATCTTTTAAATGAAAGACGTACAGATATATGTAATCCAATACATATCTAATGATAAACTATGAAATTCTCCAGTACGTAGTTAAGAACTCCTAAGTCCATCAAGATAAGGAATTCTTAAGACTTACGTCAAGAATCTTCTCTATGGCTTCAGTGTCTCTGTGCTCCTTGATTGAGATTGATGGCTCTTGATTGAGTTTCAAACTCAGTCCAGCCACAATACTGACAACTTTTTTAATGAAAATCATGGTCCAAGTGTAAATAGGTGGAGGACAGGGGATTTTTAGGAAAGAGAAACTATTCTGCCTGATACTAGAACACTAGATGCATGGTATTATGCATTTATAAAAAACCTTACAATGTACACCACCAAGAGCGAACCACCATAGAAACTACAGACTTGAGTTAATAATAGTTTATTGGTATTGGCTTATAGATGACATTATGACTCAGCTTATCTATAAAACCGAAAGCTGTTTTTAAAAAAAAATAAAATCCATTAATTGAAGGAGGGGGATTTCCTAGAACCACAGATTTTAAGTCTTCAGCAATTGAAGACAAATAAATGTCTTAACTACAGATGGAACAAAGAAAGAGAAAAATAATAGGGACATGGCTAATTTTAAGCTAAAGGTATGGAAAATGGTCTTCACTGTGCTCAGTTAAACCCATGAAAATGAAGTGTCACCAGACTGGAGAAAAAAGCAAGACCCAGCTCAAAAGACATACTGTTTAAATATAAAGACACAGATAAGGTAGAAGTAAAACCTACCCAGTAACAGGATCTACTTGAGACCATAGTCAACTTTCACAACACCAGGTCCTCATGAAAAAGTAGATTGTAAGTTCTGTCTCCTGTGGGAAATAAAATAATATGGTTCTTCCCATCCAAATTAAAAAAAAAAATCTCAGAGACACGGTGAATTGCGTCAACCATAAGATTTCCCTTTGAGGTGATTATAAGAGACTTGGAGCCACCGTTGTAAACCATTCTTCATGGATGGACATACATCGCCAATGCCATTGTCAGCCTTGTTCCTAGACCCTCTTGATCTCTCCTGTTTCTCCCTCTTTCCCTTTGTTTAATTGAAATATGATTGACTCTATACTCTTTTTTCTTTTTTGCCACCTTTCTAAGCTTTTGCTATTTTTCCTATGTAGTCTATACTCTGTAGCTTGCCTAAAACTTTTTAGAAACAGAATGGGGTATATCTAAGGGTGTATATGCATCTTGAGTCAGTGATATTCGGGATTCATGATTTCATTGCTACCCACTGCCATTATATGTGAATACTCAAGGCTCCTCCTCATGGAGATGTCCAAAATGCTGAGCCATACAACTGAACATCTTGGTTTAAGATAGGCTCCATTTTGACCTGCTCAAATGCACATATTCTTCACAGGGCAGATCCTTGATACTTTGGATATGGAAGGTTTGACCAATAGCACTCTTGTTTATTTTACGTCGGATCACGGGGGATCTTTAGAGGCTCAACTCAGAAACAACCAATATGGCGGCTGGAATGGAATCTACAAAGGTAGAGAGATGATGGGCTTCTTGTTCATGGTCTCTATCCCTACCCTACAGTTCCCAACCCTTCCCATGCAATGGGGCACCCACCTCAAGAGAGTCACCACGGAATACTGTTTTTCTGTTTGAGGTGGAAATTATAATCTGTGATTTTTTTTTTCTTTTGCCCAATGCCATGGTTTTTGGTCTATTCACAGAATTGTGCAACCATCACCATCACTTAATGGCAGAACATGGTCATCCCCTCAGAAAGAACCTCAGCATGTATTTGCAATCATTCCCTGGTTCTCTCTGTGCCCAGCCCCTGACAACCACCAGCTGAGTTCAATCTCTGTGTATTTCTCTAGTGTAACCGTTCCATGGAATCATGCAGTTATGTGGTCTTTGGCCACTGGCTTGCATTCACCGAGCATGAAGTTTTCTAGACTCATTCACATTATGCCAAGTGTTAGTGTTTCACTCCTTTTCATGGCTGAGTAATCTTCCATTGTTGGGAGGGACCACACTTTGGTCATCCATTCAAGTGATGGACTCAGGATTTACGCAATGCATCCAAGGACCGTGGTGGCCACATCATATTCAAACTGGAATTTTACCAACTACAGACACATCCTTATTGGGTGTACCCCCCAAAGGTGGCAAAACACACTGCCAAAAAAACACGGAACAATCACATTGTTTTCTGTTCATGTTTACACACAGGTGGCAAAGGTATGGGGGGCTGGGAAGGTGGGATCCGCGTCCCAGGGATCTTCCGGTGGCCTGGGGTGCTGCCGGCCGGCCGAGTGATCCACGAGCCCACCAGCCTGATGGATGTTTTCCCCACCGTGGTCCAGCTGGGGGGCGGTGAGGTGCCCCAGGACAGGTACAGAACAGCTCCAGGAAACTCAAGCTAGTCAGTTTTCCATACAGACAAACATGTATGAGAAATGTCATTGTCACTTTGAATTGTGTAACACGTCCATGAAATGAGTCTCTGGGAAAACACTCTCTCGAGGCTCCCTACTTTCAGCCACCAGGATCAGCTACCTGCTTCATTTTATACAGAGAATGCCCATTTTCCTTCTCCTGATGCTTGAGTGGAGGCATTTTATCATGGTGGTCACTGAACAATCTAACAGTTTGTCACAGGAAATTCCTTTCCATGGTAGAGATTTTGCATAGATTTCAATTTTCCTTCATCTCAAAAATTACAGAAAACTTGGGGGGGAAATAGAAAATAAAATTATTTCAGAATCTGATAGTGAATTATGTATACAATCATATAATCATAATTGTCCAATCACAGGATAATAAAGGATTCTCATAGTTATAATTGTATGATATATATCATCTATCTAGATCTATCTAGATCTGTCTAGATATGTAGATTAAGATATATCATTTAGATATATTTTCCATGTTTTTTATATATATATGTAATTTATAGAAATATATACATTTTTAGAAATTTTTGTTCATAGACAACAAAATTTAATGAGTTCATGTTATTTTGTTTCAACCATCGCCTTATATGTGGACGTTAGCCTTGCTTTAAAAAAAAAAAAAATACTGTCCGGTCACGTTATTGCCAGTCATAATTGCCTCCTAAGTAAGAATCCTTTAGAAACTGAATTCCTGAGTCAAAGAGTAGGACCGTTTACAGGTAAATCTCTTGATATATTTTGTCAAACTTTTCGTCAGGAATCACTAGCAGTCATATGTGACATAGCCATTTTAAAACATAACAGAACTAAAATCGATGTCAATTCTGTACATGTCGTTTATATATATAAATTACGCATATGTGTCTATACAAGTATACATCAATGTGTGTGTTATAATTTTCACTGTTTTATCCTTAGAGGCTGAATATTTCACACCTTGTTGTCTCTTTTCTTGCAGTGAATATCATATCTCTAGTTGATTATTTTTCCTTATTGGGCGCTAATTTTTAAATTAATTTATATCACTTGCTTGAAAAATTAAATTTGTCTGACACGTATATTGCGAATGTGTTGTTGCATGAGAAGGTAAAATAAACATAGCCATGTAGTGTCTGATATAGGTATACACACAGACACAGAATCGTATACATGTGTCTGTGTGTAAATGAATATATTTTTGGAGGTGTTATTATATTTACACATACACACATATATATGTTGTAGATAGATTCTTTTGTTTCATTTTTCATGGTAATTAGTAACTCTAAGTAAAATCTCCTTAGGGTTTTGAATTCTCTACCTTGACGAAGAACATTCGTCAAATTAGAGAAAAAGGTCTCCTTTTTATGGCTTTTCAAAGTTCATGGTATCTGTAAAAATCTATCCTTGGTATTGATGGTTTTCATCTGGACACAAAGGTTTCTGAAAATTGACCAAGTCCCTGGGGCATAAAAATGCCCGAGGCAGCCCCCTTGCACATCACATTGCTCGATATAGGTTTTCTCCTAAGAAGTGTGGAGGAAAGGGAAGTGGAATCCCAAGAACCTCCATCCTGAATGGGAATGGAGGTCCATCTTGGAAACTGAAGAAGACAGGGAAGGGGAGGGGGAGGAAGATGAGGAAGGCAGGGCTGGCGGAGGGGAGGAGAGGCAGGGCACTCTGCAGACAAGGAAATGGCACCATGTTGGTTTAAGAAGACAGCATATGCTGCCATGGCTTAGAGCCCAATAAAGTATAAAACCAAAAAGGCATCTCCCTGAATCTTCCATTTATTCTTGCATTCGCAATAAGGTTGGGCAAACAGTAACTTCAGTTGAGCATGTGGGATCCTGGGTGATCTTTTAGCCAAAGGTGATGTTTGTAGACGAATAATGGAGGTGTCTCTTGCAATGTTTCCCTAAGCTTGGGAAGGCTCAAGCATGCCTTCCGTGCCCCCCTGAGTCCCTGTGCTCCTGTCCGCAGGGTGATCGATGGCCGGGACCTGCTGCCCTTGCTGCTGGGGACAGCACAGCACTCGGACCACGAGTTCCTGATGCATTACTGTGAGAATTTCCTGCACGCAGTCCGTTGGCACCAACGGCACGGTGAGTACTCTGGGTGATCAAGTCCCATCTTGGCTTCTGTTCCCGTGGCCTTGCTTCACAACTGGCCCTTTTCTTGCTTTCTGGGCAGTGTTTTCCCCAGACACAGCAACATCCTTCCTGATGCAAGCAGTCATTTACCATATCACCATATTATCATTGTTTACGGGGTTTTCATATGGCTTTCCTGCCCACAAGTGTTGCGGTCTGCCTCTCGCCCTCGAAGCCCCTAATCTTAGCCTACATCAGTTTCCACCTGTCTCAACCACCTTAACTCAACATCACGGTTTCACCCTTGTAATAACCATAACTTTGTGATAGAAGCCGCCGTGTCCATACCGAACAATTTTTGCATTTCGAAATTTCCTGGGCTATTTTGGCCCAACTGGCCTTTTCAAAGAACTCTAAGATCATTTGCAAGATTATTTTTTTTTAATCCCTTGGGAATCTGAATTGCCTTGGCATCCCATGCGTCCATTAACTCAGGGAGACGTTTGGTTATCTTTCCAGTATCAGATTTTCGCAACTGAAACCTGTTCTGTCCCTCCCCTTACTCTTCTTACTTAAAAAGTATGCATTTCATCAAACCTATTATTCCTGTCCCATGTAATATCATTGCATTTTAATTGCCTTCATGTGTAGAAGGATCTACTGTTCATCCTCATCTAACTGGCATTCCCAGAAGTTTTCTGTTTTTAGGGATCATCTTTCTTTCAAAAACTCAGTTCTTGCATTGACTGGAGAACTATTATTTTTTAATTTTAGACACAGTTAATTTCTGCTGCTACCTTTGTCTTCTAATAACAGAGTTTCACCTATTTGAGTGACTTTTCTTCATTTTTATTTCCCTATTACTCTGACACTTCCTGACATTTTCTCCTCGGTTGGATTTGCCCTATGAATTGATCAGATTCGTGACTTTGTGATTGCATAGGTTTTCTGATTCTTTATTTTTTTTTTTTCTTTTTTTCTCATCAGTGTTTGGGAAGGGCTATATGCTCCTAGTGCTTTAACTCATCTTTCCATGCCTCAAAACCATTCTCTACAAGTCTCTAACTGTCTGAATCCGGAGAGAAGGAACACCCCTTTGGATTTCCCTTATTTGAGGAAATTACCATAGATTTTTTTATTTTTTCCTTAAATATCCTTTTCACCCATTCTCTTCAATATTATTATAATCTAGCATGGCTTTTAGTGCTACATTTCATTTCTTAAAAAGTATCTCCTTCCATTTTTGAGGGTTTCCTAAAAAACCGTCATTCCATTTTACATCCCAGTCTACATCTATGCATGCCTGAGACCACAAATGAGTGCGTCCTGTGATCCGATCTGTTCTTTAACACTCTGGCTACCCCACTACGGACCTCTCATCTCTCAGTCATTGGGCAAATGCTTCTATATTTTTTCAAGGGCAGCAGGTGGGGAGTGCATTCCCAGTGCCCAAGCCTCTTCAAGGGCACCCGAACTGGCTTTCACAGATCCACCATTCATCCTACGTGAATAATCCACTTAGCCCCCCTGCTGAAAGCCATCCCAAGACCACCCACGGCACACACATCAGAACAAATTCCTCCTTGTACGAGGACCTATCCCCTCCCCGTCTCTGAGAATCCCCCTCAAAGAGGGCTGGATCTCCACGTGACTGGCTCATTCTCGATGTTTAAATGCCATATTACCTTTTCAGCGAGGGTTTCTTGACCCAAAGAATCCTGCCATGGTGCACCCATCTTCCCCCCTCCCCCCCCACACTCACACATCCACCATTATTTTCCACCCTTTATAATTTTATTTTTGTGAGTTTACCATTGTCTGGCCTTTTTTTTTTTTGCCTCCCTAAGACTTGCCCATCTTCTCCTTGTGCTCAACACGTTTGCTGAACTATCACAGCTGTGAGTGACCTTGCTGGGCCCATAGGGCCAAACTGTGGCTTCCTTCCCAGAGCCCAGGAGGGGCCTTAATCCTGACCCTTATCTGTCCCTGCTTCCTGGTCTTTCTGCCCCTGGAGCTGCTCCTGGAGGAGGCAGACCCACCAGAACCCTGCTCTCTACACTCTGGTTACCCACGTGACTCCCCCAGACTCACTGCCCTGTGGGGGATACAAAGCATGGTTGTGGGGGCCTCCCTCCCAAAAGCAGGAAGCCGGGGAGGACAGGGAGTGATGTGGTATGACCCACCTCCTGGCAGGAGGCTGGTGCAGGAGCCCTGATGGACCTCCCTTCCATTCTTTCAAAGTCCCTTCCGGAGGCAGGGTTCGGTCTGGTGCCCTCCCAGAGGCTGGAGGTGGTTTGCTGTAGCTTGTCCTATCTCTGTCCTTTCCCCCTCCCTCCCTTCTTTTTCCTGTCGGTGCCTGCCTACCTGTGGGGGTGGGGTGAGCCTGGGAGCAAGCTTCAAGAGAACAGCTGTTGCCATTTTAAGCCTCTGAGCATCTTGCCTGGAACCACGCACAAGTTATTCACTCCTTTGCAAACAGCTGTACCGAGCTGTAGTTCAGTCTCAGCGGAAGGCCACGGACTGGTGGCCTACAAACCACAGACTTATTTCTCCCAGTTCTAGGGGCTGGACAACCAAAACAGGCTTCTGCTGGCCGGTAGACTGCCACCTTCTCGCTGTGTCCTCACGTGGTGGAGAGACAAGGGACGCAAGCTCTGTCCTGACCCTTGTCAGGGCACTCATCCCGTTCTTGAGGGCTCTGTCCTTGTCATCTGTTAATCCCCCAGAGCCTCCACTTCCTGATTCCATCCTTTTGGGGGTCTGGGCTGCAATATATGAATTTTGGAGGGACACGATTTCAGCCCATGATGCTGAAAAATTCACTCTTTTAAACGGTACAACTCAGGGGCATTTGCTACATTGACCATGTTGTGCAAACAGCACCTGTGTCTCGTACCAGAACATTCCATTCCCCTGAAGACACCCTGTCCCTGTTAGCACTCACTCTCCATTCTCCTCCCCAGCCTTGGGCATCTACTGTTCTTTCCCTGTTTCGGACGTCTCCTACCAAGGAGATCCCACACTCTGTGTCCTTGGGTATCTGGCTTCTCGCACGGAGCAGCGTGTTTTCGAGTTTATGCACAAGGTAACAGATCTCAGAGCTTCATTTATTTTTATGGCTGATTCCATCCCATGGCATGGATGGTCCCCATCTGCTCAACCATTCACTTCAGCGTCTCTCCAGCCATCGTTCTGCTTCTCCACGTCAACCCCCTGAGATTCTTGTCCTTCCCTCAGGAGGAAGACTATGGAAAGTCCACTACACAACCCCAGTGTTCCACCCAGAGGGCGCCGGTGCCTGCTACGGGAGAGGGGTCTGCCCATGCTCTGGAGACCATGTGGCCCATCACGACCCACCTTTGCTCTTCGACCTGTCCAGAGACCCCTCCGAAGCCCACGTCCTCACCCAGGACACGGAGCCCTTGTTCCATCAGGTGATGGACACGGTCGCACGGGCTGTGGAGGAGCATCGCCACACCCTCAGCCCGGTTCCTCTGCAGCTGGACACGCAGGGCAACACCTGGAAACCCTGGCTCCAGCCCTGTTGTGGCCGGTTCCCCCTCTGCTGGTGTGATCGGGAAGGTGACCCTGAATCACTGTCCCCTGTCGGGGAGAGCTAGCTCCCTCCCTCGTCCCGGTACTTCTTGGTCCGAATACAACTCCCCTGTGATTATGACGTCCTTTTATGTGGCTGGAACAGTTCTGCACCCCGAAACCCAAAAGGTATAATTATGGGAGACACAGCAGTGTACCATCATCCTTAAGTCAACCGAACCACATTGGGCTTGTTAAGCCCCCTTGGACCCCCAATGAGTGAGGAGCAAAGCCCCTCCTGCCATGGGGATTTCCATTCCCCAACCCCAGCCCCACCCAGAGGAGGCTGCTCTGACCCCATCCAGACTCACAGTCCCAGTGGAAGATACTTCCGTACCAGATGGGTCTGCCGACCAAGGCCAGCGGAGCACCAAACATAGCCCAGAAAAGGTGTGACTTTAAAGAGTTTAAAGTTTGGGTTTGATGAAGTCCCAGAACCTAAGTCAGGTTCGGTGGGGTGAGGAGGTTCGGAGCCGACGACTAAAGAAAGAATTCTTAAGGCGTCGTTGGTGCAAAAGGTGATTTATTAGAGCACGGGGACAGGGCCCGTGGGCAGGCAGAGATGCGGCTGGCTGCCGCCCCGGGTTGTTAGGAGTGGTTGGTTATATACGCAGGAGTTGGGTAGGTGAGGACAAAGGGATATTCAGAAGGGCTATTGAGGCAAAGAATACTATCAGGATATTGAAGGCTTAGTTGTTATCAAGTAAAGACAATTGGGAGTCTCCCGGTGGAATGTTACATTCCTGCTATCAAGCATCCTTGTTAATGAGATTTAGGTTTTAGAAGAAATTTAACTTTATTTACTTTTCCTTCTACCTCCACCTCCTTAGGTTTTATGGAGGGGAGGGTGATATTTGGCTTGAGAAACTGAGTTCTGTGTCCTTGGAAATTGGGCTATTGATAAGGTAACTTCTTTGTTGTAATCTCAAGGACATTTGCAAACCAAGGGAGACTCCTGTTTTGAAGGATTGTGGTCTCAGCAAGTTAACTATTTAACATTTTATGGCAGTCAGGGGTGCCTGAGGAATGCTACACCTATGGAGGGGAGCGGATGAAGGGGGGGGGGGTGCAAGGCGCCAGCTCTTGCTTTGTCCTCAGCCAGCCACCTGCTCCCTCATCAGGTTTATTTAACTTTTAAAGAGTTTAAAGAGTCTGGGTTTATTAACACTTTTCAAGCAATTATTCTCCACAAACAGATGCCCTAGAAATTTAGGGAAACCCAGAACTTGGTGGGGGGCTTGTGGGAGGTCCCTGAACTACCACGAAGCCCCCGGGCCCGCAGCCTTTGCACTGGACATGCTCAGGACCGGACTTTGTTCTGGACCCTACACCCAAGCCCCTCTCCCTGCACACACACGCACGTCCCGCGCTCCACCACCATCACTTTGCAAGACGGCAGCTTTAACCTCCTAACTTCATCCTCTCCAAGCTGCAGAGCTGGGAAGTCCTGAGGTCAAGGTGTGAACAGGGTGGGCTTCTCCAGAGACCTCTCAGGAAATATGAGCTAACTAGGGCCGCCAGTTCTAAGGCGAAATCATCTTTTCTCCGAAGAGATCCTTGGGCAAACTGTCCCCACCCTCAAGCTTTTGGCAAGTCTTAATTCCCAATGACTATCTCTGCAAAACGCAGAACGGAGTTGGAAAGGGACAAAGAGAACTCCCGGGCAGCTAATGGGGACCAGGACGGGGAGGTGACCACCAGGTAGACCCCCTGGTGTCAAGTCCTGTGGGTGAGGGTCTAACTAGCCTAGCTCACGCCTGACCCCTGCCCCCCACCTTGGCCATAGAGAAGGGGGATTGCCTCACGGACCCCAGTGAAACAGAATTCACATCCAGGCTGCCTGAGCGCACGGGGGAAGTCCCCAGGACTTTCCAGAACTTGCTGGAAACTGCTGGGGTTCCCCGAGCCCAGACCCAGCCCGGGTACCACATTGTCTCCCAGGAGTGCCCGCCCGGAGGCCACCGAGACTCGGGAAAACCGGTTTCCAAGATCAATTCCCGGAAAGCCCTGGGCGACAGGAGATTAAACGGATTGGGGCGGGACCGGGCCCTACCGCCCGGAGGGCTCCGCTGCGTGGGCGGGTCTGGGTCCGCGCGCTGGGGGCAAGGTCCTGCGCGCTCGGCCCGCGCGCCGCCATGGCTCTCAGGGCTCCGAGGGGACGCGCCGCGCCCGCTGCCAGGTGCGCGGGGCCCCAGGACGCGGCCCCCACTCGGGGCGGGCATGAGGGCTGGGGGAGGCGCACACTGGGCGTCAGTGGCCCCCGGGACGGGCGGGCGGTGTGTGCGCCTTGGAGTCACCAAAACGCAGCTCGACGTCCGCCTCGCAGTCGCAGGGACGCGGAGCCGGACGGGAGGAGAGGGGCGGCTGGACCGAGGAGAGGGAGGGTGGGCCGCGGGCAGGGAAGGGGAACCCGGGGCTGGTGCGCAGAGGCCACGCCCCGGCAGAGCGAGGCCTGGTCCCCATCCCCCACTGCGTAGGACGCGCTCTCTTGATCCCGAGTACCCCCTCCTCCAGCAGCGCCAGCACCAGGCCCCCAAAACACCCTCTTCCCCCTGAGCGCTGCCGCGTGCCCCCTCGTCCAGCACACGCCCCCTCCCGCTCCCTGCCGCCTACCCCCCGGAGTGCGGCCGTGTCCCCAATCCCCACTCTCTAGGACACGCCCGGTCCCCCACCTTGGTTCCGCACCCTGACAGCACCGCGACGTCCCCTCAACCCCACCCTTGCTCCAAAGTGGGGGCATCCCCGCTTTGTTCCGTCCCCCCCATGCCAGCACGGCCGCACCCTCCCCCACTCTGAGACACGTCCGGTCCAGCACCCGCTTCCCCGCCTCCCAAAGCGCGCGGCTTCCTCCTTCTGGCACCGCCCCGCCCCGCTCCGGCCTCCGGCCCGCGGCCCGGCCTCCCCCAGCCCAAGCGGAGCCTGGCCCACCCCCACATCCGGAGCGGAGCCCTGGCCCCCAGCGCTAAGACTTGCCCAGTTCCCGAAGACCCCGTCGCCGGAGCGCGGCCGTGCCCCCTCCTCCCCCTCTCCTCAACCCTTTGGACGCTCCGCCTCCGCCCTGTGCCGCCGGGCCCTTCCCTGCCCCCCTGCTCCCGACGGCTGGCGCACGGGGGCGCAATCAGGGCACAGGACAGCACTGGGGGCTCTGCAGGCCGGCCCCGAGGCACGCTCGAGCTGCCACCCGAGCAGGAGGACCTGGGCGCCCCAGGCCCTGCGTTCAGCCGGGTTAGGGGGCGGGCAGGGTCGGAGATCCGCGTCCGGGACGCCCCAAATCCCTTTCCCGCGCGGTCCCTAGCGCGCCCCGCGGGGGCCTTGCTGGCCACGCGCGCCCCAAGACCGTGTTGTCTCTACGGGGTCGCACCAGCAGTGCCTTGTCTCCCTGTCGTGGCCGGGGTGCCCTGAATCCCACATTCTTCCTTTTAAAACGCCTGTGTCCCGCTGCTCCGACCCTCTGGGTCCGCCTACCTCCTGTCGGGTGGCTCCGGGGACGAAGGCGCGCTCCGGCCGCCTTTGCACCGGGAAAGGCAGGAAAAGCGCCCCTGGAAGACAAGCGCTCAGCCCTTTAAGGAGCGCCCCCGCCGAAGTAGCAGAATTAAGGACCAACGGGGTGAGGAGGAGGTTAAATCCTGATGCAGGGCGAACGCACGTGCCTTCCCAGCAAGCCGCTTGGGAAATGCCCACTGAACATGACAAATCCTGGACGTTAATTTGGCCTTGTTGGTTGTCTCTCCAGGGACTTTTTGTGGGGTCCGCTCCTTCTGTGTGTGCTCCTGAGGACGTCCGAGTTAAAAGCCGCAAATGCCCTTCAACCCAATATTCTACTGATAATGGCAGACGATCTTGGCATTGGGGATCTTGGTTGCTATGGGAACCGTACGCTCAGGTATAACGGGCTGGTGATGCAGGTGGTCCTAGGGGTCGTGGGTGTCTGTGTGGGAGAACGCATGTGGGTTATGATGTCTTTGAAAGCTGCCCGTAGTAGGAAAGCCCTCAGGGCATCCGACGTGAACCCCCAAGAAATTATTTTTTGACCGGGAAGCTGGGTCTGAAACTGAAATGTTCAAACACCATGGCACTCGGGTGGGTGGGTGTATTCCTTTCTTA
This sequence comes from Mustela nivalis, assembly GCF_964662115.1. Lineage (NCBI taxonomy): Eukaryota > Metazoa > Chordata > Mammalia > Carnivora > Mustelidae > Mustela > Mustela nivalis. The sequence continues at coordinate 132,011,145 of NC_139040.1, forward strand.
GTGCTGCCGGAACAAAAGGGAACAAATGGAGTAATTTGAGACGCAGGAATTTCTTCTCTTCCCAGTCCTGGAGACCAGAAACCTGAGGTCCAGGCGGGGCAGGGCCGAGCCCCCTCCAGAGGCACCAGGACAGGGTCCTTCCTGACTCTTCCAGCTTCTGGAGCTCCAGGCGTCCCTACGCTGGTGGCCACATCCCTCCCATCTCTGCCTTCCGTCTTCCCGTGGCTTCTCCTCTGTGTCTGTATCTTGTCTTTTGTCTCTTACCAGGACACCTGTCATTGACTTTAGGGCCACCCTGATCCAGGATGAGCTCATTCCTTGATCCTTAACTAATGACACCTGTAAAGACCCGTTTACAAGTCAGGTCCCATTGACAAATACTGGGGATTAGGACAGGACAGCTGTGCCCCTGAGGCTGCTACTCACTCGCTGTGGGGACCTCAGCGGACCTCGGTGGACCTCCGTATTCACAGTACGCAGGCTCCTGAGTCTTCCCTCCTGGCAAATATGTGCACGATGGTGTTTGCATGATCTGTGCAGCAGGAGACAAGAAGCACCTCATTCCGTTTCTTTTAGAAAGACCACCAGGACAGCATCACATGATCTGTCTTAACCTTAGCAGCCCATGTTGGGACTGCCCAGGATAGACCCAGGCCCACGACCTTTGGTCACGGCCTTTCCAACAGCGGCAGACACTGCCCTGTGTATGCAGGGACCTTCCTCCCCCCAACGCTGAGCCTGCCCAGTTATACCTGCCGGGACAGACCATTCCCCCAACAAAACTGGACAATCCATTGGCTTCTGGTAGCTTCCGAAAAGTCACCACGATGCATTTTAGAACATTTTCACAGCCCAAGAGCACGCCTTGCCCTCTCTCAGCCATCACTCTATGTAATGGACTGGATCGTGTACCCCAGGATTCCTAGGACGAATTCCTAACCCTTCAGGACCTCCTGCAGCCTGCCAGTGTGTGTTAAGAAAACTTAAGCCAAGAAATTAATGGAGAAACTGGGATTGCATACCCAATACCACCGCTAGGGGGCAGCACCCATGACATGTGTGTGTGTGGGGGGGGTGTGGGTGGTGGTAGTGGTGGTGGTGGTGTTCATGTCCAGTGTTTCTCCTTCCAACTAAAATATAGGCCAAGCGCAAGGACGGTGTTTGGGGACATCCTAAAGGCGGCGAAAATGTTCTCTTAATTTAGTGCATTGATGAAGACATTGAGCCAGCTGGCCCCATGGGTTGCAGCGCGACCCTTACCCATGTCGAGCCCATGCCCCTTGCAGTCAGCCTATGAGGAATGTGGGCTTTCTGCCCAAACCTACTGCGCTTCCATGGTCTTCATATTGTTGTCTCCACAGCACATGCAGCCACCCCAACACGAGCAGGGCACATCCTTTTAACAGTTTTGCCCAAGCAAGCCATCAAGGCTGACAGGTAGAAGACGTAAAAACCACCCGGTTTAGGGAAAGCTACACCCTGTCTTGGCTTTCGAGGGGGAATTGACTGCACATGCTCTAAGGCATCTGTGCCTTCATCCTTTGGAGATTTGCTGTGAAATCATTCCGATTCCTCCAGCACATAAGCCGTTCTTCACTAGTAAGTACGTCCCATAGAATTCTCTCCAGGAATCAGGGGATCTGCTGTGCCTAGATACCCTAGAAAATGTCAGACACCGTTATTTACAGTCACTCCGCTGGCTCATGTGGGACACAGCAGGTCTGTGTTTCATATCTTGTCTCGTAAGAAAGGGAAGTCGAGAACCTGCGAGGTGTGTAATGAATGTGTAGTCACCAAGGGTCAGGGGAGCAGGAGGTCAGGACAGAAGAGGGAGCCCTAGGACTGGCTCTGTGGCCCTAATCCTGCTTCTCCGTATCTGTGCCATCAGTCATACGTCCAGCCTCAGTTTCCCCTGTTCACATAAGGCCTTTGGATAATCTCCACCTTTCCTTCTGGGACCATGATGCAAAACGTGAAAGTGAACCCCCGCCCCAGACATGTGTTAATGACAGAAACCAATCTGCAAATACATGTGTAACCTGCTTGTTTTATTAGCATAATAGGAAGAAAAGATATGTCTTCTTTCAGGAAAATGTCATACATGCCCTGCCCATCCATTCCTTTTTTGAGAGTCACTGGGTGGTTTCTCAGCATATTGGTATCACTTTCAGACACTCCCATACTTTCCCTCTGTTTTTAGAATAAAAATATCCGATCCCACAGGCCAGAGGGTTATTTAAAAGAGAAAGAATGCATAAAAAAATGAAAGGCACTTGAGAGTAATATTTTAGGATTATCTTTGCCAGTCAGCTTGGTTAGGGAAAGAAGAAGATGACATAAATTGATTGAGAAGCACAGAATTTAAAAATCAGGAGCATTTTTCCTGTCTTAGGGTATCTTTTCACAAGTGGAGGAATGAGATTCTGCAGAAGATTTCTGTGCAAGGTTGAAACCTGTGGTATTTTTCATTCTGTTCCCCAGTGTAGATAATCATGAAGACATGTGTTGGACATAAATACTTGATAGAAGAGAGATAGCTAGACAGACAACGGTTGGATGGATGGATGGATGGATGGATGGTTGGATGGATGGATTGATGGTTGGATGGATGGATGGATGGATGGTTGGATGGATGGATGGATGGTTGGATGGATGGTTGGATGAATGGATGGTTGGATGGATGGATGGATGGATGGTTGGATGGATGGATGGATGGTTGGATGGATGGATGGATGGATGGATGGTTGGATGGATGGATGGTTGCATGGTTGGATGGATGGATGGTTGGATGGATGGATGGTTGGATGGATGGATGGTTGCATGGTTGGATGGATGGATGGTTGGATGGATGGATGGATGGATGGTTGGATGGATGGAAGGAAGGATGGATGGATGGAGGATGGATGGATGGATGGTTGGATGGATGGATGGATGGTTGGATGGATGGATGGATGGTTGGTTGGATGGATGGTTGGATGGATGGATGGATGGATGGCTGGATGGATGGATGGTTGGATGGATGGTTGGATGGTTGGATGGATGGAAAGATGGATGATGGATGGTTGGATGGAAAGGGGTGGAAGGATGGGTAGACAGATGGTTATTTACTGGTACATAATAGATTAGATATCAAGCTAGAGATAGAACTTTTGTAGCCTGAGAAAATAGGTCAAAGCTAATATAACTATACTTAATTGGTAGAATCCTATAAGCCCTTGTAATTCGTGTTCATAGTTTAGTTAAAAATAAATTTTTATAGTTGGATTATTGAAAACAACCAGCATGAGTACAGAATGGGTGATTTTTTTTTTAATAACAGCATTTATATTTGGGTTGGTTGCAATTTTTTAAAAAGTCCAAGATGAGCAAAGTGGCCAGAACGGTCTTGACTGACACAGCTGTTCCCTGAAAACAGAGGCATGGCAGGGCCCCAGCAGCTGCCCAGAGCAGCAGGTGTCTGAAATACTGACCTCAGCTGTGGTTTCTGGGCATGCAGGACGAGCCTGGAAGCCACAGCTGAATGAGTACAGACAACAGCTTGCACACAAGAGGGCAAGGGGCACTGTCTTTAAATAGGAACAAAGCCATCAGGAAAAAAGCTTTAGTGGTCCCAAAGTGGACGGGTGGTTGTGAACTATCATAAAATCCATGCTTAATGGAAGATATGAGCCTGAGGATGGACATACTTGTCCCACAACCTCCAGAACACTACCTTCGGTGGATTTTTTAAGTCACGCAGATAAGGTATAATTTAATGGAGGTGTTAAACCCTCCTTGGCACTCTCTAGCTCCGTGACCAGGGACGAGTGACTCAGGCTCCCAACTTTGCTTGTCTCCTTGCAAACGGGGAGATCACTCTGCTGACTAAGAAGTCGTTGAGTCTAAAGATAACACAGGGATTCCAAAAATGCAGCTTTTCACTTTAATAATCTCCAAAGATGTTACACTATTGTATTACTACACTAACTTAGAAGTTATTTACTGGCCTCCTATGCATTTACACCAAACATCCTTTGAACACTGTCCTTCTGCCCCTCACCTCTGTGCTTCTCCACCTTTGAGGATTTTGAAGGATACAGTTGTAATTTTTCATACTTTTTAGACCACAAGTACTGTGTTCACCCCCAAACAAAAGGAACAATTAAAACAAAAAATGTGTTCTTCAAAACTGGCAACACCCATCTGAGTTAGTAAGAAAGGTATTTACCTCAACATTTGGAGGATGGTCTTGGCAATGGTTTTGATGCGTCTGAAGTTCTTGAATCCAAAAACCCACATTAGGACTTTGGGATGCCCACCGGCTCCCAGAAGTCCTTCAGGAGTCATCATATTTCTGTCCTCTATCCACAAAACTTATGGACGGGGATCCTCTGGGTCACAAGGCTTTGGAAGAGACTTGTGTCCAAGAAAACAGCATCTACTAGTATAGGACTCAGCCTGAGCCTGCCCAGACCTTCAGAAAAGCCATGGTCACGTCTGCATACTTCTCCCAGGGCACTGGGAGAACAGGGACCCTGAGGCTCCTCCCCATAAATAATGGTTGTGGACCATTGTCAACTCCCTCAGCACCCTCCGCCAACACTCATACTCAACAAGAAAGGCCTCCAGCCATGCCTCAATTCGTCTCCAAAGATGCCTTTGACCTTGGGCCATTAGAACACCTGCCCAGTAAGGAAATTTTAGGTATCATCTCTCACAGATTTTATTCTGGCCAGTGGCTTCACTCTTCATGTCTTCCCGTGTCTCTTTAATCCACTTGCCCTCTGCCATTTAACCCATCCACATGGAAACTTGGTGGTACAAACAGGAAAGGCATGGTGTTCCTTCCCCCCATTGGATTGGGAAGACCGTTTCCCATTTGTGAACTAGAGCGTGCTCACAGAGGAGCAAAGGGTAGCGAGCTGTAAGGGACCCACCTTTGCAAGCCAGTAGGTTGGTGTGGTCACAGCCTCCTGGCAGACAGGAGTAGACCGTAAGACCAAGACGTTGTGCAACTCTTATCCCTACACACAGCAACAGCATCCAGAGAAGCTTGTTCCTGGCCCACAAGACCTCCTCCGGGTGATGCGATGGGCTCAGACGGTGGCTATGCATGCAGTGGGCCGGGCTGCAGCCCCAGACCCCGGGACAAGGGCTCAGCCCCTTTTGCAGCGAGAGGTCCTCAGTCCATGTGCTCATGCTGGTTGTTTTGGGGATGGGTCCATCTGCCTTTGCAAGACACCATATGCAACTAATCATAAAACCCACAGGAAACACTGATGTACTCCATGCCATGCCCTTTGGTGCAGGGATCCCTGTAAGGGCTGTCTTGACAGGGATGTTTGTGTGTGGTTTACTCAGGACGCCCAATATTGACCAGCTTGCAGAGGAAGGCGTGAGGCTCACCCAGCACCTGGCGGCCGCCCCCCTCTGCACCCCCAGCAGATCTTCCTTCCTCACGGGGAGGCACTCCTTCAGATCAGGTCAGTGTTGCCGGGACGACTGAGAAGGGGGCAAGCCTGCGTCTACTCATTACTTGTCCTCAATGTGATCCGCGATGGTCGAGATCCAGGTAGAACGGTGCACATTTAATGGGCAATGGTATCCCCTCAAATGACATGAAGACTGGTGTGTTTTAGGTAGTCATGCGATGATTGGGTTGATTGGGAATTCAGAGACGGAAACTCTGCAAGGGTAGCTGGTTATGGTTGACATTGTGTTTATTTGTTTAAATATTTTAGTCCATCTGGGTGTGTAGTCATGACTTCAGATAGGCTTTGGGTGAGCATATAGGAAACTAAAGGATGGTTCTCAAAGATCCCACATCCTAAATCCTTATATGGCAAAAGGGACTTTGAATCTGGGGTTAGGTGAAGGATCTTCAGATGGGAACGTTACCCTAGATTATGCAGGTAGCCCAGTGTCATCACCAACGTCCTTCTAAGGGAAAAGTAGGAGGGTCAGAGTCAGAAAGGGACAAGGTTGGTGAGATCCTCAAGGTTGTCTGTCTGCTTAAGCTGAAAGCAGGCACTCCCATGACCCAGGAATTCCTAAGGAGGAGCCCAACATGTGCACACATGCAAGTTCTACAAAAGATGGAATGAGAACTTCACAGCAGCACTGAACGTTGTCTGTACATCTGTACGTTGCAAACACAGACACAGTTCATCAGTGGAAGAGGGGGTTAATAAGTGAGTACATTTACATATTGGAATATTGAGGTTTAGTTTGTCCAAGCTGCTGTATGGAATACCACGGAAGGACCAGCCTAAACAACACAGATTACTTTTTTGACCATCTTGGAGGCTGAGAGTCTGAGATCCAGGGTAGGGCTAGTTTCCCTGAGGCCTCTCTCCTTGGCATATAGACTCTGCCTTCTCTCCCTGTCCTCACGTGGCCATCTGTCTGTAGCTCCTCTTCTTATAAAGACCCCATTCCTATGGGAACAGAGCCTACTCCAACGACTTCTTTTTTTTTTTTTTTTACCTCTTTAAAAGACCTGATCTCTTTTAAAGACCTTTTCTTCAAACACGGTCACATTCTGAGATGCTGGGGGTCAGGTTTCTATGTGCAAGATGTTAGTAGCAGCCACTACTACTAGGGAGAGCTAACTCTCCCCACAAAGTTGTGACAACCAAAAGTGTCACCGGGTATTTGCCACGTGTTCCCTGGGGGACAGAATTACCTTTGGTTGGGAACCACTGCCATAGATAGATAATGTACAGAAGATACAGAGATAGAGATAGATAGATAGATGATAGATAAATAGATGATAGCTAGATTAGATAGATAGATAGATTATAGATAATAGGTACATAACAGATTGATGGATGGCTAGGTGCATAGATGACTAGATGGGTGTATGAGTGGATGGGTGGGTGGATATATGGATGGATGGATAGAGTTAGATGATAGATAGATGATAGATAGATGATAGATTACATAGATAGATAGATTATAGATAATAGGAACATAACAGATTGATGGATGGCTAGGTGCATAGATGACTAGATGGGTGTATGAGTGGATGGGTGGGTGGATATGTGGATGGATGGATAGAGTTAGACAATAGACAGATAGATGATAGAGAGAGAGAGATAGGGATGGATGAATAGCTAAGTAGGTAAGCAGTTGACGATTGATAGATGATACATGAATAGATGGGTGAAGAGATGATGGATGGATGGATAGAGTTAGATGATAGAGAGAAACAGACAGACTCTCTCATGCCAAGGCAGGGTTTCTCACCCTCAGCACTGCTGACATTTGGGCTGGATGAGTCTCTATGGTGGGGGCAACCTGGGCACTGTAGGGTGTTTCCCCCAGCTGAGGCCAGCAGCGCCCCTCCTGCAATTGTGAAACCCAGACCAACGCCAGACAGGTTGAAGGGTCAGCTTCCTCCCCAGGCAAGAACCCTTGCTGTAGTCAAGGGAGAGTGAGTCCTTGCTCTCTGCTCTGCTCCGCAGGCATGGAAGCCAATGATGGGTACCGTGCCCTCCAGTGGAACGCGGGATCAGGCGGACTCCCCACGAACGAAACCACGTTTGCAAGAGTCCTGAAGCAGCAAGGTTATGCAACTGGCCTTATAGGTACTCATAGCATTCAGGGAGCAGGAGGATCAGCCTGTTTCCCTACCAGGGGAAAAAGTTACATGTCAGAACCAAAACTGGGTGCTGGCCCTATATGACCTCTCTTGGATCGGTCACACCGTTGGAACTTCTGTCATTGACAAGCCGTTTGAATTCAACCTCTTGGGGGATTTGCCTCTTTCTTTCCATTCCCAGGCTTTGTATTAGGGGTTGGTCTCCTAGACACCCGCTGCCTGGCACCTGCCCCAAAACCCTAGCCTCCAGAAGGAAAGCAGACGTTAGCAAACCACGTCTTGCAAACATTTTAGACACAGAGCCACACTTATTATTTAGGGAATGATGGAAATCCTCTGGAGAGCCAATTCTTGAACATCATGAGTCAGGGGCCAACCTCGTAAGACCCCCTTTCTGAGAATGGCACTCCAACACCTGTTAGGTGGCTTCCTTACAGATGGGCACCCACCTGTCATGGACCAGATGCTTGGGAACACTTTCATTCCTTGCTCAGCCTGTGTGATTAGAAGTAGTGTCTCCTCTTAACAGGAATCTCCGAGGCCAGATGATGAGGGCGTCTTCCCCAAACCCTTGGTCAAGGGAAGACTCGATCAGTTCTGTGTGCAGGGGGGTCAAGGGAAGATTCAATCCAGTCTGTTCCATTCAATTCCTCACCAGCTCTTCCACACTCAGAGTCACTGTTGAGTTCACAGGGAACTGTGACATCCCCACCTTATCAACATGGTGATTGGGTTTGACATGGGGTAGTCACCTCTTCCGCCCTCCCTTTTAAAATTTCCTGCTACTTTAGAAATAGAGATTATGTAGACTTACTTCCCAGAGTTCTGGAGGCTGAAACATCCAAGATCCAGACTCCACGTCTGGTGAGGACCTCGCCCTGCTTCAGAGATGACCGTCTTCACTCTGTGCCCTCACATGTAAGAAGGCATGAAGGTCTCTTTGGGGGCACTAATCCCATTCATGGGGGCTCCATCCTGAGGACCTGATTTCCTATCCAAGGTCCCAACTCCAAATACCATCACCCTTACGGTCAGGTCTCAACATAGGAATTTTAGGGAGACACAGATACTCAACATATCGCATAACCCATTTTCAAGGGCATTTTCAAGGACTTTGTATGCATCTGCTCTGTCACCTGTATTTCTCTTCTCAATCCTGAGAAGTAGAGTAAAGTTTCTTACTCACCCAAATTGACTGGAACTTTCCATCACCAACTCACCACCGTTGGGTCAACGACCCAATGTCCTTGAGCCCACCACGACCAGGTATCTCATACTCTTTGGGGGTGGGGAATTATGTTTAAAACTAGGTAAGTGGATTCATTTTGTGTTTACTGGACTTGAAGACCTGCGTTTCGGTTCCTTCTGTGAATCTTTATTCTTCTGGTGCACACACCCCATCTGGACTTAGACAAGGGTGTTCTTCACCTTCCAAGTGGTAGACAGTGGACAAGATGGAGACCATCCTGTATACTTTCCTTCTCCACCTGTTCCACCCCATCCCGACCTTCTCACTTCCTTAAATGTAAGCAAGGATAGAAAGGGAGGTCTCCAGGCTTGGAACTAGAACCGATCCTACAGGTTCTGAAGACCCTGTGTGAACCATGGGAGGGAAGAACAGGGTGGGGACCGTGTTTAACCTCTGTACTTGGAAATTATGGTGACTGGTACATTGGACCCTTTTCAGTCCTATTTTGTACCTAAATGTAAGCTGGCTAAGCATCTGGAGAGAACCCAATTCTTGTGTATCCTTCTAGAATCTGATATATGGGCTTTCTCATGTTCCATCTCAAGGTATTATAAAATTACAGTCTTTGGGAAAAAAATCTCTTAGAAGCACTTCTTGCTTACTTGGTTACTTCTACTCTGTGGTAAGATTATGCTAGAACCAACTCCTTTTATCAAGGGGCTGTCTTTTAAGTAAGAAATATCCATAAATGATATTTTCTGAGTTATTTAATAGCAGAATAGTTATTTAATAGCAGTCTAGGGTTGCAAATTTTTAATAGTTATTTAAATTGCAAATTTTTAGTAGTTATTTAATTTATTAAATTTTAAAATAATTTAATATTTTAAATAATTTTAAAATAATTTATTAATATTTAAAATACTATATATAGTATATATAAAATACTATAGTATATATAAAATATATATATAAAATACTATAGTATATATAAAATACTAAATATATATTAAATATATATATTTAATAATTTAATAATTTTAATTAAAAATTGCAAATTTTAATAGTTATTTAATAGCAGTCTAGGGTTGCAAATTTTAATTCCTAACAGCCCAGAATATCTTGAACCTTTAATCTCATGACCTCCATACGTTTGTTCGGTATTTGCAAACGGCAGGGTAACTATATAATCCGAATTTTTGAGAAGATGACTGGGGTCAAACAGAGAACCTCCGTGTGTGTTCTTGTCTAACTTCTTGCTCTTATCTTCAGGAAAATGGCACCAGGGTGTCAATTGTGAATCCCGCAACGACCACTGCCACCATCCACTGAACCACGGATTTGACTATTTTTACGGCATGCCTTTCACGCTTGTGAATGACTGTCAGCCAGGCAGGCCCCCAGAAGTGGACGCCATGACTAGATCCAGACTGGGGCAGTACACCCAGATGGCGGCTCTAGGGGTCCTGACCATTGCGGTTGGCAAGACTTGCGGGTTCATCTCTGTGTCCTGGAAGGGAGTCCTGGGGGCAGCCAGCCTCGTCTTCCTCTTCTTCGTCTCCTGGTATGCCAGCTTTGGGTTTGTGCGTCGTTGGAACTGTATCCTGATGAGAGACCATGACGTCATAGAGCAGCCCATGGTTTTGGAAAGAACGGCAGGTCACATGCTGCGCGAGGCCGTTTCCTATATTGAAAGGTAAACCCGTTTTTAAAGAGGAGATGAGTTCTCATAGTACCTGAGTCCCGATGGGGTGATGGGTTTCAGGGACCCAGGTGGCTCAGATAGTGTTGAAACAGGTGCCATCGTGTCTGAAGCATGTTTTTCTTCTTTCAGGAATAAGCACCGGCCATTCCTCCTCTTCGTGTCTTTGCTACATGTTCACATTCCCCTGGTGACCACAAAACGCTTTCTCGGGAAAAGCCAGCACGGCTTATATGGCGACAATGTGGAGGAGATGGACTGGCTTGTAGGTGAGTCAAGGCACGGCCATGCGTCATTCGGTCTTGGCCTCACCGCTCAACTCTGGTAACAGATGGGGCACCTCAGTATGAACCAAGTTGCAATAAAGAAGAAGAGAAAAGGCAAAGAATTGGGAGAAAGTTCCCCATATCATTCACGTGCTCCTTCAATCTACTTCTGCACAAAATCATCCTTTTACAAAGCGCATTATTTAAAGCCATCATGAGGAGCACCTGGGTGCCTCAGTTGGCTAAGTGTCTACCTTCAGTTGAGGTCATGGTCCCCAGGTCCTGGGATCAAGCCCTATGTCAGAGCTCCCTGCTCAGCGGGGAGTCCGCTTCTCCCTCTCTGTCTACTTCTCCGCCATCTTTATGCTCTCTCTTTCTCAAATAAATACATGAAACCTTAAAAAAAAAAAATAAAGCTATCATGAGATATTACAGAATGTGAAGCAAGGATGCTCTATCATTCAGGGCAACAGACCAACAATGCATTCCTCCCGTGGCCTTGAGAAAGCCCAGAGAGAGCCGATGAGATGGTACATTCTGTTTGTTTTTACTTTGACGTGTGGTTGATACACTGTTACCTTCCCTTCAAGTGTATAGAGATTGCTAAGAGAATGCAGACATCTAAATCCTTGCAGGGTGCGAGGGCTTATCCTGGAAAAGCTGTAGTGCTACGATGCATCAAGTAAAGAGGCAGACAACCCCAAAACGGGAGAGTGGATTACATCGTGCTCTAGAAACATGCATTTCCAATGCTGCACAGTCCCCATGTGGTGTAAAATCTTTCCTTCAGGGCTGTAGATGTGTGCACTTGGTCTCCATGGATAAAGCGAGTGCATGGCTGGTAGACCGTGCTGCTCTCCTGAGCCTTGCCCCCCTCCACATGCAGATGGAGGCTCACAGCTCTGGCTTCCTCCTATCTTGATGGGATTGTCCCATCAGGACTCTTTCTTACCACACTCCAACCCCATGCAGTCATTATGGACACATATGCCAACAACATATTGGCTTTAAGCCATTTATTTTGTTTTCTGTATTAGTGACACCTTTGTAAACAAGATTCTGAATCCTGTGGAATTGGGAACATCAGAAAGGGTTCACACTGTGTGACCACATTCGTAATGACGGTGACTACACAGTCCCCTTATGGGACTTTCTAGCAAGAAAGGGCAAATTTGAGTTGAATTTGCTGGTGGTGATTCATTCGCTCTGCCCTGAATTGTTCTGTTTCTTTTATAGGTGAGATCCTTAAAGCACTCGAAGTCTACGGTTTGAAAAACACGACATTCACGTATTTCACCTCTGATCACGGAGGACATTTGGAGGCAAGAGACGGACACGGCCAGCTGGGGGGATGGAATGGGATATTCCGAGGTGAGACCACTGGATATTGGGGGTTAAGAGGCAGATGTGGGAACCACCAAATGATTCTCAGTGTTACAGCCTGGAGAGCAAGCAGAAGGGGGAAAGAGTGTGCACGTTCAAAGGGGGATTTCTTGAACAACCGCTCTACACCAAATCCTATACGCGTGCCAAGAGAGAAAAAAAAGACACATGCCCTTCCCTTAAAGGGCTTATATTTTAGTAGGACAGGGAGATCTGCAAATAAATAATCAAGATAAAATTAAAAGAAATGCCATCGTAAATCAAACATCGCACTGTAACTATAACCTTAGTTACGTGTGTCTCTGTATTCCACTCTATCTTGTGAGATTTAGGGCATGGTACCTTTATATTGCCGTATTTTTAAAAGTCTGATACAGTCATTTTCTCCATGATTCATGGATTCCGTATTTATGATGTCAGCTACTTGCTAAAATTTATCTGCAACCCCAAAATCAATACTTGCGATGCCTTTGCACTCGTTTGAACAGCAATAAGAATATCAGTCGCCCGCCATGCATGTTCTCAACCACGGTTGGGTGCGGTAACCCTGTGCCTACATTTCATCTCTCAGACATAGACATGGGTCCTTTTCATGGTCTCTTTCATGACCACGTTTCTGTGGTTTTGTTTGCTTTTTGTTGGTGACTTTGTTCCTTGAAAGGGCCCGCGGCTGTAGTGCTAAAGGGCTATCCTCTGTCTGCAAGGGCAAGACGCTTGCCACACATCTTATGGAGAAAGTGTGTTACATGGGCTTCATCCAGCCACGAGTTCTAGCGCTATTGGCCTCGAATCCTGTGCAAATGAATCATGATTTCTACCCAATAAGGAGTCTTTAAACCAAAACACACAGAAATATACTGATTGGTTGATGGAAATTCAGGGACCAGAGTCTTCCTGGAACCAGGCTGTGTGTTACACACACCTGAGAGTCACCATTCAGTATGTGCGGCGACTTTGTAGAACATCGCTCCAGGGAACAATGAGAGTTCACGGTGTATGTTCCTATGACTTGTGAGGGGATTTTCCCACACCGGTCCTCCATACACGTCCCAAAGCTGTATAGTAGCTTCTCATTGTACCCAGTGGTATGTTCTGCAAACAGCCTACCCCTTGATTTCTGACTGTGGGACCCAGAACGAAGTACCCACCCACCAAGCCACCCAGCCATGCCCGACTCCCAGCCTACAGAACAGAGATCTAGCACATGGCAGTGGGGTTGCTCCTTTGCCGTAACTTGTTTTGCAGCAGTACAAAGTGAAGGCAGGCGCATGACAGTTTTTGAACTGCAACAAGAAACCCATTTATTTAGCAAGATTCTGAACACATCCCTGCCCGTTCACTACTCACCTTCTGTGACATAGGATTGTTTTATGGGTACTTCTTTGCATTTCCTGAAGACCCGATCTGGGCCCCAGGCCATTGCTAGGGGTCCCAGAAATGAAGATGAACCAGGAAAGGGGGTAAAGGAACAGGTGGATGAAGCGGCGAGCAGGTGGGAGAGGAGGAGAAGAAGGGGCTTCCAGACCCA